>NC_086453.1:196495576-196818909 GCF_028390025.1 Pseudophryne corroboree | reverse complement strand
TTTACCCGAGCCACACGGGAGAATCCGAGCATGGCTCGGACCCGTGTAAAAAGGCTGAAGTTCGGGGGGGTTCGGTTTCCGAGAAACCGAACCTGCTCATCACTAATAGGAAGAGGAACCAGTAGCAGGAAAAGAGAAGTAATAATGCCACTGTATAGGTCATTGGTGCGGCCTCATCTGGAATACTGTGTCCAGTTCTGGAGACCATATCTCCAGAAGGATAAAAATACATTAGAGAGTGTACAAAGAAGGGCAACTAAAATGGTGCATGGCCTACGTCACAAAACTTACCCGGAAAGGCTAAAAGATCTTAACATGTATAGTATGGACGAGAGAAGGGAAAGGGGAGACATGATAGAAACTTTCAAATATACCAAAGGTTTTAACAAAGTTCAGGAGGGAAACACTCTTCAAAGGAAGATAAGTATTAGAACTCGAGGACATACACTGAAACTGGAGGGAGGCAGGTTCAGGGGAAATTAAAGGAAAAATTACTTCACAGAAAGGGTAGTGGATAAGTGGAATAGCCTCCCATCAGAGGTGGTAGAGGCTAAGACTGTAGAGCAATTTAAACATGCTTGGGATAGGCATATGAATATCCTTACAAAGAATTAAGGTTCAAAAAGGGTTGAGATTACCTAAAGGATAAAAAAAAAGGGGCAGACTAGATGGGCCAAGTGGTTCTTATCTGCCGTCAAATTCTATGTTTCTATATTTCTATGTTACTTTAATAAAAAGGTAATGTAACATCACAAATACAGTAACAATATCAACTTTAAAAAAAATCATATTTTTTGTGGGGGGTTTTGGGGGGGTAATGCTTTTTTTTCTTTTGTTTTGTTTTTTGTGTTATTTTTAACCTAGTAACATACTGTAATAACATAGTATTTGAGGTTGAATAAAGGCCAATTGCCCATCGTCTTCAACCTGTTTTAAGTTGTGATGATTCTACATACTTGCTAAATAATGTTTTATGGCTAGTTAGCTACTATAACTCATGTTACCCCCGGATTAACCACGTTGATATTTTAAGTATTATAACCTTGGATAGCTTTTTCATTCAGAAATGTATCCATTCCTTTTTTAAATCCAATTACAGAGTCCGCCATTACCACCTTCCCTGGCAGGGAATTCCACATCCTGATTGCCCTAACAGTGAAGAACAATTTTTAGTTTCTGTATTCTGAATTTGGAACACTGGCGCATATGGACACCAGAACGAAGAATGGAAACAGACAACAGAAGCCCCTGGATGGACAAAGCAAAATGGACTCGTACGCTTGGGGATTGAAACACTTTATTTACAGCAGAGGATGTGGGACAAAATCAGTAGGAACACGCAGGGCTGCCACCAGAAATTGTGGGGCCCGGGACTGACAAAATAGGCAGGGCCCCCACTCCTTCTCCCAGTGCCAGATAAAGAAATGCCCCCACAGTGCCTGCCAGATATGTCGCCAGTGCCAGATACATATATGCCCCCAGTGCCAGATACAGAAATGTCCCCACAGTGCCCCACAGATATGCCCCAGTGCCAGATAAATAAATGCATTCCAGATACATATATGTCCCAGGTGCCAGATATGCCCCCAGTGCCAGATACAGAAATGCCCCCACAGTGCCTGCCAGATATGCCCCCAGTGCCAGATACAGAAATGCCCCCACAGTGCCTGCCAGATATGCCCCCAGTGCCAGATATACCCCAGTGCCAGAAACATATATGCCCCCACAGTGCCTGCCAGATATGCCCCCAGTGCCAGATACAGAAATGCCCCCACAGTGCCTGCCAGATATGCCCCCAGTGCCAGATATGCCCCAGTGCCAGAAACATATATGCCCCCAGTGACAGATATGCCACCAGTTCCACATACAGAAATTCCCCCACAGTGCCTGCCAGATATGCCCCAGTGCCAGAAACATATATGCACCCAGTGCCAGATATGCCCCCAGTGCCAGATATGCCCCCAGTGCCAGATACAGAAATGCCCCCACAGTGCCTGCCAGATATGCCCCCAGACCCCAGTGCCAGAATTGCCCCCAGTGCCAGATAAAGAAATGCCCCAACAGTGCCTGCTAGATATGCCCCCAGTGCCAGATATGCCCCCAGTGCTAGGTACAAATGTCCTCACAATCCCTTACCTTTTATATTATAGTATGTCTGTGTTCTCACAAACACACAGTCACAGACATACTTACCTTTCCAAATCCATCCTTTCTGCTCTCTCTCTCTCCCATGCTGTCTGCTGCTGGCCTCCTACTGTCCCTAGCTCTTCAGCACCACTGCTCCTATTCACCCGATGCGGCGTGACGTCATGACGTCATGACGTCATGCTGCATCGCATCCGGATTAAAAAAAAACTTTATTAAACAGCAAGCTGCTGCTTGCTGTGATCGGCGGCGGGCGGCGGGCTATGAAGGGACAGCCGCGGTCAGTCTAGTCTAAGCGGCGGCGGCTACCGCCAGGAATAGCCTCGGCTGGCTGTTTGTGTCGCCCGGGCCATCCACTCTGTCAGAGTGGCTGGGTCCAGGACAACTGTACACAGGGCACCCCCTTGATGGCTGCCCTGGGAACATGTAACATCACACATATTGTACGGTACTTTAATAAAAAGGTAGTGTAACACCACAAATACAGTAACAAAACTAACTTTAACATCTTTTCAGATTTTTTTGTGCGGGGGGGGGGGGGGGGGGTTGGGGGGTAATGCTTTTTTAAATATTTTTAGTTTTTGTACTTTGAATTTGGAAGACTGGCGCATACGGACACCAGCACAGAAACAGACAACAGCAGCCCCACATGGGACAAAATCCGTAGGTACTGTATTGTCATGATTTTTTTTGTATTTGTTTTTTTTATTTTATTTTTGTATTTTTACTTTGGAACACTGACGCATACGGACTTCAGCCCCTGGATAGACACAACACTCTGCATGGACACAGCACAATGGACTCAGCTGCTACTGGATAGATAGATAGATAGATAGATAGATAGATAGATAGATAGATAGATAGATAGATAGATAGATAGATAGATAGATAGATAGATACAGCAGCACAAAAACTCATTCCAGGCAACAGGGAAATAAAAAGGGCAATTTGTGCCAGGCCCTTACATTACCAGGGCCAGACACTCCAATCAGGAATGTGGTGAGCCAAGTTCATTCATCCCCCTTGTTTGAGTAACCGTGCTGCTCTGAGTGGATTCAGCACGATGCATACAGCCCCAGAAAATGTACTGTACAGTACAATACCAGTAAGTCATTCTCTGTATACAGTGACACAATGTTTTAACTCCAGCTGTGTCAAGATGATGTGCTGAAGCTAGGGGGATTGGTGGGTGATGATCTTGTTTCTTCAACTTGGATCTTCCAAGTCATTCTCCTTGGCATTCTCAGCACAGCATTTATGGTATCCCATATCTTCTTCTTTTCTGGTTCACCAATCCTCACACGCCATTCACACCTTGCCATGATGTCATTTACCAGATTTTTGGGAAGCAGAATTTTTCCCCTTGGCACCATCAAAGTTCATGCGATGGGTCCACGTCAAGTACGTGTCGTATCTCACATGGTACTGGAACAGAGAATGTGCATATTTGTGAATATGTCCTTGTGAAGCTCTGTACAGATTGTCATCCAGGGCAGTGGAGATGACAGCCAGGGGAGTGCTGCCGAATGTATCATGAAGTGGCCTGTGAGCAGGTGTGCTGGTCATCATTGGTGTTCCTGGCAACAGCACACTTGAATTGCTGACCAATGCTGGACCTTCAACTGTCAAGTTCGGCACTGGAAGTAGTGTTGTATGGACACTCAGATTATCTTGATGGCGATGCAGGTCTTCATGTCCACCCATGTCCATCCAATCATCCAGGCCTCCGCGTCCATCCAGGCTTCCGCGTTCATCCAGGCCTCTGCGTCCAGCCAACTCCATCTTGCCATTCTTCCCTTGTTTATTGGATGGCTTTCTTCATGGCTTTTACCCACTGTTCCCCTATGCCTTCTTTAAGACCAGCTATTTCAGTCTGCAGCTGACTGACCTGTACACGACATTCTGCCTCTAGATTGGTCACCTTGCTGATTAGCTCCTTTACTAAACCAGCACAGGTACACTGGCAGTCCTTCACATCGGTGTTCACACACCTGTAAAATCCAACCTTCTTTGTGGTGAATGTGCCTTGTCTTCTTGTCCAGGGGTGACAACCTGGTCCAAAAATGTAGCATGTTTGTCACGTCCTCTAGCACCGGTGTTTCCATGTTCATTGGCTGAACATTGTGATCTGCAAGAGATTGAACAATTAAATCATTTGGCAAACCACATATCTGCCTTAAAACATTATTCTTTGCCTTGGCATTTTTTCGAGGTTTCACCACATTTCCTTTCTGAGCCTTCTTGGCAGTTTTCTTCCGCATTTCTGGGGCTGTTGCAGCCAGTCTCTGTGTCATTGATGGGTGGGTTTTGGCACTCCTATAGAATCTTGTAGTCTGCATTCTCACATTTCTGTTGTCTTAAACCTCATATAGTCTGAGGATTGTCCGTAACATAAACTATAACATCTTAACACTTAATTATAATAAATAAAGACACGGAGACTTGAATTTGGCAGAAATTGTTAGCTATTTATTTAAGTGAACCATTAACTGTGAATAATTAAACTAAAGTATGGTGGCCAGAAAGAACGTCTAAACAACCCTATCCCATAGATAACTATCTTATAAAAAAGAACTGACATAAACCTTACAACAAACAAATAGGTATCCGCTCAACCTCCATCCTGACTACCCACCCATGAAGGTGATGAGGCTGCCACCCGTGAAGGTGGTCCAGCAGATGTAAAACCAGTCAGCGAAGAAGAGCGCACCTAAAAATCAACAACCAAACGACCTCCAATCCACTCTGTAATACAACAAATGTTAACTTGCCGTTCTTTCCCGCCACAACCAAACCGTGACAACCCACAGTACGAAAATAGCCAACGCAACAACATAAAACAAACACCACCAGTAGTGAGGGAGGGTGGGACGACAAAAGCAGAAGAGGCTGACCCAGCCCCTTTTTCAGGCTTAAGAACCCATTCCACCTACCCCCAACATTCATTCCTATTGGCTAACAATAAAACTCCCATAATGCCTTACCGTCCTGCCCCCAGACTAGCTGAGGTTTAACCCACTCCTCTCCTATTCTGTCAATTCGTTCTCCAAAAAAAAAAAAAAAAAAACACTAAAAGGAAACATGTAACAAACAACTGTACATTTTCAAATAAAGTGAACAGTAAAGTGCAAATACAGTATTATACTTTTTTCCCTGTACTACTTCATACTGTACAGTACTATGACTCCCAATATGACCCTCTCCAGGAGGGACAGAATGCTCTGTTGCTGGACTTCAATTTAAATGTACAGTATGATTAACATCACCTGTGTTGAACAAAAGTACTGTACATTAGTTATTTAATAAGAAAGGTGTTTCACCACAGGTGATAGCAATCATACAGTACATTAATATATAAGTCCAGGAGCAGAGCATGCTGTCCCTCTCTGAGAGGGTCATTTTGGGAGGCACAGTCATAGGTTATGCAGGCTACAGGGCAATGCTGAATACCCTAGCTAAAATACACAGGGGCGATAGGGCTAGGCGAGCTCTATGCACATTACGAGACAGCAGACTCGATCGCATAGCAAACTGACAAAATGGCCACCGGAGGTGACCCCCTGCCTCGTGGCAGCCCTCAGGTATGGAGCAAGCGACGGCATAGGTTTTGCAGGCTACAGGGCAATGATGAAGGAGTGTCTCAATACCCTAGCTAAAATACACAGGGGCGATAGGGCTTAGCAATCACTATGCACTTTACGATACACTGGACTCGATCGCATAGCATGTTGACAAAATGGCTGCCACCCAACTCCCCTTTCCTCGTGGAAGCCCTCAGCAATGGGGCGAGCGACGACATAGGTTTTGCAGGCTACGGGGCAATGCTGAAGGCGCGTCACAATACCCTAGCTAAAATACACAGGGGCGATAGGGATAAGCGAGCTCTATGCACATTACGATACACCGGATTCGATTGCATAGCAAGTTGACAAAATGGCCACCATCCAACTTCCCCCACCTCGTGGAAGCCCTCAGCTATGGAGCGAGCGACGGCATAGGTTTAGCAGGCTACGGGGCAATTCTGAAGTGTCACAATACACTTGCTAAAATACACACGTACAGTACAGTAAGGATATTAATTTAAATATATAAATAAATGAAAACAGTAAATGATAGAATTACCAATCAAATACTGGGCGGGATGTACTAATGTACATCGCCGCCCATCGCCGCCCTGCACCACGATGCTGATCGCATATGTACTAAAATATGCGATCAGCATTGCGGAGGACAGCTCTTCCGATAAGAGCTGTCCTCCGCGATGCACAGCGGCAGCCTGACTTCCGGGATTCGGCCCCAGAAGTCAGTCTGCGCATGCGCGGGGTGACGGGGGCGGCCGCAGGGCATGCTGGGAGGGATCCGATCGGATCGGAGGATCCCTCTCTCCTCACACAGCGGAGAGAAGCCCATAGGCTTCTATGGACTATCGCCAGCTAAAGCTGGCGAACCCCGCCGCGGCGCTTACCTGGTGGCCGGGGGATAGTACATCAGGAAAATGCGGTAAACAGGGGGTTTACCGCATTTTCCGCTTAGTACATCCCGCCCACTGTTTGGAGAAACTGTAGAAACCAGCTGGAACAAGTGAGACCAGCAGAATATTTCAACAGCAGGAACACAAAGAGCAAATTAGCAGGAGAAGTTTCAAAGGCCGGAGACGATCCACACAGCAAGTCTGATTACGAGGAAACAGCTTTGCAGAGTGGTTATCGGGCTGTGACTGAGATGCTTTTTTATCCTGATTCAAACAACGGAAATTCTTCCCGCTCAAAGCATGCTCTGTGATTGGTGTAGGGATGAATGCACCTACACAGGCACCAATCACGGAGCATGCTTTGAGCGGACCGGAGCTCTGTAATGAATGGGGAGCACTATACAATATGAAATAATAATGTGAATTGGGGGTACTGTGGGGCATAATGTGTACTGGCAGCTCTGAAATGTGAAACCTAGAGAATTCTAAGCTAGAGAATGTTAACTATTTGAAGCTTACCTTGTATTTTGTGAAAAAAGGGGTGTTTGCCTGGAATGAAACAGGTTATGAGTTTGAACCCTGGGTATAGCAATATATTGAAATGTGTTATTTAATAAAGTGTATTGTAACTAGGGATGAGCGGGTTTGGTTCCCTGAAAACCGAACCCTACCGAACATCACGTCCCAAGTCCGGTTCCGAGCCCGACTCGGGACATCCCATCAGACTCGGAAACCAGAACATCATCATCCCGCTGTCAGATTCTCACAGGTTTTGGATTCCATATAAGGAGCCGTGTGTCGCCGCCATCTTCACTCCAGTCCTGGAGAGTGTAGCGAGAGGACGTGTCTTCTCAGTGTCTGTACAGGAAAGTGGCATGGCACGTGGGGTGGCGACCTGCTCTTATGTGTCATTCCAGTGCTGTCTTGTGCTGCATCAGTCCAGTGGTGGTGTCTTGTGCTGCATCAGTCCAGTCACAGTGATGATGTCCTGTGCTGCCATAAGCCCAGTGCTGCTGTATTAGTCCAGTGCAGTGGTGCTGTCTTGTGCTGCTTCAGTCCATTGGTGGTGTCCTGTGCTGCCATAAGTCCAGTACAGTGGTGCTGAGTTGTGCTGTATCAGTCCAGTGGTGGTGTCTTGTGCTGCATCAGTCCAGTCACTGTGGTGGTGTCCTGTGCTGCCATAAGTCAGGGGGTACTGCCGTATAGGTTATGGGGTACTGCTGTATAAGTCCAGTACAGTGGTGCAGCCATATAAGTTCAGGGCTACTACCATATAAGTTCAGGGGTACTGCCGTATAAGTCCAGGGGCACTGCCGTATAAGTTCAGAAGTACTGCCGTATAAGTCCAGTCACAGTGGGGGTGTCCTGTGCTGCCATAAGCCCAGTGCTGCTGTATTCGTCCAGTGCAGTGGTGCTGTCTTGTGCTACTTCAGTCCAGTGGTGGTATCCTGTGCTGCCATAAGTCCAGTGCTGCTGCTGTATAAGTCCAGTACAGTGGTGCTGAGTTGTGCTGCATCAGTCCAGTGGTGGTGTCTTGTGCTGCATCAGTCCAGTCACAGTGGTGGTGTCCTGTGCTGCCATAAGTCCAGGGGTACTGCTGTATAAGTTATGGGGTACTGCCGTATAAGTCCAGTCCAGTGGTTTAGCCATATAAGTTCAGGGTTACTGCCATATAAATTCAGGAGTATTACCATATAAGTCCAGAGGTACTGCCGTATAAGTCCAGTGGTACTGCCATATAAATTCAGGGGTACTGCCGTATTTGTTCAATCCAGTGGTGAGCCGTATAAGTTCAGGGGTACTGCTGTATAAGTCCAGTCCAGTGGTGCAGCCGTATAAGTCCAGTGGTACTGCCGTATAAGTACAGTGATACTGCCGTATAAGTTCAGGGATACTGCCATATAAGTTCCGGGGTACTGCCGTATAAGCCCAGTCCAGTGGTGCAGCCGTATAAGTCCAGGGGTACTGCCGTATAAGTCCAGAGGTACTGCCGTATAAGTCCAGTGGTACTGCCATATAAATTCAGGGGTACTGCCATATAAGTTCAACCCAGTGGTGCAGCCGTATAATTTCAGGGGTACTGCTGTATAAGTCCAGTCCAGTGTTGCAGCCGTATAAGTCCAGTGGTACTGACGTATAAGTACAGTGGTACTGCCGTATAAGTTCAGGGGTACTGCCATATAAGTTCCGGGGTACTGCCGTATAAGCCCAGTCCAGTGGTGCAGCCATATAAGTCCAGGGGTACTGCCGTATAAGTCCAGTGGTACTGCCGTATAAGTCCAGTCCAGTGGTGCAGCCGTATAAGTTCAGGGGTACTGCTGTATGACTGCAGTGGTGCTGTCCTCTGCTGTATATTATTTACTCCAAATAAAGGGGTTATTAATATTTAATCCAAATAATTTTTACAGGGTTTGCCCTGTGTGGTTTAGGGGTATGCTCTTCTGTGCCGCATATTGGGGGTAATTCAGACCTGATCGCTCACTAGCATTTTTTGCAGCGCTGCGATCAGGTCTGAACTGCGAATGCACCGCAATGCGCAAGTGCGTCGCATGGGTACAAAGTGGATCATTGCTGTGCGATGGGTTTTATGAAGAATCCATTCGCACAGCCAATCGCAAGGAGATTGACAGAAAGAAGGCGTTTGTGCATGGCAACTGACCGTTTTCTGGGAGTGGTTGGAAAAACGCAGTCGTGTTCAAGCATTTGCAGGGCGGGTGTCTGACGTCAATTCCGGTACCGGACAGGCTGAAGTGATCGCAGCGGTTGAGTAAGTTCTGGGCAACTCAGAAACTGCACAAAGTTTAGTTGTACAGCTCGGCTGCACATACATTCGCACACTTGCACAGCTAAAATACACTCTGCTGTAGGTGACGACTATCTGATCGTAGAGCTGAAAAAATCTGCTAGCAAGCGATCAGGTCTGAATGACCCCCTTTGCTATATAACTCTGTCTAAATAAAAGGGTTATTATTATCTAAATTATTTTTACAGGCATTGCCGTGTGTTTGTGGTTTAGGGGTATACTCTTCTGTGCTGCATATTGTTATATAACTCCATCCAAATAAAAGGGTTATTATTATCCAAATTATTTTTACAGGCTTTGCCGTGTGTGTGTGGTTTAGGGGTATACTCTTCTGTGCTGCATATTGTTATATAACTCCGTCCAAATAAAAGGGTTATTATTACCCAAATAATTTTTACAGGTTCTGCCGTGTGTGTGTGTGTGTGTGTGTGTGTGTGTGTGTGGGGGTTAGGTGTACACTCTCCTGTGCTACCAATATTGTGTGTGTATTACATCTCGGCAAATTCCAGCACGTCCCATGTCTTGCATATATAATTAGTTTGGTGGTGCAGAATTTTTTGAGAACTGACAGGGGCGTGCAGGAGATGCTGTCGGTGGGCCGAAAAAATGCGGACCACTTTCAACATTCAGCCACTGCGTGCCACTCCTAGATGGGCCAGGTGTTTGTGCTGCACACTTGTGTCACTTAGCTTAGTCATACAGCTACCTCATTGCACCTCTTTTTCTACTTTGCATGATGTGCTGTTTGGGGCCTAGTTTTTGAAAAGTGCCATCCTGTCTGACACTGCAGTGCCACTCCTAGATGGGCCAGGTGTTTGTGCCACACACTTGTGTCGCTTAGCTTAGTCATACAACTATCTCATTGCACCTCTTTTTCTTCTTTGCATGATGTGCTGTTTGGGGCCTTATTTTTGAAAAGTGACTGACACTGTAGTGCCACTCCTAGATGGGCCAGGTGTTTGTACCTCACACTTGTGTAGCTTAGCGTAGTCATCCAGCGACCTTGGTTCCATCCAGTCTGACATTGCAGTGCCACTCCTAGATGGGCCAGGTGTTTGTGCCGCACACTTGTGTCGCTTAGCTTATGCTGGCCATACATCAGGACGATTTCTTTTCCAACCAGCCAACTTTTTGGCTGGTTGGAAAGATAATCTGGCAGTGTGTGGGAGCAAACGATTATCAGCCGTTTGCTCCCACACGCTAAAAAACGGCCAGAAACGGTCTGTCCAACTAGTTGGAAAAATCAAACCTGTTTGATTTTCCCAACTAATCGTTCAGGTGTAGGGGGAACTTTCCCCCCAACTGAACGATAAGTAGGCGGACACTGTCCAGCAGTGTCCGCCTACTTCTTCCCCATCACTGCCAGCTGGGCTGCCCTGTCAGCTCATAATCCCCGGCAGCAGCGGCAGGAGCCGGGAGGAGGTTCATGGGCAGCTGCAGCAGTCCATCACTGCTGCCGCGCTGCCCCTGTATTGTAACCCCTGAAGCAGCGTCAACGGCTGGCGGAGAACCAGGGGCAGCGGCGGCAGTACTTCACTGTTGCCAGGCTGCCCCTGTCACACCGAGACCTCTGTCAGTGGCCAGCGGAGCGGGAGGTGGGTGGAATTTCAGGGGCAGCGGTGGCTGGCGGAGAACCATGGCCAGTGGGTGCAGGCTGCCCCTGTCACCCGGTAACAGAGCGGAAGGTGGGAGGAATATCAGGTGCAGCTGCGGCATCGGCGGCCGGAGGAGAACCAGGGGCAGCGGTTCACTGCTCAATCTACAGTCAGTGTCACGGGATAAAGAAGTAACAGCCCGCGAGACACTGACCCTGAGCCAGCCGCATCTGCTGCAGCGCTCTGTCCCTGGCCATGCTGCAGAGCACAGCAGGTAGTGTACCTGCTGCGAGGGTGTGTGTCTGCTGCTGCAGGGTTGTGTGTGTTTGTGCTGCAGGTGTGTGTTTGCGTGCTGCTGGGATGTGTGCATGCTGCAGGGGGACTGTCTGAGATGCAGGTTGGGCACGGGGGATGTTCGGGGGGGGCACAGGTGGTGCTCAGGGTTTGCCAACACATTTACTGGTGGGGGCCCCCACAACTTCATTGCCCCTGGGACCCCACCAGCCTTAAGCCAGCCCTGTTTGTTGGATAGGAACAGAGGAGGCTTTTTGACTACTGGAACAGGTCCACCTCACCGCCGCCAGCATCCTTCCCACACTGGCCTCCAGCCTCTGTCCCACGCCAGCCGCAGGTACCGTCCACTTCGCCGCCACCAGCATCTTTCCTGCACCAGCCGCCAGCCTCTGTCCCGCGCCGGCCGCAGGTATCGTCCACCTCACCGCCGCCAGCATCCTTCCCGCACCAGCTACCAGCTTCTGTCCTGCGCCGGCCGCAGGTACCGTCTGTCACACGCCAGGGGCAGCAGCCACCGCGCTTACCCCTGCGTGTCCGCTGGTCCTCCTGGCGGTCCCCGCCTCCGGTGGTCGCTGGGTCCCGGCATCTGGCGTGCTGCTCCCGGCGGTTCCCCGGAGCGTGGGCGCCGCCATTGCGCCCGGCTGTCACGTGGGTGGTGGGCGGGTGACGTCGCTGGCTCCCCTCCACCAATCGGAGGAAGGCGGGGAATTCAAAGGTGGACGCCGGACAGAGCCCGGCGCCTGAGTATCGTCTCTCCTTAGTGATAGACTCCAGTGCTCCCTTAGTGCAAGCGTGTTCCCTGTTTCACAGTCTCTAGTGTTACCAGCCTCCAGTGTGTCCTCCGTCTCATAGTCTCCAGTGTTCCCAGCATTCAGCGTGTCCTCCGTCTCACAGTCTCCAGTGTTCCCAGCATTCAGCGTGTCCTCCGTCTCACAGTCTCCAGTGTTCTCAGCATTCAGCGTGTCCTCCGTCTCGCAGTCTCCAGTGTTCTCAGCATTCAGCGTGTTCCTCTGTCACACAGTCGCCAGTGCTTTCAGCATTGCTCACAAGCTTCTCACCATTCAGTGTGCTTCAGCATCGCTCACAAATTTCTCATCACTCAGTGTGCTTCAGCATCGCTACAGGGATTCTTTAGCATATCTCACAGTAATCACCAGCACCTTTCTCAAGTCCTGTCTTTCAGGAGGATTCCAGTATCCGTCACGAGCTCTGGCTACCGCTAAAGTCCTGCATGAAGAAAATCTATATTCGGCCATCTCTACTTCGGCCCAGCTGTGGTTCCCCTTCCCGGTCACCGGAAGAACCCCCGAGTTCACAACACTCTCAACCCAGGTCAGTGATACCGTCCACTTAACCGCCACCAGCATCCTTCCCGCACCAGCAGCCAGCCTCTGTCCCGCGCCGGCCGCAGGTACCGTCAACCTCACCACCACCAGCATCCTTCCCACACCAGCCGCCAGCCTCTGTCCTGCGCCGGCCGCAGGTACCATCCACCTCACCGCCGCCAGCATCCTTCCCGCACCAGCTGCCAAACTCTGTCCCGCGCCGGCCGCAGGTACCGTCCACCTCACCGCCGCCAGCATTCTTCCTGCACCAGCTGCAAGCCTCTGTCCCATGTTGGCCACAGGTACCGTCCACTTAACCGCCACCAGCATCCTTCCCGCACCAGCCACCAGCCTCTGTCCCGCGCCGGCCGCAGGTACCGTCCACCTCACCACCGCCAGCATCCTTCCCGCACCAGACGCCAGCCTCTGTCCTGCGCCGGCCGCAGGTACCGTCCACCTCACCGCCGCCAGCATCCTTCCCACAGTGGCTGCCAGCCTCTGTCCCGCGTCGGCCGCAGGTACTGTCCACCTCACTGCCGCCAGCATTCTTCCCGCACTGGCCGCCATCCTCTGTCCCATACCGGCGGCAGGGGCTGGCCACCTCATCGCCGTCAGGTTCCATCCTGCCGCTGCCTTCAACATCAGGACTACCTCCAACTACAGGAGGGACCAGCCACTTCAGTGCCGCCAGGCTCTATCCCTCACAGGCTGCAAGGACCGCTGCCTTCAACACCGCAGGGACCTGCCACTCACCACCTCCTTCCCGCTCCAGCTACAGGAGCCAGGGACCACCTCACAACACTGCAAGCTCCAGTCACAGGGCACATATGGAGCTGTGCAGCACACACGCACTGCTCCAGTAACATAGTGGGCTCCAGTCTGTCGGACAATCCGCTGAGACCACTTAGGTGGTCAACTATTGTCCCTCATACACTTACGATATGTGGGGGTGTGAGAGAGTGAGAGAGAAGTGATGGAGAGTGAGATGTGAGGATGCGAGAGAGAAGTGATGGAGAGCGAGATGTGAGGATGCGAGGGAGAAGTGATAGAGAGCGAGATGTGAGGGTGCATGTTTTGAGTAAAAAAAACAAAAATTGAAGTACTGTAGGCAGGCACTGTCCGCCTAATTTGGTGACACCACAAGTTGGACAGAAGTTGACAGGTTGGTTGGTCTGATAACAAGTTGGTTAGATGTGTGGAGCACTGATAAAAAAGTTAGTTAGATGTGTGGAGCACTGTTTTAGTTTTAGTTGGATGGTTGGAAGTTTGGAGTGTTGGAGAAAAGTTGGTCTGATGTATGGCTAGAAATAAGTCATACAGCCACCTCATTGCACCTCTTTTTCTTCTTTGCATAATATGCTGTTTGGGGACTATTTTTTAAATCTGCCAACCTGTCTGGCACTGGAGTGCCACTCCTAGATGGTCCAGGTGTTTATGCCGCACACTTGGGTCACTTAGCTTAGCCATCTAGCTACCTCATTGCACCTCTTTTTCTTCTTTGCATGATGTGCTGTTTGGGGCCTATCTTTTAAATCTGCCATTCCTAGATGGGCCAGGTGTTTGTGCCACACACTTGTGTCGCTTAGCTTAGTCCCCCAGTGACCTTGGTGCAATCTTTTGGCCTAAAAACAATATTGTGAGGTGTTCAGAGTAGACTTAAAATGAGTGGAAATGAATGTTATTGAGGTTACTAATACTGTAGGATCAAAATTACCCCCAAATTCTATGATTTTAGCTGTGTTTCTGTTTTTTTAAAAATCATCCAGATCCAAAACCTGAAAAGGATGCCACTCCTAGATGGGCCAGGTGTTCGTGCCGCACACTAGGATCACTTAGCTTAGTCACCCAGCGACCTTGGTGCACCTCTTTTTTTTATTTGCATGATGTGCTGTTTGGGGCCTAGTTTTTAAAAGTGCCATCCTGTCTAACACTGTAGTGCCACTCCTAGATGGGCCAGGTGTTTGTGCCACACACTTGTGTCGCTTAGCTTAGTCATCCAGCTACCTCATTGCACCTCTTTTTCTTCTTTGCATGATATGCTGTTTGGGGCCTTATTTTTGAAAAGTGACTGACACTGTAGTGCCACTCCTAGATGGGCCAGGTGTTTGTACCTCACACTTGTGTAGCTTAGCATAGTCATCCAGCGACCTTGGTGCACCTCTTTTTTTCTTTGCATCATGTGCTGTTTGGGGACTAGTTTTTTTAAGTTCCATCCGGTCTGACGCTGCAGTGCCACTCCTAGATGGGCCAGGTGTTTGTGCCGCACACTTGTGTCGCTTAGCTTAGTCATACAGCCACCTTATTGCACCTCTTTTTATTCTTTGCATGATATGCTGTTTGGGGCCTAATTTTTAAATCTGCCAACCTGTCTGCCACTGGAGTGCCGCTCCTAGATGGGCCAGGTGTTTATGCCGCACACTTGGGTCACTTAGCTTAGCCAAATTCTGTGATTTTAGCTGCATTTATGTTTTTTCAAAAATCATCCAGATCCAAAACCAAAACCCGAAAAGGGTGCCACTCCTAGATGGGACATGTGTTTGTGCCGCACACTAGGATTTTTAAAAGTGACTGACACTGTAGTGCCACTCCTAGGTGGGCCAGGTGTTTGTACCTCACACTTGTGTAGCTTAGCGTAGTCACCCAGCGACCTTGGTGCACCTCTTTTTTTTATTTGCATGATGTGCTGTTTGGGGCCTAGTTTTTAAAAGTGCCATCCTGTCTAACACTGCAGTGCCACTCCTAGATGGGCCAGGTGTTTGTGCTGCACACTTGTGTCGCTTAGCAAAGTCATCCAGCGACCTTAGTGCAACCTTTTGGCCTAAAAACAATATTGTGAGGTGTTAGGTGTTCAGAATAGACTGGAAATTAGTGGAAATTAATGTTATTGAGGTTAATAATACCGTAGGATCAAAATTACCCCCAAATTCCTGTGATTTTAGCTGTTTTTTTTTTTTTTAAATCATCCAGATCCAAAACCAAAACCCAAAATGGTGGTTTTGGCAAAACTAATCCAGATCAAAAACACGAGCTGGGATCCAGATCCAAAACCAAAACACAAAACATGAAAAGTGCCCACCGCACATCTCTAATTGTAACTGTATAACAGCGAGCTCTTAAGGTAAGTGCGTGAATGTGGTATAAAGGGGATTTGTTTCCAAATCCATTTTCTTGCAGTCTTCTATAAATGTGTGCGTATAATATATATATTAAAATGTGGGAAAGGGCATCATAGCATGAGCTTTCTCTGAGATCAATTTTTTCATGCCCCTTCCCCATGAGGCATGAACTTTATGGTCCTATTGGAAAAATGGAGGGGGGGGAGAGCGCCAATTCTCTTTCTGACATAGGGCACCAAAAATTCTAGTGTATTCTCTGTGTAGGACTGTGGGAAACAGACCATCAGAAATCGCACTAATTTAAAAGTGCTTGGTCCGCAAAGATTTAACAATTGAGGTTTGTTAAATTTGGGCTGACTGCATTGTCATCAGAGGTATGGGAAATGTGGTCAGCATTCAGAGTAGATAGAAATTTTAGTCCATGGAGGAGTTTTTATTATGAAATCCCCAAAAGCCCTTTGCTAAATTTATGTGAAATTAAAGTAATGACAGAAGGGTGTGAAAACACAGATTTTCACATTATTTTAGTAGCAAGAATATTGATATATATGCCCATATATCTTGTTAAGTGCTAATTATGCCCTCTTCATAGGCTAGCAACACATGCTCTCAGGTCAAACGTTTGGAAACCCCCTCTGTTTGTCCCTGTTATCGATACAGTTTATGGAATAAAAAAGCACCATGGGGTAAATTTACTAAAGTGGGAGTTCTATTTAAGATGGGATGTTGCCCATAGCTACCAATCAGATTCCATGTATTATCTTCTAGAAGGTGCTAGATAAATGAGAAGTGGAATCTGATTGGTTGCTATGGGCAACATCCCATCTTAAATAGAACTCCCATCGTAGTAAATTTACCCCATGAGATCTGAGTAATATACAACTGCCCCGGCGATACTGGCATGTGGAGTGGTACTACTTGCAAAGTTCACAGATGGATATTGTGGCTTTTGTGCATGCTGATCCATACTTTAGGATTGGCTAATACCCAGTACAGAGGCGCGGAGTCTATCATGTTGGTTATTCTTTATCAGGGACCCCCACAAGAAGGTTTGAGGGGATGATGTGTAGATGCTGACTATCGGGATCCCAGCTATCAGATACCAGAATCCTGACAGCTGTTGGAATGCCGACACCGGAATGACGATATGGTCAGGATAGGGTTTGAGGTGATGCTGTGAAAATGTTGTCTGTTGGGATCCCAGCTGTCAGAATGCAGATGCCGGAATCCTGACAGTTGTCGGAATGCCAACAGGGTCTGGGGACCTATGCCGAAATCCCTATAGCAGGCATCCCATCTGTAAGTATAGCAGGTGGGTTAGGGCCGGGGAGGTTTAGGTTTAGGTGCCTCCCGGAAGGGTTAGGTCTAGGCTGCAGGGGGGAGACGGTTAGGGTTAGGCTGCGGGAAGGGGGGTTAGGATTAGGCACCACCGGGGAGAGGTTAGGGTCAGGCACTAAAGGGGAGGTTAGTGATAGGCTCCGGAAAGAGAGGGTTAAGGGATTGGTGGGGGGAACAGTCTTACCTCCAGCATGTCGGGATTTTAACTATTGGGATACCAGCGTCCGTATTCTGACTGCCAGCATCACATACACCGACAAATCATACTGAACCCGGTTTGAGCTTCACTGCGACCGACATGCAGATCGCAGCCCTCTGTCTGGGTTCCTAAGTACAGGGGGCTGGTGTACACTGGAGCTGAAACAGATTATTTACCATGAGGCGTGCCATAACATGGATGTAGGACTGGGATGCGACCAGATGGGAAAACACAGGCACAGGGAACAGGACACACGAGAGACATGTATCAAGAATCAGGATTCACCAAAGAAACACACTAGGAAGCACAAGGGCTTAGACACTGGAGTACATATGGGAGCCTATACTCTGGCACAGCATAATTTCCAGGAACTTCCTTTTAAAAGGTGGAGACTTGAATTTGGCATCATGCATGACATCACGTTTTGGCGCACCTAGCCTTTCAAATTACAAACAGAGTGGTATGTACGACGCTATAGAAACATAGAATTTGACGGCAGATAAGAACCACTTGGCCCATCTAGTCTGCCCCTTTTTTAACCATATTCTATTCTCAAAACTTACTTGATCCTTATTTCTTTGTAAGGATATCCTTATGTTTATCCCATGCATGTTTAAATTGCTCTACTGTCTTAGCCTCTACCACCTCTAATGGGAGGCTATTCCACTTGTCCATTACCCTTTCTGTGAAGTCATTTTTCCTAAAATTTCCCCTGACCCTTTCCCCCTCCAGTCTCAGTGCATGTCCTCGTGTCCTTTTGCTTCTCTTCCTTTGGGAAATGTTTCCCTCCTGGAATTTGTTAAAACCCTTGATATATTTGAAAGTTTCTATCATGTCCCCCCTTTCCCTTCTCTGCTCCAAACTATACATATTGAGATTTTTTAGTCTTTCTGGGTATGTTTTGTGATGTAGGCCATGCACCATTTTAGTTGCCCTTCTTTGTACAGTCTCTAATGGATCCACAGCCACCTGTAACCACTGGGAGCTGAGCGTCAGCGGGAAGAGATTGAAGCCAGCCATCAGAAGGGGAAACAGTCTGCCAGAGGGAATCATTGCAGTAGGCACTGGTGATCATCTGCCCACCTCAGGATCTGGTGAGTGAACACAGGGTCCCGGCACATTGTGACACTACTTAACATACTAAGCAGAACTGAAAGTGTATTTTTCAATTTCTAGTTTTAATTGTTAAATATCATAAGTCAAGAAAAAATCTAAAAGTATAAATTACCTAGTTTGAATTGAAAAGTAAAAGGACCCTTTACAGTTCTCAGTCCCTTTCCAACTCCTAAATCCCACCCCCTCCCTGCCCATTTAATCTGCCTGTCTGTCAATGCATACAGTAACTATTCCAATATTAACAGAGTGAAGATAGCATCAACACTGATCATAAATCAGACATTACACCACATGCCTACAACAATTCCAGTCTCTAAAGACCGTTTTAATTATTAATCAGGGAAGATCCAAGGTTAATTTCTTTTGTGACACTACACCCAACTTTCCTGCTTTCTGGGAACACTTTATTGATTTCTTGTCAGCTCTGTATTTACTATTTTTATTCCCTGATGGAAGACTCATTAATCTGAGCCTAGAATGTGGAATTAGAATGCAGGAAAGCTGCTTGTGTGCAAACAGTACACTGAGAACATTCAAGAAATGTGACTCCTGGGAGAGTTTATTAACTCCCATACTGCCTTCCCATACTGCCTGGGAAGGTGCACTATAGGATCTCTGGCAAAGAATAATAAATAACTACATTTAAAACCCAACATAAGAACCTTCATACAGTAGACTGATACTGTATGTCTATGAAACAAGCAAAATAAAGACTTAAGATCAGGGGAGGTGCAAATAGTTGATGATGATGATGATGATGATGATGATGATGATGATGATAATAATGACTGTAACCTACTTGTCATTGGCTGTTTGTGAATGCTTTGCTGGTTGCCAATTTCTTCATCGCTAAAACACATATATTTTTTTGGTACCTGAGACCGGGAGTTGTTTCTGTTGTATTATAGAGGTTTTAGCTATGTTATAGATGCATAATACAGAATGGGGTTTTCTTGCATATAAAATGTCTAACGGGGGAAGTAAGTGCATGTGACGTTTTCCTAACGTAATCCAGGTGTATATGCTACTGTCGTTCATTGGATCGCATCTCAAGACTGTTACCGCTGTGCATATGGTTGCAACTGCAGCTTTAGAATTAATGTACATTACATCTTAGATTTGGGCTCAATAGCTGGTAGCACTGCATCAGGCCAGTTGAGCAATGATTTAATAAAAATTTGCACATACTGTAGGTATGTGTGTATGAGAGATTGGGGTCATAGCCTAGCTTTCTATTGTATTTTGAACTACTCCCCCCCCCCCCCCCCATTAATGTCACATTGTCCTGCTTTCTCCTAGTGTAATACACTATTCCAGTGTTTTCCAAAGTAAGTGCCGTCACTGCCTTGTCATCCTGAGATGCTGCTTGGAACTTGCAGGGATGTCACAGGTTGTTGGCAAAGGAGCATAGCAAATTATTTATAGTCCATATGGTGGGCAAAACCAGAGCTAGTTATGCAACCCTGTCCACCATCACATAACTGGACCAAAGGATGACAGGGATGCAGGCAATATACAGGCTGTCAGGATCCCAGCGTTCAGGAGACCAACACCGGAATCCACACCACCACACCATATCTGCCCCATTTCCTTTCCCTGCTTACTAATGCTCCATCTACCACACTCTTACTCAGTGTCGGACTGGGGCATGTAGGGCCCAATGGGGAAATGCAGTGGTAGGGGCCCATGTTTAGGGGTGTGGCCTGTCTGCAGAGGGTGTGTGGCCTGCCACATCATTGGTTTAACTAACCATTCATAAATATATACAGTAACTTCAGCTGCTGCATGCATGATAATGATCAATAACAGATTAACTATAGCAATGCACTGTAGAAAATACACCATAGTCCAGTATAAGGTGACATATGTATGATGTATAATTCATGTGCACAGTCTGGAACCTGATCCTTACAGCAGGAGGTGCCCCCCCTCCAGGCAGTGGGGCCCACCGGTGATTTCCCCCGTACCCTTGTGGGCCAGTCCAATCCTGCTCTTACTGGCAGTTGGCACACTACCTGCTGGCACATTTGTCCTTGCTGGCTGTTATGCCATCTGTCCCTGGCCCCACCAACAAACTGTAGCAGTACCAGAGATTACCTTGGTCACTGCTTGTGTTCAGCACTTGAGACTATTAGGTAGAGTTGGAATTAAATACAAGTTGCAGGCTTTTGTTTACCTTAACTTTTTCGAAGTGCACTGGTGTGGCAAATTGTGATTTTGCCCTGTGAATTCATGTGTATTTCCATTGTCATGTCCTTGCACCAATGGAACTAGGACAGGGACAGCAATGCAAAAAAAATGTTACATTAAAATAAATGGCATGCCCAATATAACATCCTGCCCAAATGCTGCTAGCATAGTAGGTAGCAAGGGCTGGTGGCAATATTGCAGGAAAACCCAGAGTGTGGGGTCCCCGCGTCAGCCCTAGGTTATCAGCCTGGGGCTGTATTTCCTAGGAAAATGGGGAACACAAACAAATATGCGCCCACCTACTGGATTCCCCATAAAAGAAAGGACTATATTGATAACACTAGGGCTCTTCCAAACCATCCCTGGGCTGTGGGTCTAGGGCATACCTGCCCACTCTCCCAAAATAGCCAGAATACTCACAAACTCCTGGTGACGTAGGTCTTCTTGCCGCATCCCACCTATTCCCTAGTGACGTAGGTGGGATGGTGGCATGATGATGGTATTCTCAGTAAATAGCTCATCATAACTCCACACCTTCTGCATGACGCCACAATTTGTGCATTGTGTTGTGGAGTGCGTGACCAAATTACACAATTCATTCATCCCCAGGGCAGCCACCTGCATCTCTCTACCGGGAACTCTTATGAATGGCCAGCAATGTGTAAGGAAATACTAATGATGTGGAAAAAAGAGGCAAATATGGGAGAGGTATTGTGGAAATAAATGTTGAGGCATTAGGATAATACCTTTCAGTAGTCACGCATGTAGTAACTGAATGTAGACTTTGTGGAGATCATCATGAAGACCTCCACAAAGTTCTTTTTTTGTTCTTTGTGTATTGTGAGAATGGTGTGAACTTTCTAAGCAACCATACAATGACAGCAGTTATAATGCAATCCATTGCATGTATATTATTATTAGGAAAATGTAAATTTATGCAACTATTTAAAAGAAACAAGTGCTGAATTTTAATGTCCATTAAAAAACAGATTTGTGACTTGCTATGGTAATAGAATGCAAATGCAAAATGTTTGCGTGTCTGTCTTTGTACGCATATGGTTCTCTGCTCTGGGAGGACAGCAGTACAAGGGGGAGATGTATGTAGCCTTGCAGATAAAGTGGAGAGAGATAAAGTACAGCATGTAAAATGACAGTTGGTAGCTGATTGGTTGGTACTTAATCATTTTCTTTTTTTATCTCTCTCCAAGGATTGAAACTGTATAACTCCCCCTAACTGTGTAACCAGTGAAGGCAAATAGCAATTCGAGTATGCTAAGTTGTTATTAAAGCTAATTTTATTTAGAGATGAGCGGGCTCAGTTCCCTGAGAACCGAACCCTACCGGACTTCACTACCCAAGCCCAGATCCGAGCACGGCTCGGGTTTTCCCACCTGACTCGGAAACCAGTACAAGGCAAAATGTCATAATCTTGCTGTCGGATTCTCGCGGGTTTTGGATTCCATATAAGGAGCCGCGCGTCGCCGCCATTTTCACTCCGGCATTGTAGATTGTAGTGAGAGGACGTGTCTCCGTCCTCAGTGTCTGTGTGGGAAAGAAAGTGGGGTGGCGATTCCAGTGCTGTCTTGTGCTGCTCAGTCCAATGTAGTGTCTTATGCTGCAGTCCAGTCACAGTGGTGGTGTCCTCTGCTGCCATATGACCAGTGAAGCTGTATAAGTCCAGTGCAGAGGTTCTATGTTGTCCTGCATCAGTACAGTGGTGGTGTCTTGTGCTGCATCAGTCAAGTCGCAGTGGTGTTCAGGGGCGCTTTAAGAGAGGAGGAGGCCCGTTTTCAGCCTCCTCCGTGTTTAGCACTAGAGGGCTCAGACTCTACTGCGCATGCGCAGATATCCGGGAAAATGGTGCAGCGGCCATTTTCCCTGAGATTTCTTTCTGTGAAAATGGCCACTGAGCCATTTTCACTGTGTTTTCACAGCGCTGTGGTTGCCGGCGCTGGACTCCGGGGGGGGGGATGGTGAGTTTTTTAATAATGGGTGCAGCATCTGGACTCAGGGGCCCGTGTGCACCACACACACTGCACCCATTATAGAAACTCCAGTGGTGGTGGTGTCCTCTGCTGCCATATGTCCAGTGCTGCTGTATAAGTCCAGTCCAATGGTGCTATTTTGTGTATCATCAGTCCAGTGGTGGTGTCTTGTGCTGCATCAGTCCAGTCACAGTAGTGGTGTCCTCTGCTGCCATATGTCCAGTGCTGCTGTATAAGTCCAGTCTATTGCAGAGGTGCTGTGTTGTCCTGCATCAGTAAAGTGGTGTCCCTGTGCTGCTGTATAAATCCAGTGGTACTGCCGCATATGTCCAGTGATACTGCCATATATGTCCAGCGGTACTGCCATATATGTCCAGTGATACTGCCGTATATGTCCAGTGGTACTGCCATATAATTCCAGTGATACTGCCATATATATCCAGTTGTAGTGCCATATAAATCTAGTGGTAGTGGAGTATAAATCCAGTCAAGTGATACTGCTGTATATGTCCAGTGATACTGCTGTATATGTCCAGTGATACTGCCGTATATGTCCAGTGATACTGCTATATAATTCCAATGATACTGCTGTATGTGTCCAGTGGTTCTGCCGTATAAATCCAGTGGTACTTGCGTATAAATCCAGTCCAGTGATACTGCCATATACTGTATGTCCAGTGATACTGCCATATATGTCCAGTGGTACTGCCATATAATTCCAGTGATACTGCCATATATGTCCAGCAGTACTGCCGTATATGTCCAGTTTTACTGCCGTATAAATCCAGTTGTACTGGCGTATAAATCCAGTCCAGTGGTACTGCCATATAAGTCAAGTCCAGTCATACTGCTGTATAAGTCCAGTCCAGTGGTGCTGCCATAAAAGTTCAGTGGTGCTGTCCTGTGCTGTATATTATTTACTCAAAATAAAGGGGTTATTAATATTTAATCCAAATAATTTTTACAGGGTTTGCCCTGTGTGGTGTAGAGGTATGCTCTCCTTTGCTGCATTTTGTTAAATAACTCCAGAAAAATAATGGAGAACAAAAATTTGGAGGATAAAATAGGGAAAGATCAAGAACCCCTTCCTCCTACTGCTGCTTCTGCCGCTGCTGTTGTTGCTGCTGGGAGTCAATTCTCATCCCAGAGGGGAAGTCAGAAGACCACTTTTACTACTTTAACTAAGCAAATGACTGTCCAACAGTCCTTTGCAAGGAAAATGAAATATGACAGTAGTCATCCTGTTGCAAAGCGGATAACTGAGGCCTCGACAGTTATGTTGGTATTAGACGTTCGTCCGGTATCTGCCATTAGTGCAGTGGGACTGCAGTGCCAACCCTAGATGGGCCAGGTGTTTGTGCCGCACACTTGTGTCGCTTCAGCTTAGCCATCCAACTACCTCATTGCACCTCTTTTAATTCTTTGCATGATGTGCTGTTTGGGAACTATTTTTTTTAAGTGCCATCCTGTCTGACACTGCATTGCCGCTCCTAGTTGGGCCAGGTGTTTGTGCCGCACACTTGTGTCACTTAGCTTAATCATACAGCCACCTTGGTGCAACCTTTTGGCCTAAAAACAATATTGCGAGATGTGAGGTTTTCAGAATATACTGGAAACTAGTGGAAATTAAAGTTATTGAGGTTAATAATACCGTAGGATCAAAATTACCCCCACAATTCTGTGATTTTAGCAGTTTTTATGATTTTTTCAACAATCATCCAGATCCAAAACCAAAACTCAAAAGGTTTTTTTTTTTTTTGCAAAACCAATCCACATCCAAAACATGAGCATGGAACCAGAACCAAAACCAAAACACAAAACACGAAAAGTGCCCACCAAACATCTCTAATTTTATTATGTTCTTCAAAGTCCCTCATGCAGAATCATCAGTGTACCGTGTTGAGGAATTTTGTGATTATAAGGCCTAATTCAGGTTTGTTAGCAAACCTAAAAAACAATGGGGGTCATTCCGAGTTGTTCGCTCGCAAGCTGCTTTTAGCAGCTTTGCACACGCTAAGCCGCCGCCTACTGGGAGTGAATCTTAGCTTATCAAAATTGCGAACGAAAGATTCGCAATATTGCGAAAAGACTTCTCTGTGCAGTTTCTGAGAAGCTCGAGACTTACTCTGCCAGTGCGATCAGTTCAGTGCTTGTCGTTCCTGGTTTGACGTCACAAACACACCCAGCGTTCGCCCAGACACTCCTCCGTTTCTCCAGCCACTCCCGCGTTTTTCCCAGAAACGGTAGCGTTTTTTCACACACTCCCATAAAACGGCCAGTTTCCGCCCAGAAACACCCACTTCCTGTCAATCACATTACGATCACCAGAACGAAGAAAAAACCTTGTAATGCCGTGAGTAAAATACCTAACTGCATAGCAAATTTACTTGGCGCAGTCGCACTGCGGACATTGCGCATGCGCATTAGCGACTAATCGCTCCGTTGCGAGAAAAAAATAACAAGCGAACAACTCGGAATGACCCCCAATGGGCAAAACCATGCTGCACTGCAGGAGGGGCAAATGTAACATATGCAGAGAGATAAAGATTTGCTGCTGAAGCACAAATAGAAGGCACAGAATGCTTCCTGAAAATGTATAGGGCAATATCTGATCTCTGATAACTCTGAGCTTGTGCAAAAATCAGAGCAGGAATTGTTGTTTTACTCTCCTAGTAGCAAGGTGAAATGCATTCTTCCAGACCTTTATCTTATGTTACTGTACTAATCTGGTTCCACAGAATACAACTTTTGTGCTTTTCTCCAAAACTAGGTGCCACATCATTCCAACTTTGTACAAACTTGTGCTTCTCCAAAAACACCATCATTTTCTTTCATGAACTTATCCAAACCGGATCCAGTGTGCATATCCGTGGTTGGGATGCCAACAGTCGTAATACCAGCACCAGAATCCTGACACTGGTCCCAAGACCAATGCCAGAATCCCGACATCACTCACAATGCTGGCACCAGAATGCCAACTGTCACCATCCTGATCGTAAGTATGCCAGGGAGTTAGGCTTAGGGTTAGGCTGCGGAGGGTGGTTAGGGCTAGGCAATAAGGGTGGAGGGAAAGGGTTAGACTGCGGGAAGGGGGAGGGTTAGGCTGCAGGTAGGGAGGGTTAGGCGGGTAGAAGGGAGGGTTAGCGTACATACCTAAAAGGTGTCAGGATTCTGACCATTGTGATGCTGCTGTCAGTCTTCTGACCACCAGCATCCCAAGCGCCGAGATCCCAATACCATCCCATTCGAACTGAGGGGCAAAGCAGCTTCAAAGAGAATTTTGCACTGCACCACTAAATATTTTGTGCTTTGTAAATCGAGGCCCTGTGTATAATACTTGCACCACCTCCCCGAAGTGAGCAGCATTCCTTGGACAGTCTTTGAGATACTAGTCCAGACTGTACCTGCTGAACACTTGCTTCAAACCAGACTAACCAATTCAAAAACAAACATATGGGAATGCTATTAACTAAAGCTATTAAGCCTAATTTAAGGTTGATTGCAAAACAACATTTTCCTCTGTTGAGCAAAACCATGGTGGTCATTCACTCGCTAGCAGTTTTTAGCAGCCGTGCAAATGCTAAGCCGCCTCCCACTGGGAGTGTATTTTAGCTTAGCAGAAGTGCGAACGAAAGGATCGCAGAGCGGCGGCAATTTTTTTTGTGCAGTTTTAGAGTAGCTCAATACCTACTCAGCGCTTGCGCTGACTTCAGACTGTTCAGTTCCTGTTTTGACGTCATGAGCACGCCCTGCGTTCGGCCAGCCACGCCTGTGTTTTTATTGGCACGCCTGCATTTTTCCAAACACTCCCTGAAAACGGTCAGTTGACACCCAGAAACGCCCACTTCTTGTCAATCACTCTGCGGCCAGCAGTGCGACTGAAAAGCTTCGCTAGACCTTGTGTGAAACTACATAGTTCTTTGTAATAGTACGACGCGCGTGCGCATTGCGCCGCATACGCATGCGCAGAAGTGCCGCTTTTTTGCCTCATCGCTGTAAGCAAACGAATGCAGCTAGCTATCAACTCGGAATGACCCCCCATGTGCACTGCAGGGGGGAAGATATAACATGTGCAGAGAGAGTTAGATTTGGGTGGGTTATATTGTTTCTGTGCAGGATAAATACTGGCTGCTTTATATTAACACTGCAATTTGGTTATTTGCCCCACCCAAATTTAACTCTCTCTGCACATGCTACAGCTGCCCCACCTGCAGTGCCCATTAGAGGAAAATGTTGTTTTGCAATCAACCTTTAATTAGGCCCATAATGTAGATGGTTGTACACAGCTGTTTTTCACATACATTCTGAACAAAGCCCACAAAATGCACTCACGTACCCTTTCAGAGTGAGATCTTATTTGTCGCAAAGTTCTAGATTAGTCTCCTGGATGTTAAGCTACTTTCTCAAATAAATAAAATAACAATCTGCAGCTTGTGTAATCTTGCCATTCTCATCTAATACAGTTATTGCTGTCTAAATTGTTACATTGTTCTTTGGATTGTCATATTGATGGATACGACCTTACCTTTTCAAGTACAGTATGCAGAGCATGAATGAGGTGACAAGTTACAGCAAAGCTCAATACAGCTCAGTCTACAGAGATACTACTAAGATAAAGCACAAGATATTGCACCAGTCAATAGTTCCATACAGTGGGTTGAACTTGAAATGCTCTGAAAATCTTCAATTTCCTAAAAGCAATGGGATGTCAAACTAAAACATAACATTATTACAATGTGCCAAAGCTACCAAGGGTACTGAATATTCTAATGTCTGACCACACTTTAGTCCTGTTATTGGCTGCAATAGTTCTATGTGTAACTTCATACTGTCAGGGGTGGCAGAGCATCGCACCGGCTCCCGGCCGATGCTAGGCAGCGGAGCCAGCGCGTCACTTCCGCCAGTGGCTCTCCATCCCTGACTGGTTGCTTGGCAACCGTGGACACCAGGCGGCCAACCAGCACTGCGATCCCAGCTGTTGCTAAGCAGCTGAGATGCTGCACGCCCAGAGACAGGTGCAATAATCAGGGTCCAGGGTGCTGGGCTGCTGGGTCTCCTCTCAATGGTCTGCAGGGCCTTTTTATTGGAGCCTGGACAGTGCATCCCCGCCAGTGATAGCTTCCTGTGGAGCCTGTCTTCCTGCCTCTGGTGTGTTCCTGCATCTAGCTTGTGTACTCGTGTCCTGTGTCCAGTTTCCTGAGTGCTGTCTGAGGGATCGTTTCCTGCTGTCCTCTGAGTTGCCTTCCAGTAGAGTGGTCCGGTATCCGAAGCCTCTGGGCTCCGGTTGTTTCCTGCGCACACCTTCCGTGGTGTCGCGAGTATCGCCTCTGCCGCACTTTATGGCAGAAGCCGTATTTTCTTTATCTATTTTCGGTTGTGTCATTTTTGTGAAGGTTTCCGCATTGCTGTCCTCGCCTTATTACGATGGGTTCGTATTTGGCAGTTTGGCTGCATTACTTGATTTGCTGTTGTTCAAGGCGGCCACACCGCACATAAACTACTTTGTTATTTTTTGTATCCTTCTCTGTTTTCGTCGTGTCAGTCTTAGTTAGTTTTTCCCCTTGTTTTCCTTGGTTTTGGTTAACGCCTTGTCCCCTATTAAGACCGTGGGGCATCGGAGTCTGGGCGGACCTAATTCGCCCATTCAAACGCAGCTGCCGTGGGCACAAGAATCTTGCAGGCATTAATCGTCCACTGGGAAGGACAGCGGAGTCAGGGATTTTTGTTAGGGGAAGCTGCGTATCTCAGTTCTATCGCAGCTTCACGTATCTGTACTCGTAACCCTTCTATTGTGTCAAAGTCAAAAATATTACATAGAGAGAACATACAAACTACACACATTTAAGTCGCTATACTTGCAAATATGCGCAGCGAGCACAGCAATATATGGTAACACACGCATTTGCTCAGACATGGCACGGAGATGGATTCGGCGCTTGTTTCATACAGTACATGGTTATGATAATGTCGGGCACCAGACATCATGGAGATTTAGAATTGGCTGATGAATTGATGTCATGAATGTGTATTATTTGAACAGAACCAGATGCGCCCGTCATGTTTGGTATTGAAGCAAGCAGATTGATGTGTGGGTTAGTTTGAGGATTGTTGTGAAGTTGTGGGACATTGCAGCGGATAGATATGATTATATGTATAAAAGCTAAGATCATTTTGTTAGAACAATGAATGATCAAGCCAACCCTTTACTAAGATTTCAGGGCTGAACCTGATTAGCATATACAAAGCAAAAGAGACCCCTCCCCCAGGAACTAGGAAAACAGGCATGGCTAGAAAAGAAGTCAGTTTCAGTTTGCTTGGGGCCTCTGAGGACAGATATACTGTAGCTACTCACACAGCTACCTGGCACCCAGCAGCATGGCGGCTACATCCCCAGGACTGACCTCCAAACTAAAGGCTAAGTATTGAATTCACATGGCTAGATAAGGAAATATAGACAGATTGCTTTAAGGTCAATGGTGCTGGTTTAAATAGGATATTGTAACTTGTTTGTGTGATAGATCTGGGAATATGTGCTGGTAGCAATGGCAGGCTGATATGTGTGGTTACATTGTGATCTGGTCTTGTGATGAATATGCTCTGGTTATTGAGATACTGAAGTTGTTTGGAATGTGAAATTGAATAAGATGGTTCTAGGAAGTTGGATTGTAATTGTGAAAGGTGATTTAGATGGTTTGGAATTGTAAAATCAGAACATATGCATTGTTTTGAGGCATGGACATTTTGGAATAAAATGGAGTCTTGTGTCTTCTGCTATGTGATTGTGGTGTAGCAGAGAGTGCCATGTGTTTGGACCTGCAAATCTAAAATGGCGGCTGCCAGGTATTTTCCCCTCCCCCTTTCAACCATGTGGTGCAGTCTTTGGAATCATGGGAGTTTTCCCAAAATGGAGTCTAGCTTCTGTCCCATGCAGTATTGTAGGGTTGTGTATATAGGGACAGCCAGTATGGGTAAGGTCAAGTATTTTCTCCACAAAGATTCTCAGCATTGACTAACTGCGCAGCGATTGTCTCTCACATGTGTAGTTTTATCCACAATCATATTGATCTTACTGTTATTGTGAGCCATTTCTCTCTCTCTCTCTTTTCTCCTCTTTCTCTCTTATTTTCCCTTAAAACGTAATTGTATTGTATTGTATTTCCCGTGTAGTTATCTGGTTAGTTAGTCTATGTTATATTGTAGTGTATGACTTGTATTGTATTAATTCTTTTGCAAGTATAACATTCATAATATATATATAAGGCGTTGGACCCTAAGCACGGTATCTGTGTATTTCTTATAGTGTTAAGTATTCTCAGAGCGTCGGTGACGCTCGAACAGCTTTTAAGTTAATAAGGTTATACTGTGCTGCATTTACACTCTATCACTACACTAAGGTCTTACTGCATAATACACTGTTTATGGTTTAGATATAAAGGTTTAACATTGTGAGCGTCAGCGCCGCTGGTGATCTCCTCGTGGTCCCGAGCGTCCGCTACGCTATAGCGAATCATTACGTTAGTCGGCAGCCAATAGCGTGCCTGCCTGTGATCTCTTGGCCGTGAGCGAACGTGACGCTTGAGCGTCTCGACTACGGCTAAGCGATTGTTACGCAACATGCGTACCCTTACTGTACTCCATACGTAAATAGCGTACAGTGTTCTTAGACCTCATAAAGGGTATTATATAAGATAAATATTTAGCTTTATCAATTGGCTGCTCGTCCAGTCCTTCACATATCTCTGCTAGGTAATTTCAGCAGACATTATCCATCAGCAAAGGGCGGGAGATCATATTCTTCGCAGTGCTGACGGGATAAGCGTCTGCTTCGCTTAGTAAAGGGTGCTGAAGGAATCCGGGAACCGGAGGTAAGAACAACACACTAGTGTCTTTTAAAACTGTTTATTTCTGTTTTGTATACACACGCATATATCTGCATTCCTTTTTCGTGTATATTCATATCACTCTCCTGTTTGCCATTGTATAATTGATAACGTGCTGAGAAAGATTTGTGCTATTGGTAGTTAAAGAGTAAAAACGATACATTAAGGGGTAATTTGTAAAACACACGCACAGCTTCGCCTGAGATACAAGGAAAGACCTGTGTGGTGCTTGGTAGATGATTACAGTTAAAGATCATCTACATTGATAAACGTGCTAATTGTATTTTTGTATGGCCAGCGTACACGTGTCTCTAACAAAAGGCTGAGACTCGCGAACGCAACACAAAGGCCGACGCACGCAGCGTATATTACGCAACGGAGCGTCTGGGTACGCCCACCGAAACTCAAATCGCACAATAGCATTGTTTTAGTGGGGGCGGTATAGCATAGCCACGTGATAATAGCACAAATTGATTTCAGTTTTTCAAAAAATTAGTTTAAATACCTTACTTTACTGTAATGCCTCTGGGGACAGCTATCAGACTACGGGAAATGATTTTTCTGATCAGAAAACTATAAGAATGATAGTGGGTTGAAAACGGTATGAGTGTATTGAATCCCGCTTTGTGAACTGAGTGATCTGGGTGATCTTTGGTGGAACGTGATGAGCACGGTCTGAATGAAAACGTGCAACAGAGTGTGATAAAGTTTTCGTTGTATTACGCTCTGGCTGTTTTGGAGCACAGTAGGGAGACTCCAATGATCCTACCATTTATGGGCAACAAGTGTCTATAAGTGGTACGATTGGACCGCACGGTTGTATGTGTGACCAATAACGCAACGTGATATGAGGTAGTATATCCATACGTAAATCTTGCCCTCATACGTGTTGTAGGGAGCACATGCAAGCGTGATTTGTGTAAAGAAGGGAATTTTCACTGGTCACAGGAAAATCTCTAGAGATAGGGCCTGCAACGGTTACACGTGTCTGCTAGAAGGCGGACCGGAGATACCCGGAGCAGAAGAAGTTCAGTGGAAGAGCTTTAAGGATTTCCAACGTAGACTGTGTTTGGTGCATTTTAGGAAGTTTTTCTGTGTTAAAAGAGGTCCACAATGGAAGCCAAGTGCACAACACAGGGACGTTCAGCAGTCAGGGTTCAGACTGCAGAGGCTTGCAGACCCCGAGGGTCTGCTCGGTTAGTAATGTGGGGGAGATATGGTCCCCACACTGAGACCTTTTGTGATGAATGGACACGAATGACTGCGGGGTATAAAGCACCATTTCCTGGGATAGGTAGTTTTGACTTAGAGGTATTGCATAATTTAAGGCGGAGGATCTGTCTCATAAAATCCTGGAAACAACGGGTTAAACATGATGATTGTTTGCAGTTATGGCTACAGGAAAGTGAAATGCAAAGAAATTTAACTTACATTCCTAACTTTCATCTTGAGAGGAGAGACATGGCAATGGAGAGGATTATGGTTGCGGAGAAAGGCACAATGTTGTACGATAAAAAGGCACTTAGTAACTATATTAAGAATGAATGTAACTAACGTAATAAGGTTTATAAAAATGAAAGTGTTAAATGTACAACTATTAACCCATGCAAGTCGCACCCCTTGTTAAACTTTCCTCAGGAACACCAACAAGAAAGTGAGCCCAGCACAATGTCGGAGCCTTTTCCAGCAGCCATCACACAAGACATCCAGGTGGACGCGACCAAATCGGTAAAGACTGTAATCAAACCCCCTAACGGAGGGTCAGGTGAGGTCGTGTCCACAGGTACGTATGGTATTATACATCACGCACAAACAAATGTACCTCATATCGTGGAATCAATTCAGAATGACGTTACTGGACTTAATCCTGTCAGGGTAATTGCAGTACCAAATGGGAAAACTGACTCTTCAGGAGTCACTCCTGTCAGGAACATCGTCATGTACTGCCCCTTTTCCCGAACAGAATTAAGAACAATTCTGTCTGAATTTCCTGATCCCAGGAAAGACTTAGTTGCTTGTCAAAAATATATTAGAGTGCTAGGAAACACTGCAGAGCCAAATAACAAAGATTGGAGGACAGTTTTGAGGGCATGTTTACCCCCCGATGTTGATTCATTGAAATTTATCGCTGATTGTAAGCTAGATGAGGAAGTACCACTAACAGACAAGTATAACCAAGATAATGTAAAAAGAATCAATCTACAGTTGAAAGAATATTTTCCTGCAGTAGTAAAGTGGAATAAAATCTTTACAATAAAACAAAAAGAAGGTGAATCCGCATCAGAGTATTTTCACCGGGCTCTGCAGGATATGGCTAGGTACACTGGTATAGATGACATTGAAACTAACGTACACCACAGAGAGGTAGCTGTGTCTGTATTAATGGACAGCTTAAAAGACACACTAAAAATTAGGGTACAAACCTCTATACCTCATTGGATTGGTATCTCGGTGGCTGCATTAAGAGAGTCCGCTATCGAGCATGACCAAAATATCCAAAGAACCAGGGAAGCACAGGGAGAGCGGTTGATGGTACTGAGCATCCAAGCACTAGAGGAGGCATCAAGTCGACCGGAACCCCAGGCCCCTAGCACATGGAGAAAGCCAAGGATTTGTTATCATTGTAGAAGAGAAGGGCATTATGCCAGCAACTGTAATAACCCACATAAAGTCAGACCCCCTAGACCAAGAAATGAGCAAAATTATAACACACACAATTATAATCAGGGATCTTTTAGGAAGAATTTTGGGCCACACCCATGATATGTAGTCAGGAAAGGTGATCATTAGGACTGATGGTAAGCCTGAGGTAACGGTTAATAAATTGGGAGGTCATTCACTGAAGACACAGGAATGACAAGGTGAAACGTTGTAAATGTATTTGTGAAAAATGTTTTTTTTTTCTCTCTCTCTCCCCATCTCTGACGATTATTGATAGGACTCAAACATTGCATATCTACTTGGTCTTTGCAGAAGTCTACCAAACCCCAGCATGACCTATCCGCATCAATGTATTCTGGCCAGATACAGAGGGTGGAGTATGGAGGTGCTGGTGGGAGGGACTGCGCAAGGAAACCATTGGACATGTAGATATGACAGCCTGATGATCTGACAATGTTTTAAAATGTTTGAAAAAAATGTTTTTTTTCCCTGTTGTTGTTCTCTGTTGATTTATGTGATATATACATATATGAATTGTTCTCTCTCTCTTTTGTTTTTTTTTGTTTTCTCTCTTCTTTCTCATGTTTTCATGTTTTAAAGATGGTATGTCACACATCAGTTAGACAAATGGTAATGCAAGATTTTTGCTCCTTACAGAGAGATCGCTGGTTTGGAAGGAATATTGCATCACCGGAATGTTCGGTTGGAAGACTGAGAGACAGCACCTTTGAGATGACGACAGAACAGGAAGAACGACAAAGACTAGAGAACTTAATTATCGTAACAAGTTTCTCTCCCCCTCAAACTGGTTTTCCTGTACCCCCATTACAAATTTCTCCTTTTCTCCTCCTGTAAGATGGACTCGCCTCAAGAGACTGTGATCCGTGTTTTCATGTTGACCCTGATGTTGACCAGAGCAGTCTGTTTCGGTGAGAGTACCAGTGAGGTCGAGAAAGGATCCAGAATGGGTTTCTGATGACTGAGACGGAGGTGTAAATTTCCAATAGCAACACAAGCACCGAACAAAGGCGAGTACCGGAAACAATCTAACAGCCATGTTATTTGTAAACATTTTTTTTTTGGATTGTTAGCTGAAGAAAACTGTATCTGTAGGCTCTGTGACAACGTAGTTGAGGATGGGTGCATTAAGAAATGCCAATCCAGTTTTAATATCCACATGGACCGGCATCCATTGAGTGACTATCACTCCTTAGTGGGTAGTGTGTGTTAAATCAAACAGATTGTTGGGTATGCTCTCAAGTACCTCAAGGTCATAGCAAATCAGGACTAGTACCATTTCCTTTAACGGTAGGGGAGGTACTTGAGCTAAAGGGTGGGAGACCGGTGGACAGGAGGTTTAATATCTCCAGTCCTCCTAGTTTGAAGCTCCACCAATATCATGTGGATAGATCCCTAATATGTTTTAACATTACCAATCCCCGAAAGCCGGGAAGTTGGGAAGTGTCATGGAGCAACCAAACCATGACCTTTTCATATAGAGCAGATAGAATGCCTACAGATACAGAACTTATACGCCACATAGCCAGTAGAGAAAAATCTTTCCGATATAGGTATACCCTAGGAAGTAGGATTACGAGAGTTGGAGAGGTATCACCAGGATACTGCGCACATATCGTACAAACTGATACGTGTACTAAACAAATGGGAGAATTAGGGGTAGGAGATTTCACATGGAGGATGTGTAATATGGTTATGTCTTACTCCGTCCCATATGTTCTCCCCGATGATGCATATTTCATATGCGGGAGGAAGGCGTATAAGTGGCTTGCCCCAAACTCTGAAGGATTGTGTTATATTGGAAAAGTACTGCCTGAAGTAATGACTGTATCACATGACAAAATGAAAGACATACACCGTGGTGCCCAAGCTCCTTATACTCACACCCATTACGAGCACGTAGTTAAAAGGCAACTGACAGAAAGGACAGAGCATCCGGCCTCTGATCTGATCCATGAATCCACCGGGATTCAGGTTCTACGTGCGCTAGATTTCATCCGCACCGCTCGAGGAGTGATGAACTATAGATACATCTCTGCGCTTGCAAATTTGTTAGATAATATCACTGAAATGTATGATGACACGTTTAGGTATACTGGAAGAGAACTTCAAGCTTATAAAACAGAACTGGTACAGCATAGAATGGTTCTTAATTACCTCACAGTAGTGACAGGCGGATATTGTGTCACACTGGCAACACAGTACGGCGTGAAATGTTGCACATATATTACAAATAGCACCGAGGACCCGGTCGAGGTCATAGACCAAAAGATGGACGATATTCTCCAACTGAAGTGGGAATTTCGCAGGAGACACAATCTCACTCTTGCTGCTGTAGGTAATGAGCTGACTGGTTGGGTGTCATGGTTGAACCCGCGAAATTGGTTCTCTGGTTTAGGAGAATGGGCTCAAGGAGTCATAATGGATGTTGGGAAGTTTCTCCTATGTATCTTAGGTGTTATCATAACGATTGGCTTGATATTTAGATGCGGTCAGGCTTTAACGAAGTGTAAACGAAGTACCAGGGTGATGAGTTTAAGGAGTGAGGAAATTGTAATTCCAATGGATTTGATTTATGACCCAAATGTAGAAACAATGATGTGATGAAAATGCGATTTCTACGGTCCGTTTCTTTCACCTGTTTTTCCGTTTTCTCCAAGGTAAAAAGACCCATTTGGACGAGGAATTTGATGATCCTGTATACAGACAACTGATGGATTAAAGAAGAAGTTTTGACAACCTTATACACAGATTTTTGATGAACAATGCCATAGACCCCCAGTTTCCCTAGAAATTTTAAAATTACGCTAGCCCAACACTTTTGTAAGCCTATGGACATTGACAAAGCTTTTGCTCGCACCTTATGGGCAAAAGCACAAAGAAGACTGCAACCAACAGACACCGAACAAGACTTCAACCGACAAATGTACATTAACCTGACATAGAATACCACTGCATTTACCATAAGTGTTCTTTATCTTCATTTCTACGACCCTCAGGTAATGACACACATAGTCGATAGGGAATACAGGCACAGATATCAGCAATCACATACCTCCCCCATTCATGTATCATCAACTAAAATGTGCTCCCCCATTTTGTTGCAACCAAAATCCGAAAAGAGCTCGGTAAAGTTTGACAGCCCATCCACAGACCCGTACCGCGGGATAAGAAGGAATTCAAATGTATACTTCGCAATACCTCGAAGCTTGATTTAAAACACGTACGGCACGATGATACATGACCCCCCAAACATGGATTCATACACACATGCTTCTGCTATCTCACTAGGTCATACCTTTTTCCCACCTTCTTCTCTCCTCCCTTACCCAATCATAGAAATGTATTTACATATGACATATATTTTTCTCTTTTTGAAATGTTTTAGGAAGTGGCAGTTATTGGTAACTGCCAAAGGGTGGACTGTCAAAGTCAAAAATATTACATAGAGAGAACATACAAACTACACACATTTAAGTCGCTATACTTGCAAATATGCGCAGCGAGCACAGCAGTATATGGTGACACACGCATTTGCTCAGACATGGCACGGAGATGGATTCGGCGCTTGTTTCATACAGTACATGGTTATGATAATGTCGGGCACCAGACATCATGGAGATTTAGAATTGGCTGATGAATTGATGTCATGAATGTGTATTATTTGAACAGAACCAGATGCGCCCGTCATGTTTGGTATTGAAGCAAGCAGATTGATGTGTGGGTTAGTTTGAGGATTGTTGTAAAGTTGTGGGACATTGCAGCGGATAGATATGATTATATGTATAAAAGCTAAGATCATTTTGTTAGAACAATGAATGATCAAGTCAACCCTTTACTAAGATTTCAGGGCTGAACCTGATTAGCATATACAAAGCAAAAGAGACCCCTCCCCCAGGAACTAGGAAAACACGCATGGCTAGAAAAGAAGTCAGTTTCAGTTTGCTTGGGGCCTCTGAGGACAGATATACTGTAGCTACTCACACAGCTACCTGGCACCCAGCAACCCAGCAGCATGGCGGCTACATCCCCAGGACTGACCTCCAAACTAAAGGCTAAGTATTGAATTCACATGGCTAGATAAGGAAATATAGACAGATTGCTTTAAGGTCAATGGTGCTGGTTTAAATAGGATATTGTAACTTGTTTGTGTGATAGATCTGGGAATATGTGCTGGTAGCAATGGCAGGCTGATATGTGTGGTTACATTGTGATCTGGTCTTGTGATGAATATGCTCTGGTTATTGAGATACTGAAGTTGTTTGGAATGTGAAATTGAATAAGATGGTTCTAGGAAGTTGGATTGTAATTGTGAAAGGTGATTTAGATGGTTTGGAATTGTAAAATCAGAACATATGCATTGTTTTGAGGCTTGGACATTTTGGAATAAAATGGAGTCTTGTGTCTTCTGCTATGTGATTGTGGTGTAGCAGAGAGTGCCATGTGTTTGGACCTGCAAATCTAAAATGGCTGCTGCCGGGTATTTTCCCCTCCCCCTTTCAACCATGTGGTGCAGTCTTTGGAATCATGGGAGTTTTCCCAAAATGGAGTCTAGCTTCTGTCCCATGCGGTATTGTAGGGTTGTGTATATAGGGACAGCCAGTATGGGTAAGGTCAAGTATTTTCTCCACAAAGATTCTCAGCATTGACTAACTGCGCAGCGATTGTCTCTCACATGTGTAGTTTTATCCGCAATCATATTGATCTTACTGTTATTGTGAGCCATTTCTCTCTCTCTCTCTTTTCTCCTCTTTCTCTCTTATTTTCCCTTAAAACGTAATTGTATTGTATTGTATTTCCCGTGTAGTTATCTGGTTAGTTAGTCTATGTTATATTGTAGTGTATGACTTGTATTGTATTAATTCTTTTGCAAGTATAACATTCATAATATATATATAAGGCGTTGGAACCTAAGCACGGTATCTGTGTATTTCTTATAGTGTTAAGTATTCTCAGAGCGTCGGTGACGCTCGAACAGCTTTTAAGTTAATAAGGTTATACTGTGCTGCATTTACACTCTATCACTACACTAAGGTCTTACTGCATAATACACTGTTTATGGTTTAGATATAAAGGTTTAACATTGTGAGCGTCAGCGCCGCTGGTGATCTCCTCGTGGTCCCGAGCGTCCGCTACGCTATAGCGAATCATTACGTTAGTCGGCAGCCAATAGCGTGCCTGCCTGTGATCTCTTGGCCGTGAGCGAACGTGACGCTTGAGCGTCTCGACTACGGCTAAGTGATTGTTACGCAACATGCGTACCCTTACGGTACTCCATACGTAAATAGCGTACAGTGTTCTTAGACCTCATAAAGGGTATTATATAAGATAAATATTTAGCTTTATCAATTGCCACCCTATCTCTTGGGTTCCAAGTACGTTGAACATAATATTATCACCGCCCACAAAAAAGACAGGGTGGCCTTGAAATTTTTTCCCCATGAATCCTTCAGTGCAAGGTCAGAATCCCAGCCAAATATTGGCTACTCAGATCCAGAACCTCACTCAAATGGTGCAGGATATTACTCTCCGGGTTAGGTCTCAGGAGGATCTCTTACGAACTTCCCTGAGTGTAGCTCCTGAACCGAAGATGAATCTTCCCGACCGCTTTTCGGGTAACCTAAAAGACTTTTTTAATTTTTGGGAGAGCTGTAAACTCTAATTTCGTTTAAGGCCCCGGTTCTCAAGTTCAGAATCTCAGCGGGTGGGCATAGTTATTTCTTTACTTCCGGGGGACCCACAAACTTGGGCATTTGGGCTAAATCCCGATGATGCAGCATTACTTACTGTTGATGCCTTTTTTAAATCTTTTGGTCGGTTGTATGACGATCCTGATAGAGAAGAATCTGCAGAGAGCCATTTACGTGCGTTAAAACAGGGTAAAAATCCTGCTGAGGTGTATTGTACTGCGTTTCACCATTGGTCGAACGACTATGGCTGGAATGATCCTACTTTGTGCAGTCAGTTTCGCCTCGACTTGTCAGAAGTGATCAAGGATAGTCTCATTCAGTACCCAGTTCCGGAGACATTGGATAAGCTCATGGAGCTTGTTAAAATTGATCGCCATCTACGTGAGCAGAGGACTGAAAAAGGGGCTAGTTTTAGGCCCAGTCCATGTGTGTATGCTCTCCCTGAGGACATAGAGGAACCCATGCAAGTGGGTTTGTCCCGACTTTCCTCTGAAAAGAGAACTAGGAGGTTGACTTTAGGGCTTTTCTTATACTGTAGCGGCAGGGGACATGTTGCACACAGTTGCCCAAATAAGCAAGGAAATGCCCTGACCAAGTGTAAGTTGAGGGGGTTCACTTAGGTCTTCAACTAGTCTCCTCACATGATTCTCTGTTAGTTCCTGCCGAAGTATCTTCAGAGAATCAGAGTTCTTTTGTTTCTGCATTTATTGATAGCGGAGCTGCTGGGATCTTCAGGGATCTTACTTCGGCTCAAACTCTTGGAATTCTGTGGCTCCAGCTCGGTACACCTATTACCATGCACGGTCGGAATGGTGGCCCTCTCTCTAACAGAGTAATTACTCATCAGACTCCCCCATTGCATTTGACTGTGGGTGCGTTACATTCTAAGAGGATTGAATTCTTCCTCACCCAGTGTCCGACTGTACCTCTAGTCTTGGGTCACCCCTGGCTTGCCATCCATAATCCAACCATTGATTGGCAATCTGGGGAGATTTCACGGTGGGATTCCAACTGCTCTAAGAGGTGTAATACTCGCCCGGTATGGGTCGCTGTAATTTCCTCAGCACCTATTCCATCAGTTTACCAGGACTATGCAGATGTGTTTTCCAAGGGTAATGCGGACGTCCTTCCACTCCATCGCTCTTATGATTGCACCATTGACCTCATTCATGGTGCTACCTTGCCTAAAGGGACACTCTATGCACTGTCTGGGCCAGAGACTAAGGTTAAGACTAAGACGACTATATGCAGGAAAGTCCAAGAAAGGGGTTTATTAGGCCCTCCAAGTCCCCTTTGAGAGCGGGGGTAGGGGAGGGTTGTTAAAAAAAAAAGATGGATCTCTTAGCCCTTGCATTGACTACCGGGCCCTGAATAAGATTTCTGTCAAAAACACTTACCCCTTACCTCTTATTTCTATGTTGTTCGATCAACTTTGCACCGCGGTCATTTTTTTCTAAAATTGACCTCAGAGAAGCATATAACCTCATCTGAATAAGATCTGGGGATGAGTGGAAGATGGCTTTTAGTACACAATCTGGACACTATGAGTATCTTGTGATGCCATTTTGTCTGTCTAACGTTCCTGCGGTGTTTCAAGATCTTATAAATGATGTCCTCCGCGACATCCTGGGGAAATTCATAGTAGTTTATTTGGACGACATCTTAATTTATTCTGAGTCTCCGGAACAGCATTTTCTCCATGTTCGGCAAGTGCTTCAAAGATTGCGGGAGAATCATTTATATGCCAAATTGGAGAAATGTGATTTTCACATTACAGAGGTGTCCTTTTTAGGATATATTATTTCTCCGGAAGGGTTTTTTGTGGAACCTAAAAAACTCCAGGCAGTCTTGAATTGGGCTCAGCCCACTAACTTGAAGGCTATTCAGAGGTTTTTGGGTTTTGCTAATTATTATTGACGTTTTATTCACGCTTTCTCCGAGTTAGTTGCCCCTATTGTGGCTTTGACTAAAAGGGGTGCTGATCCTTCTAAGTGGTCGCCTCAAGCCGAGCGTGCCTTCCAGGCTTTAAAACAAGCATTTGTCTCTTCACCTCTCCTTAGACACCCCAACGCTGATCTTCCTTTCATCGTTGAGGTAGATGCCTCTGAGGTTGGGGTGACAGCTGTTCTGTCTCAAGAGGACCTCGAGTCTTTGGCTTTACATCCTTGTGCTTTCATGTCTAAAATGTTCTCTTCCACAGAGGCCCTCTATGATGTTGGTAACAGAGAATTGTTAGCATTCAAATTGGTTTTTGAGGAATGGAGGCACTGGCTTGAGGAAGCGAAGCATACTGTCAATGTGTTTACGGACCACAAGAATTTACAGTATATTGAGTCAGCAAAACGTCTTTATTCCCAGCAGGCTCGCTGGGTGCTATTCTTTACTCGGTTCAATTTCATCATCACCTACAGGCCTGGTTCTAAGAACAATAAAGCTGATGCCCTGTCACTTTGTTTTCTTCCCGTTCACGATAACCATTCTCCTGCCACCCCAATTATTGCAGCAGCCTCTTTCTGAACCAGTCTCACGCAGGATTTACACACACAATTAGTTCAGCTTCAGGGGCAGGCTTCCAGAAATACTCCCATTGGCCGTCTCTTCGTTCCGGAGTTCTTGAGAGGCAGTGTCCTTGCCGAGTTTCACGACAACAAAGTTGCCGGCCATCCTGAGGTTGTTAAGCTGCTGGAGTTGCTTTCTTGTGCTGTGTGGTGGCCTAACCTTTCCAAGGATGCTAGGGAGTTTGTCCTCTCTTGCCAAGATTGTGCCAGGCACAAGGTGTATCGGTCTCTGCCTGTTGGGCAGCTCATGCCTCTAGCCATTCCAGTCAGGCCACGGTCACACATTTCCATGGATTTCATGGTGGATCTTCGACTCTCTTCTGGTTTTCAGCTGATCTGGGTGGTGGTGGATCGATTTAGCAAAATTGCCCATATTATTTCTTTGCCTCGATTACCATATGCTCAGGTTCTGGCAGTCTTGTTTTTTTTACCATACAGTATCTTCAGGCTCCATGGACTACCTACTGATATTGTCTTGGACTGGGGACCGCAGTTCAGTGACTGTTTCTGTAAACTCTTTTGTGCCTCGTTAAGCATGAGACTCGGTTTAACCTCTGGATACCATCCACAGTCGAACGGGCAGACTGAGAATGTTAACCAATCGCTGAAGCAGTAACTGCATCTTTATGCTGCCAAGCTTCAGAATGGTTGGTCAGAATATCTTCACCTGACCAAGTTTGCTTACAATAACGCCTGTAATTCGTCCACCAAGGTGTCTCCGTTCTTTTCAGTCCTTGGCTTTCATCTCAGAGCCAATTCCTTTACTCCCAATTGTTCATCTTCTTCCTTGGCCTTGACTTCCCTCCTCAGAACTATTTGAAAGAAGGTACACCTTGCTCTCAGGAAAGCTGCCTTCTGGGAGAATTTTTTTTCGGACAGGTTCCGATGTCCATGCACCTTTAAGATGGGAGACAAGGTGTGGTTGTCAACCCGTAACATCAAACTCCGAAAACCTTCAGCTAAGTTGGGACCCAGATTCATTGGGCCATTTTATTATCAAACAGGTCAATCCAGTGGCTTTTCGGCTGCAATTGCCAAGCTCACTTAAAATCTTCAACACCCTTCATTGTTCTCTGCTTAAGCCCTATATTTTTTCCATGAAATTCCCTCAGAAAATTATCCGGGGTAGGCCTCCCATGGATGTTCAAGGCCAACAGGAATTCCTGGTAGAAAAGGTTTTGTATTCTAAGTGTTCCCGTGGTCAGCTTTATTTTCTGGTCCATTGGAAGGAGTATGGTCCAGTGGAGAGATCTTGGGTCCGGGACAAGGACTTGCATGCTCCTAAACTGAAAGAGATGCTTTTTCGGGAATTTCCTCTTAAACCTGGGTTTAGGGGTTCCTTAACCCCTCCTCAAAGGGGGGGTACTGTCAGGGGCGGTAGCGCAGTGCGCCAGCTCCCAGCCATTGCTAGGCAGTGAGGCCAGCATGTCACTTCCGCCCCTGGCGCTCCGTCCCCGGCTGGTTGCTTAGCACTGGTTGCTAAGTGGCCCTGCACTGTTATCACGGCTATTGATAAGCAGCCGGGATGCTGTGCGCTGCGCTCCCAGGGACAGGTGCAATAATCAGGGTCTGGGGGACTGGGCTGCTGGGTCTCCTCTCATTGGTCTGCAGGGCCTTTTTATTGGAGCCAGGACAGTGCATCCCCGCTGGTGATAGCTTCCTATGGAGCCTTTCTTCCTGCCTCTGGTGTGTTCCTGCATCCAGCTTGTGTACTCCAGTGTCCTGTGTCCAGTTTCCTGAGTCCTGTCTGAGGGATCGTTTCCTGCTGTCCTCTGAGTTGCCTTCCAGTAGAGTGGTCCGGTATCCGAAGCCTCTGGTTTCCGGACGTTTCCTGTCATAGTGTCGTGAGTAGCGTCTCTGTCGCACTCTATAGCTGAAGCCGTATTTTCTTTATCTATTTTTGGTTGTGTCATTTTTGCAGATTTTTCCACATTGCTGTCCCTGCCTTATTAAGATGGGATCGTATTTGGCAGTTAGGCTGCATTACTTGAATTGCTGTTGTTCCAGGAGGCCATGCCGCACATAAACTACTTTGTTATTTTTTCTATCCTTCTCTGTTTTAGTGGTGTCAGTCTTAGTTATTCCCTTGCTTTTCTTGGTTTCGGTTAACGCCTTGTCTCCTATTAAGACCGCGGGGCATCGGAGTCTGGGCGGACCTACTTTGCCCATTCAGATGCGGATGCCATGGGCACATGAAACCATAATCTTGCAGGTGTTAATCGATCACTGGGAAGGACAACGGAGTCAGGGATTTTTGTTAGGGGAAGCTGCGTATCTCAGTTCTATCGCAGCTTCACATATCTGTACTCAGAACCCTTCTATTGCCACCAAATCTCTTGGGTTCCAAGTAGCTTGAACATAACACATACAGTGTGGTGGAGTTATCAATAACTGCAATCAGGGTTTGACTGGCCCACAGGGGTACAGGTGAAACCCTTTCGGTAGGCCCCGCTGCCTGGGGGGCCCACCTCCTCTAAAAATCAGGTTCCAAACTGTGCACTTGAATTATACATTATACATATCCATACCTAGTAGAAAAAACAGGGTGGGTTTTTCCGCACAGGATCACTCCTAGCCCTATTAACCCTCTAGGGTGAGTAGGAATGCTTAGAATTGCATAAGGAGATAGAAATACAAATGAATAACCAAATTCCTTTCATTTGATGGCTGATGTTATGTCAGCAAAATCAATAATACAGTGATTGGTGGTGCTCTCCAGAGTCAGAAAAAAACTTATTTTGGTGTGAGGGAAAAAGAAAAATACCTTCAAGTTGTACAGTATAAGTACAGTATAAGTACAAAATCTTTAACTGACACTGTACCTCTTAGGGCACTTATTCTGTGCAATCGCTGCTCCTAATTCAACAGCAATGTATCATATAAACGGGTGTGGTATGGAAGGTAGATAGTAATTAGGTTGACAGTGTCTAGGTCGACCACTATTGGTTGACAGTAACTAGGTCAACAGGGTCTCTGTCACAACTGAGGGCTGGTGCCGGTAGCTGGAAGCCTAAGTTGTAGGGGCTGATGGATACCGGAACTTAAGAGGAGAAAGTAGAGTCCTTGACATGCGTTTAGGACAGTAGCAGTAAATGCCTGAAGGCGTGACCACGACAACTGGGAATGTCTTTGAGGATTTTTATTAAATAAAAAGTCATATAAAGTGCAATGAGAAAATAAATGTCACAGGTAAGTATTGGGAGCACAACTGGTTATGACCAGTAATCCAGGAAGTAACTAAAAGTTCTGTATAATACTTGGGAACCCAGGTGAGGTAAAACGTGATGCTGAGGACGGCAAGTGAAACTAAATAATAATAGAGTTTGTGGATAAATAATAAATGAAGCTGGGGTGCGCAGGGAAACAAAAGATGAAGCTGGGGTATGTAGGAACACTGTAGATGAAGCTAGGGTTCGCAGGAACACTGTAGGTGAAGCTGGGGTTCGCAGGAACACTGTAGATGAAGCTGGGGTTCGCAGGAACACTGGAAGTGAAGCTGGAGAGTGGCTGCTGGGAAGCCAGAGTATCACATACTATTAGCACTGGGTGTGGGAGCAAAGGAAACAGGTTGCACCACAGGGCTTGGACACAGGAAAACTGGAACTGCACCGCAGAGGGAAATCACCAGGGAGTCAGACTGTAATGCAGGAGAAGTGCACAGGAGAATCCACACTGGAAACACTGGACGGACAATTGAAGCACTGACAACCTTCTGGGTGCTGGGACAGGATACTTATACCTGCTGGATAGCAGGGATTGGCTGGTAATTACTCCCTGGCTCCAGCTGCACTATGGATAGGTGAAATGATAACATCTGATTGGAGTCCAAGATGGCTGCGCCCATTGACAGAATCCGAAGGGGAACCAAGCACTGGGAAATGTGCAAACAACAATGGCGGCGGAGGTCGCAGCACTAGAGACTCCACGCGCCCAAGCGTGCACCGCGGCCGCAGAGATGGAAGCAGCGTCCGAGGCACACAAGAACGCGCATCCATCAGTGGACCACAGGCATGGCAGGGACAGCCGCGACGGGGATGAAAGCGCCGCACCTCCACGAGTACATATACTGAGGCAGCCGCTGAAACCAGTGCTGCAGGCAATAGATATAACTAAGGCCCGGCCCAGGCTCGCTGAGCCAACCTCAGGACGCACCTAACAGGTAGAAAGCAGTGTCTCAGTACCCGGATCGTGACAGCACCCCCCACCCCCACCCTTTTAGGAGTGGCCCAAGGACACATCTTAGGCTTACATGGTAATTCAGAGTGAAATTTTTGGACCAACTTAGGAGCATGAACATCGGAAGCATTTATCCAGGAACATTTTTCAGGGCCATAACCCTTACAATCTATCAGATACTGGAGATGACCATATCTAATTAGAGAATCCAGTATTTTATCGACCTCGTACTCAACACCCCGTTGAGTCTGGACCTTGGGAGCAGAGGGTAACGCAGAATTGAAGCGATTCAAAATCACTGGCTTGAGGAGAGAAACATGGAATGTCTTGGGAACTTTCAAGAACGGAGGTAGCTGAAGTTTGTAAGCCACTGGGTTAACAACTTACTCAATCGAGAAAGGACCGATATAGCGGGGAGCAAATTTCATACCCGGAACCCTCAGTCGTAAATTCTTCATGGAAAGCCAAACGCGGTCACCAACCTTAAGGGCAGGAATTGCCCTACGCTTCTTATCTGCAAATCTCTTGTACATGGAGGATGCTTTCAAAAGGGCAGCACAAACAATCTTCCAGTTATTTGAAAACTGACGAATCATGATGTCAGCTGCCGAGGTTGCTGGAAGCGGCTGGAACTCAGGAACTTTGGGTGGAACCCATAGTTGGTGAAGAATGGAGTGGAGGAAGATGAAGAATGGTACTGATTGTTGTGGCAGAACTCAGCCCAAGGGAGAAGTTGAACCCAGTCATCCTGGGATGAGAATACATAGATACGGAGGAAGGCCTCCAAGTTCTGATTCACCCTCTCAGTTTGCCCGTTGGTTTGAGGGTGATAGGCAGTAGAGAATTTCAGCTTGACTTGGAGCGCTTGACAGAGACTTCGCTAGAACTTGGCCACAAACTGAACACCTCTATCAGAAATTATCTCTGCAGGGAGACCATGCAATCTGAAGATCTCTTGAATGAAAACTTGTGCCAACTTGGAAGCTGACGGAAGACCGATGAGAGGGATGAAATGAGCCATCTTGATGAACCGGTCAACTACCACCCAGATGGTATTGAATTTATTACACAGGGAGATCCGTGATGAAATCCATCCACAGACGATGAGGAACAGACAAAGGAACCAGTTGCCCAGCGGGTGACTGGCGGGGTACTTTGTGTTGGGCACATTATGTGCAGGAGGCCACAAATTCAGCAATGTCCTTCTTTAGGGTCAGCCACCAGTATGATCTGCAAACAAATTCTAAGGTCTTGCATATGCCTGCGTGCCCGGCAAAGCGAGAGGAATGTGCCCAACGCAAGAGGTTCCTACTGAGAGCCGGTTTCACAAAACTTTTCCCTGGCGGGGGCATAGAGTCCTTCCTCACTGCGGAGAATGCCACTGGTTCAATAATATAATGCTTTTCAGTAGACTCAGACTCATTATCTTGCTCCCAGGAGCGGGAAACGGCATCGGCCTTACGATTCTGTGACACTGGACAAAACTGCAATTTGAAGTCAAATCTGGAGAAGAAAAGTGCCCACCTGACTTGGCGAGGGTTAAGACACTGTGCACCTTTTAGGTATAGGAGGTTCTTGTGATCCGTCATAATGGTGATGACATGAGAAGCTCCTTCTAATAAGTACCTCCACTCTTCCAAAGCGAGCTTAATCGCCAAAGGTTCTTGGTCGCCAATGGCGTAATTCCATTCGGCAGGAGAGAACTTTCATGAGAAGAAGCCACACGAATGTAAATGACCATCATTAGCTCTTTGAGACAGTACTGCCCCCACTCCAACAGAAGAGGCGTCCACCTTGAGAATAAAAGGCGAGCTGGTGTCTGGCTGTTTCAAAACCGGAGCCGAGATGAATCTTTGTTTCAACAAATGAAAGGCTTGGATAGCTTCTTCTGGCCATTTGGAAGGATTGGCACCTTTTTTGGTAAGAGCCGTAATTGGCGCTACAATGGTGGAAAAGTCTTGAATAAATTTCCTGTAGTAATTGGCAAACCCTAGGAACCTCTGGATGCCCTTGAGGGTTATAGGAATTGGCCAATCTTGGATCGCTTGAAGTTTCTCAGGGTCCATCTCCAAACCGGAACCGGATACATTATACCCCAGGAACAGGATGGGTTTAACTTCAAAGACGCACTTTTCCAGTTTGCAATATAGATGATTAGTACGGAGACGGGACAGGACCTCTTTCACCCAGAACCGATGTTCCTCCAGATCATTCGCGAAGATAAGGATATCATCGAGATAAACCACAATATTACGATACAGGATGTCTCTAAAGATTTAATTCATGAAGTGTTGGAATACCGCAGGAGCATTGCTGAGACCGAAAGGCATGACGAGGTACTCGTAATGTCCGTCACAGGTGTTAAAAGCGGTCTTCCACTCATCCCCTTTTCGGATTCGGGTGAGATTATAAGCACCCCTCAGATCTAACTTTGTGAAAATAGTAACTCCACTGATGCGGTCAAACAGCTTGGTGATAAGCGGCAGAGGGTACCGATTTTTCACTGTAATGTCATTCAGATCCCGGTAGTCTATACAAGGACGCAGGCCACTATCTTTCTTCTTTACAAAGAAGAAACCTGCACCAGCTGGAGAAGATGGAGGCCGAATGAATCCTTTAGCCATATTTTCCTTGATATACTCTTTTATGGAGTGGGTCTCAGGCAACAATAATAGATACGTGCGTCCACGGGGAGTTCTCCCTGGAATGAGATCGATAGGACAATCCCATTCTCTATGGGGAGGAAGAATATCGGCTGAAGACTTGCTGAAAACATCGGTGAAGTCTTGATAAGGAGAAGGTGGAAAATCAGAAGACTTAGAGGAGGATTTGCAAACTGCAAGCACTTTCTGTAGACATGTCTTGGAACAGGAAGGACCCCACGCCAGGATATGGGTCATCTTCCAATCAACTTGGGGATTATGCAAACGAAGCCATGGGAGGCCTAGAACCACAGGATGAGAGGCCCTTGGGATTACCAGGAAAGAAATTAACTCTGTGTGCAGGACCCCTACCTTCAGACGGATAGGTAAGGTCTTAGTGGTAATCACTGCATCAGGAATCCTACTGCCGTAAACGGCAGTTAAAGAAATAGGTGACGACAGTCTCTCAGTGGGTAGAGACCACTGCTTAACAAAGTTCTAAGTAATAAAGTTTCGGGCTGCTCCAGAATCCAATAAGGCAATAAGATTCTTGGTGCGCTGAGCCACCTGAAGGGAAACTGAGAGGTTACAGTCACTTGAACACGGAGAGGAATATATTACTCCTAGCCAACCCTCTGCTTGGCAGGCTAGGATTTGGAGTTTCCCGGACGCTTGGGACAGGCGTTAATGAGGTGGGAAGGTGCAGCACAATATAGGCACAGGCAGTTGGATAGGCGTCTTCTGCGCTCTGCGGGAGACAGTCGCGAATGACCTATCTGCATAGGTTCATCTTTAGACGGAGATGGCTGATGAGGAGGCGGAGCAAAAGGAGTCTTATGAACTGAGGTCCTACAGCTCTATTGCCCTTTCGCGGAACCGAAGGCCAACTTTAGTGCAGAGTGATATGAGCTCATTCAGTTTCGAGGGTAAGTCTCTAGTGGTGAGCTCATCTTTGATACGTTCTGACAGGCCTTGCCAGAAAGATGCATAGAGGGCTTCCTCATTCCAAGAGACTTCAGATGCTAGCATCTGGAATTGTACTAAATACTGGCTGACAGTTTGAGTCCCCTGACGAAGCCGAAGGATCTCAGAAGAAGCTGACGACACTCGACCTGGCTCATCAAAAATACGTCTGAATGTTGCCACAAAGTCAGAGTAGGATGACAGCAGGATATCTGATTTTTCCCATAGGGGTGATGCCCAGTCAAGGGCGGAGCCACTGAGTAGAGAGATGATGTACGCCACTTTTGTGCGGTCTGTAGGAAAACTGCTGGGCTGTAACTCAAAGTGGATCTCGCACTGGTTTAGGAAACCACTGCAGGCTTTTGGGATACATCATATTTGGCAGGTGTCAGCAAGTGGAGACGTGAAGTAGAAATGGGTATGGTGGGTGGGGATACCACCGGAGCTACTACTGTCAGCATACTGGACGCCCCTGACCCACGGAGGGTAACTTGAATTTCATCCAGTCAGGAGGAGAGGTCCTGGAGACATCTAATAACATGGCCTTGTGCAGCCTCCTGATGTTCGAGACGGGCTTCCAGTTCTGGCATCGGCCTGGTCCCTGGGACTTGGTCTCCAACCGGATCCATTAGGTCAGTGCTTACTGTCACAACTGAGGGCTGGTGCCGGTAGCTGGAAGCCTAAGTTGTAGGGGCTGTCGGATACCGGAACTTAGGAGGAGAAAGTAGAGTCCTTGACATGCGTTTAGGACAGTAGCAGTAAATGCCCGAAGGCGTGACCACGACAACTGGGAATGTCTTTGAGGATTTTTATTAAATAAAAAGTCATATAAAGTGCAATGAGAAAATAAATGTCACAGGTAAGTATTGGGAGCACAACTGGTTATGACCAGTAATCCATCAGTGGACCACAGGCGCAGCAGGGACGGCTGTGACGGGGCTGAAAGCGCCGCACCTCCATGAGTACATATACTGAGGAGGCCGCTGAAACCAGTGCTGCAGGCAATAGATATAACTAAGGCCCGGCCCTGGCTTGCTGAGCCAACCTCAGGAGGCACCTAACAGGTAGAAAGCGGTGTCTCAGTACCCGGATCGTGACAGTCTCTAGGTCGACAGGGTCTTTAGGTCGACAGGGTCTAGGTCGACAGGTCAAAAGGTTGACATGTGTCTAGTGGTGGTGGCTAAAAGTATACAATGTATAACATAAACCTTTAGTCATTATTTTAGGAGATATCGATACACAGCCATCCCCAGAGGAAAAACATATAGGCTAGTACTGGGATTAAAAAAATTACTATATCGTGTATAGAAATACCTGGTTCTAGTCATCTGGGGGAGCAAGATAACAAGTGAACAACATAGGGTAAGTATCAGGTATCGGAGGTATAAGAGTAGATAGGTTTGTAAACTATGTAAAATCTATACTCATTACAGAGTGCAAAGACTATTCGAAGAACAGGGTTTGGATATGTAGACATATAAAAATAAATAAAACAGAATAAACGGGGATGAATTCCAAATCAAATAAGTGGAGGTAAAAATGATTTTGAGCAGCTCTTAAGTGAGGTCACCTCCTCTTATTCCAAGGTTTATCACTTCCAAACCGAAGGCTTTGAAATTTTTGAGATCACCCTTATGTTTAAAGTGAAAGTGTCTGGCGACAGTGGTTAGCTGTTTTCCTTGACTGATGTCCATAGCGGCATTCCTAATAGTACCCACATGTTCAAGGATACGTCGTTTCATCATCCTAGTTGTCTTTCCAACAAAACTAGTGTTGCATTCACACAGAATACAGCAAACAAAACCTGTGGTGCAACAATTGAGTCCTTGAATTTGTTGATTTTACCTTACCTGTCAACCACTTCTTTTTTCTTCAGCATGTATTGACAGGCTTTACAAGAGCCGCATTGCAAGGACCCAGTCAGAGATGAAGGTTTTGGTGTTTTAGGTGCCCTACACCAACTCATGGCAACAGTAGTATCTATTTGTTTAGACAGGTCCTCATCGGATAAGAGGATATGCCAGTGTTTTTGGATGCAGTTCCTAATCAGTTTCAATTCTTGGCAAAAATTGCCCACAAATCTCAACGTAGCTTCCTTGTCTGATTTAGGGTCCTTACTCCCGAAGACTAATGCCTCCCTGTTGGTATTACTTTGGCTCTCTTAGTGGAATTGTGGATGTAGCCACGTTCTCTGAGTTTGCAGGTAAGTTCTTTACTTTGTTGGTAAATTACTGATTCAGAACAATTACTGCGTAGCCTCAGAAATTCGCCTTCAGGGATATTTTCCACTGTTGGTGGAAAATGGTGGCTTGTCTGATGTAACAGAGTATTGGTTACTGTACTCTTTCTGTATAGTTTGGTTTCCACTCTGCCCTCTCACCCTTATAGATCTTCACATCTAAAAAGGAGATTCCTGTACAACTGATTTCATGTGTTAATCTCAAATTCAGCTCTTTGGTGTTAAGTTTGTTAATAAACTGTAAAAGAAGTTCTCGATCTGCATTCCAAATTAGGAAAATATCATCAATATACCGATACAACATAATTATGTGTTTGATAAAGCATTTATTATCTTCACAAAAACTCATCTCCTTCTCCCACCATCCTAAAAATAAATTTGCGTACGTTGGAGCACACACCGCGCCTACCGCCGTTCCTCTCACTTGCATATAAAATCTGTCATCAAATGTAAAAAAGTTGTAATTGAGAACAAAATGTAATAGCTCCAAAAGAAATTCCTCAAAATCACCAAAACCATCCATGTTAAGAAAGTATCGTACAGCAGATATACCTGCTGTATGATCTATGCTCTTATAGAGCACCTCGACATTGAGGCCAACCAATAATTGGCCTTCCCAAGATTAATGTCGTGTAACCTCTGAAGAATGTCCCTAGTATCCTTTATGTATGATGGGAGACTGGTGACAAAGTCTCTTAAGTTTAAGTTCAAAAAGTGACTTGCCTTTTCCGATATACTGTTATTTCCCGATACAATTGGTCTTCCAGGTGGTGTAACTGGGTTCTTATGTATCTTGGGTAATAGATATAGTGTTGGAATGTTAGGATTTTCGGTCCAAAGATACTCATATTCTTGTTTGGATATAGTCCCACCTGCTAGGGCTTCTTCCAGGATCCCCTTGTATTTAATTTTGACATAATCAATTGGGTTCAATAGCAAATGTGTACAACAGTTGCTATTCTGAAGTTTTTTGGATGCTTCTCCTGTATATTTCACTTTTGGGCAAATCCCCACGTTGCCCCTACTTTATCTGATGGCTTTATGATCACATCACTCCAACTTTTAATGTTTTCAAAGATTCTTATTCCGTCTTACTAAGATTATTATTAGTTTTGAGGAGATGTCGAGTGTTGTACAACTTGTCAAATTCCTTGGATACCAAATTGGGGTACACCTTGACCTCTGGACAAATAGACTCTGATGGGAAAAATGTTGACTGCTTCTTACAGTCAGGTTTCTTTTTCATTGGAGTCTTCTGTTCCACATCATTAGACTCAGCGTGTAATTCTTCCAACTCAGCTAATGCCGTTTGTTCTTGTTCAGTGAGGTCACCTACAGTATCCATATTCAAACTTTTAGTAGCAAAGAATTTCTTTAACAAGAGCTTGCATCCAAATAACTTGAGATCCTTTTCCATTGGGAAGGGTACAAGCTGATGGTTGGTAAAAAAAGAAAGGCCTCTACTCAATACCTCTGTTTCCATCTCAGTCAATTCATGATCCGATAGATTAACGATTTTTAATCTATCTGTTAATTGCCCTTTCTTTCTTGAATTGGGTATCTGTTGGGAGATGGTGAACCCCATCTTGCATGACCTCTTCTTCGTTGACCTCCTCGAGTTCCTTTTGGCTCCTGGTGCCCACCTCTGGCACCTCTTGGATTCTCTAAAAAAGACCCTATATTGCTAGCGGTATCACCTCTTCTGTTATCGAAGAATTGTGTGTCATCAGTCTCTTCCCCCAATGACTCCGCTTCTGATGACATATAGCTGTAGTTCTCCTGAGTACCCCTTCTATAGTTCTGTCTTTGTGTATTCCTCCACACAAATACCTGATCATTGGCAAAGTCCTTTTTGTTTCTGTAAAACTTGTTCTTTTTCGGTCAATAATGGTTTTCTCGTAATTGTCTAAATCTTTCTTATTTTGCTTAAAAGCTTTTTGGAATTGGGAATCAGTTTCCCACTTTTCAAGTGCCTTCCCTAATTCCTCAATATCCTTCTCGCATTCATCAAGCATCAAGTTGTCATGTTTGAGGAGAATATTCATATTTCATGCAAACACTTAAGTAGACAGGCTTCCCACTCGTTCTTCAATGTTTCAGTCGCTAGTGGAAAGGCTGGGAAAACTTTCGGTCATAGACAATGTGGATATATCCGTTGTTTTTGATAATTCTCTAGTGTGATTAAATCCCATCCAATACGTCATTGCTCCTGTAGTGTATATTTTAATTTTCAAAAATCCTCATCCCAATTTGGAATACTCACAGTGTTATACAATCCAGTCAGAAAAATAGAGTTTATGGGGTATATGCAATTGCGGTCGAATTGCCGCAAATGTCGAAAAACGGGGCATTTTCGACAAAAAAAAACCTGTCGAATTGGATTCGACAATGCAATACAGTACTTTTCGACAAAAAACCTGCCGTTTCAGATTCGACTTTTTGCAATTCGACATGTGTCAAATTCGACATGTCTGCAATGGTAAAAATGCGGCTTTTCGACAAAAGTATATTCAATTGAAGAATGTCGATTTGACAACAGTGCTTTTCGACAGTCATTTCGTCAATTTCATTCCGCCTAATTTTGCTGTCGTGATCTAATAAAAAAATTTAAAAAGATGTTTTTTTGTGTTTTTTGATTGCTAATAGCAAATCTATTTATATTAGAAGGGATTATCTACTTGGTTTGTCTATTTATGAGCCACAAGTATTATTTAATAGATTTTTTAAAAGAATATATATATTTTTTTTTACTGACTAAAATAATATGGAGAGATCAGTGCATGTTTTTCAGTGGGAAGGAGTGGGAATGGGTTAAAATTTCAGAAAAAAAATGCGTGGGGTCCCCCCTCCTAAGCAAAACCAGCCTCGGGCTCTTTGAGCCGGTCCTGGTTGTAAAAATACGGGGAAAATACTGGTGTTCTAAAGGTCATATCAATTAACTCTGCTGTGTTGCCTATGTTACCTAACTCTTTGATATTGCCTATTGTATGTGATACAATTTGCATCAAGGTGGTTAAGCTTATATTGCTGGTGATATTATTTGCTGGATGCTCACATGATGTTATTTGCACTATAAGCAATGATATGAGATTTTTTTGAATTGATTAATATATGTGGTACAGTGGTATTGATTTTCTACACAGCCACCAGGCTTGCAAATGATTTCTGTGCCCTTTAATGCTCTATCATTCCAATTACTATTTGAGATTGCACTGGATAAGGGCCCAAAGAGGTACAGTGTCAGTTAAAGATTTTGTGCTTCATACTGTTGTATCTTACAACCTGAAGGTTTATATGATACATTGCTGTTGAATTAGGAGCAGCGATTGCATCAGATAAGTGCTGTAAGAAGTACAATGTCACTTAAAGATTTTGTACTATGTACTGTTTTGCTGTACCTTACAATTTGAAGGTATACTTGATACATTGCTATCTGATACAGGAGCTGTGATTCTACTACTAAAGGGAATTATTCTCTAGCATTCAAGGAGTGAGACAATTTTGTCTCTGTGTTACTTATAGGGGATTTGACACTTTGTTTCTAAGCTAAATGTTGTTCTAGATGGAACCATAACAATACTCATTACATGTGTCTGATACTGGTAACATTTCCCTATCTTATTTTCAAAATATCCTGTTCAGGGACTTCTTTATCTGTGATGTATACTGAACAAGCCCAATGGGCGTTCTAGTGATTATTACATAATATTGTAGTGTCCTCTCTAAGCGCATGCAATTAATCTAATAATCAGGACTCATTACAGTCCGAATAATATTTTGGTCCATAAAATCCATGCATTCTTTATAATGTACCTGCATAGGTTTAATCTATAAATTATTGAAACCTATATGGCATTTATTCGCTGTCCAGGAACATAGTTTTCCCTTTTTTATGTGTATGTGTGTCTGTGTTGTTCCTTTTATTTTAATGCATATCTAATAAATAGTAGATTTTAGACTGATTAACATTGATACCGTTCTGGATTCTTTTTACTATTATAGTTAAGTGTGACCCCAGTATACAGTCTTCTTTTTCCCTCACACCAAAATAAGTTTTTTCTGACTGTGGAGAGCACCACCAATCCCTGTATTATTGATTTTGCTGACGTAAACTCAGCCATCAAATGAAAGGAATTTGGTTATTCATTTGTATTTCTATCTCCTTATGCATTTCTAAGCATTCCTACTCACCCTAGAGGGTTAATAGGGCTAGGAGTGATCCTGTGCGGTAAAACCCACCCTGTTTTTTCTGCTTTGTAACTTTTTACTAGTTTTTTACTAGTCTCTTGGTGCCTGCATGGATTTTTCCCATAAAATATTTAATTGCCCATATATTCTTTTGGTATGTAATTCTTATATCTCCAGTAACATTCAAGGTTGTCTGTGCAGAACTTTTGGGACAATAGGGGATTTTTTACAGTTTACTATTTACTTATCATGACAAGCTTTAGCTTAAAGAATGAAATGACCATGAGACGTAATATTAATGAAGACATAAACTCTATTTTTCCGACCGGATTGAATACCAATGCGAGTATTCCAAATTGAGATGAGGATTTTCGAAAATTAAAATATACACTATAGAAGCAATGATGTTTTGGATGGGATTTAACCACACTAGAAAATTACCAAAAGCAACGGATATATCCACGTTGTCTACGTTCCCAGCCTTTCCACTAGCGACTGAAACATTGAAGAACGAGTGAGAAGCCTGTCTACTTAAGTGTTCGCATGAACTTACAAATATTCTCCTCAAACATGACAATTTGATGCTTGATGAATGCGAGAAGGATATTGAGGAATTAGGGAAGGCACTTGAAAAGTGGGAAACTGATTTCCAATTGCAAAAAGCTTTTGAACAAAATAAGAAAGATTTAGACAATTACGAGGGAACCATTATTGACAGAAAAAAGAACAAGTTTTACAGAGACAAAAATGACTTTGCCAATGGCCAGGTATTTGTGTGGAGGAATACACAAAGACAGAACTATAGAAGGGGTACTCAGGAGAACTACGGCTATACGTCATCAGAAGCGGAGTCATTGGGGGAAGAGACTGATGACACACAATTCTTCGATAACAGAAGAGGTGATACCGCTAGTAATAGAGTTTGTTTTTTATAGAGAATCCAAGAGGTGCCAGAGGTGGGCACCAGGAGCCAAAAGGAACACGAGGAGGTCAACAAAGAAGAGGCCATGCAAGATGGGGTTCACCATCTCCCAACAGATACCCAATTCAGGTGAGAAAGGGCAATTAACAGGTAGATTAAAAATCGTTAATCTATCGGATCATGAATTGACTGAGATGGAGACAGAGATATTGAGTAGAGGCCTTTCTTTTTTACCAACCATCAGCTTGTACCCTTTCCAATTGGAAAAGGATCTCAAGTTATTTGGACGCAAGCTCTTGTTAAAGAAATTCTTTGCTACTAAAAGTTCGAACATGGATACTGTAGGTGACCTCACCGAACAAGAACAGATGGCATTAGCTGAGTTAGAAGAATTACAAGCTGAGTCTAACAGAAGACTCCAATGAAAAATAAACCTGAGTATAAGAAGCAGTCAACATCTTTCCCGCCAGGGTCTATTTGTCCAGAGGTCAAGGTATTTACCAAATTGGTATCCAAGGAGTTTGACAAGTTGTACAACACTCGACATCTCCACAAAACTAATAATAATCTTAATAAGACAGAATGGGAATCTTTCAATAACATTAAAAGTTGGAGTGGTGTGATCATAAAGCCATCAGATAAAGGGGGCAACATGGTGAAATGTCCGAAAGTGAAATATACAGAAGAAGCATACAAACAACTTCAGAATAGCAACTGTTATAAACATTTACTATTGACCCAATTGATTATGTCAAAATGAAATACAAGGGGAACCTGGAAGAAGCCCTAGCAGGTGGGACTATATCCAAACAAGAATATGAGTATCTTTGGACCGAAAATCCTAAAATTCCAACACTATATCTATTACCCAAGATACATAAGAACCCAGTTACACCACCTGGAAGACCAATTGTATCGGGAGTTAACAGTATATCGGAAAAGGCAAGTCATTTTTGGACTTAACCTTAAGAGACTTTGTCACCAGTATTCTATCATCATACATTCAGGATACCAGGGATATTCTTCAGAGGTTACACGACATTAATCTTGGGAAGTCCAATTATTGGTTGACCTCGATGTTGAGGTGCTCTATACAAGCATAGATCATACAGCAGGTATATCTGCTGTACGATACTTTCTTAACATGGATGGTTTGGGTAATTTTGAGGAATTTCTTTTGGAGCTATTACATTTTGTTCTCAATTACAACCTTTTTACTTTTGATGACAGATTTTATCTACAAGTGAGAGGAACGTTGGTGGGCGTGGTGTGTGCGCCAATGTACACAAATTTATTTTTAGGATGGTGAGATGAGATGATTTTTTGTGAAGATAATGAATGCTCTACCAAACACATAACCATGTGGTATCAGTATATTGATGACCTTTTCCTGATTTGGAATGCAGATCGAGAACATCTTTTACAGTTTATTAACAAACTTAACACCAACGAGCTGAATTTGAGATTAAAACATGAAGTCAGTGGTACAGAAATCTCCTTTTTAGATGTGAAGATCTATAAGGGTGTTGAGGGCAGAGTGGAAACCAAACTATACAGAGAGTACAGCAACCAATACTCTGTTACATCAGACAAGCCACCATTTTCCACCAACAGTGGAAAATATTAGAGATGAGCGGGTTCGGTTTTACTCGGATTTACCCGAATCTCCTTATTGGCTCACGGACATCACATGTTTTGGTTGACCAATAAGAAAAATCCAGAAAAAAAGAACTTGTGATAATTCTGGCATTAACCGAGTAAATCTGAACCCGCTCATCTCTAGAAAATATCCCTAAAGGCAAATTTCTGAGGCTTCGCAGGAATTGTTCTGAATCAGTAATTTACCAACAACAAAGTAAAGAACTTACCTGCAGACTCAGAGAACGTGGCTACAGCCACAATTCCATTAAGAGAGCCAAACGTGCCCTGAGTAATACCAATAGGGAGGCATTAGTCTTTGGGAGGAAGGACCCTAAATCATACAAGAAAACTATTTTGAGATTTGTGGGCAATTTTTGCCAAGAATGGAAACTGATTAGGAACTGCATCCAAAAACACGGAAGCTACGTTGAGATTTGTGGGCAATTTTTGCCAAGAATAGAAACTGATTAGGAACTACATCCAAAAACACTGGCATATCCCCTTATCAGATGAGGACCTGTCTAAACAAATAGATTCTACTGTTGCCATGAGTTGGCGTAGGGCACCTAACCTCTGTGATCATTTGGTAAGGAGTCACTATACACATACAACACCAAAACCTCCTTCTCTGACTGGGTCTTTCCAATGTGGCTCTTGTAAAGCCTGTCAATACATGCTGAGGAAAAAATAAGTGGTTGACAGGTATGGGAACATCAACAAAATCAAGGACTACATCAATTGTCACACCACAGGTGTTGTTTACTGTATTCTGTGTGAATGCAACACTAGTTATGTTGGAATGACAACTAGGATGATGAAACAACATATCCTTAAACATGAGGGTACTATTAGAATGCCGCTATGGACATCAGTCGAGGAAGACAGCTAACCACCATCGCAAGACACTTTCACTTTAAGCATAAGGGTGATCTCAAAAATTTCAAAGCCTTCAGTTTGGAAGTGATACACCTCGGAATAAGAGGAGGTGACCTCACTAAACAATTGCTCAAACATGAGAGTTTCTGGACCTTTAGATTGGGAACTTTGGCTCCTGCAGGCATCAATGTATATATTAATTCCAGTCCATTCATCTGATATGATAAACCTTTTTCTCTGTATATATAATTTTTACCTCTACTTATTTGATCTGTAATTCATCCCCATTTATTGAGTTTTATTTATTTTTATATGTCTACATATCCAAACCTCGTTCTCCGAATAGTCTTTGCACTCTGTAATGAGTATAGATTTTACATAGTTTACAAACCTATCTACTCTTATACCTCCGATACCTGATACTTACCCTATGTCGTTCACTTGTTATCTTGCTCCCCCAGATGACTAGAACCAGGTATTTCTATACACGATATAGTCATTTTTTTTTAATCCCAGTACTAGCCTATATGTTTTTCCTCTGGGGATGGCTGTGTATCAATATCTCTTAAAAAAATTACTAAAGCTTTATGTTATACATTGTATACTTTTAGCCATCACCACTAGATAGTTTACATTGTACACATTGACACAATGATGGATATGTGTCCTTAGGCATTTATTGTACCTGTACTTTTGATCCCTTCCCTTATGTTACCTACCATAGGGTACCATATGGCAATTTAGAATGACCTTCAGATGTATATCTGGCTACATTGACTTCTAATTAAGAGCAGTTCTTTTTCAAGGTTACTTATTTAAATTGTTTTAGGTATTTCTCAACCCAGATGGATTGACAGCTCTATTGTTTAATGGTGCCAGTTAGTATTAATTTCCTTAAGGATATTATTCCACCACACCCCATGGGTGTGGGTGTACTGTACCCTTTCGGGGGTTATATTTTCAGGCATGGCACTGTTGTACAGGTATCCCTACTTATTGAAAATTAGTTTAATTGAATTATTACTTTTTTAATTAGATTACGCAGATGGCTGAATCGCGCTCCATAAGTAAGTTGCTTGCGCGGGTGTACATCCACTTTATGGAGCATTCTTGGCCAATTTTTATTTATACGTGTTATTATTACCCGTGGCTAGGTCCTTTGGTCTCTAGCTGGTTTATGCTAATATACTAAATTACTCTTATAATCTTACTGGATTTCTATATATTACTAGGAATTATATTTCTTACAGTTAAGATTATACACTTATAATAATCTTCACATAGATATTTCAAGTGCTGATATAGCTTGACTAAGCACAGATACAGCTTGATTATAACCTTGATATGTTTGTGTTGCTGCGGAGGAAAACAATTTGCCTCCAAGCAAGCGCTGGTCTAAACTTATCACTTACGAGCTATGTATGCTGTTGCCATATTGGGGGTCGTTCCGAGTTGATCGCTCGCTAGCAGTTTTAAGCAGCCATGCAAACGCATTGTCACCTCCCACTGGGGATTGTATTTTCGCTTTGCAGAAGTGCGAACGCTTGTGCAGCAGAGCGCCTGCAAAATAGTTTTGTGAGAAACAAGACCAGCCCTGTAGTTACTCTTCGTGTGCGTTGATTCTAACGACGGAGGGATGGCTTTTGATGTCACACACTCGCTCAGCCACGCCTGCATTTTTTTCTGCCACGCCTGCGTTTTTCTAAGCACTCCCTGAAAACGGTCAGTTGACACCCAGAAATGCCCACTTTCTGTCAATCTCCTTGCGTTCGGCTGTGCGATTGGATTCGTCGCTAGAACCAGTGCAAAACCACAATGGACTTTGTACCCGTACGACGCGCATGGGCATTACGGAGCATATGCATGTGCAGATTAGCCATTTTTTCCACTGATCGCTACGCAGCGAACAACGGCAGCTAGCGATCAACTCGGAATGACCCCCATTGTCATTTAAATTGTTGCAATCCTTTTGCATTTTGCTTTGTACAAGGTTGGAACTTTCTTTAAGCAAAATAAAATATTGGTTTTTATTGCCTTTGAAATGCTTGTATTACAAATTGACTGCTTATTTATGGGACCCAAAAAGGTTTTTCCTGCTTAAGGATTACTACTCTGCAAACACATAGCAGAGTTAATTAATATGACCTTTAGAACACCAGTGAACATTCTTGAGTCATGCATTAGCATACCATGGTCATTCCTTCCTCATTAACGTATCGGTTCTGATTGGTCATCCAAACACTTTTAATGTCTGAGTCTGTGAAGTCCCATAGATGCTGGCAGTGCTAGAGATGTGAACAAGCCCTCGAGTGAAACCGGTTATCTGACCACTGAATATGTGTTAATGCCGCTGTCAATTTGGATAAACAGGAGCAGTATGCTTGAATGAAAATGCACACTCCACCAGCTCTTAAAACCAGAAGGAGATAGAACTCTTTTCTCCTACAGCCCTCTCTCCTTTCTGAATTGCGTCGTCACACACTGCAATGTCAGCTGATATCAGGGTGTCAGCTACGCTACGTGAGAAAACAGATATCAGCAGGAACAAGATCTGCTGAACTATTCTCTACTCAATCTCTCTTTGATATTGCCTATGTGATACTATTTGCATCAAGGTCGTTAAGCTTATATTGCTGGTGATATTATTTGCTGGATGCTCACATGATATTATTTGGACTATTAGCAATGCTATGAGAATTTTTTGAATTGATTAATATATGTGATACAGAGGTACTGATTTTCTACACAGCCACCAGGCTTGCAAATGATGTATGTGCCCTTTAATGCTCCATCATTCCAATTACTATTACAATTTGAGATTGCACTGGATAAGGGCCCAGAGGGGTACAGTGTCAGTTAAAGATTTTGTACTTATATTGTACTTGTACTGTACTTATACTGTACAACTTGAAGGTATACTTGATACATTGCTATCTGATACAGGAGCTGTGATTCTGCTACTAAAGGGAATTATTCTCTCTGTGCTACTTATATGGGATTTGACACTTTGTTTCTAAGCTAAATGTTGTTCTAGATCAGGGGTGTCAAACTCAAATTCATCGGGGGCCGCATCAGCAGTTTGGTCCCCATCAAAGGGCCGGTTGTATCTGTAGATCTATCCAAAATTTACCGCTCCACCTGCCTTATATGTGCCCAGCCATCTGCCCCCTTTTAAAGTGCCCAGCCATGTGCCCCCTTTTATAGTGCCCAGCCATGTGCCCCCTTTTATAGTGCACAGGTCCCCATTTTACACATTGTGGCAGGCACAGGTCCCCATTTTACACATTGTGGCAGGCACAGGTCCCCATTTTACACATTGTGGCAGGCACAGGTCCCCATTTTACACATTGTGGCAGGCACAGGTCCCCATTTTACACATAGCGGCAGGTACAGGTCCCCATTTTACACATTGTGGCAGGCACAGGTCCCCATTTTACACATTGTGGCAGGCACAGGTCCCCATTTTACACATAGCGGCAGGTACAGGTCCCCATTTTACACATTGTGGCAGGCACAGGTCCCCATTTTACACATTGTGGCAGGCACAGGTCCCATTTTACACATAGCGGCAGGTACAGGTCCCCATTTTACACATTGTGGCAGGCACAGGTCCCCATTTTACACATTGTGGCAGGCACAGGTCCCCATTTTACACATTGTGGCAGGCACAGGTCCCCATATTACACATAGCGGCAGGTACAGGTCCCCATTTTACACATTGTGGCAGGCACAGGTCCCCATTTTACACATTGTGGCAGGCACAGGTCCCCATTTTACACATAGCGGCAGGTACAGGTCCCCATTTTACACATTGTGGCAGGCACAGGTCCCCATTTTACACATTGTGGCAGGCACAGGTCCCCATTTTACACATAGCGGCAGGTACAGGTCCCCATTTTACACATTGTGGCAGGCACAGGTCCCCATTTTACACATTGTGGCAGGCACAGGTCCCCATTTTACACATAGCGGCAGGTACAGGTCCCCATTTTACACATTGCGGCAGGTGGTGGAAGGAGGGAGAGAGAGAGAAAGAGAGGAAGGGAGAGGGGCTGACTTACATTTGAAGCGGTTCTCGCCGCTCTTCAGCCGCCTCTCCCTCCTCGTCTGCGCGGCTCCCTTCTCCCTCCTCCGACGGGGTTTCGTTGAATGACGCGTTTGCGCCGTGACGTCACGACGCAATCGCGTCATTCCGCGAAACCCCGCCCCCCCCGAGCTGGGCACTCGGGAGAAGGGGGTTTCATGGCGGCGGCACCGCGGGCCATCAGACGAGGTCTGGCGGGCCGGATTTGGCCCGCGGGCCTTGTCTTTGACACCCCTGTTCTAGATGGAACCATAACAATACTCATTACATGTGTCTGATACTGGTAACATTTCCCTATCTTATTTGCAATATAGCATTTTCAGGGACTTCTTTATCTGTGGTGTATACTGAACAGGCCCAATGGGCGTTCTAGTGATTATTATATAATATTGGAGTATCCTCTCTAAGCGCATGCAATGAATCTAATAATCAGGACTCATTACAGTCCGAATAATATTTTGGTCCATAAAATCCATGCATTATTTATAATGTACCTGCATAGGTTTAATCTATAAATTATTGAAACCTATACGGCATTTATTCGCTGTCCAGGAACATAGTTTTCTCCTTTTTTAATGTGTATGTGTGTCTGCGTTGTTCCTTTTATTTTAATGAATATCTAATAAATAGTAGATTTTAGACTGATCTACATTGATACCATTCTGGATTCTTTTTCCTATTATGGTTAAGAGTGACCCCAGTATACAGTCTTCTTTTTCCCTCACACCAAAATACATATGCATACCTTCCAAGTTTTTTGTGAAGAGATTCGGGACCCTAACGTGGCATAGATGCATGTGAATAGAAAAGGGGTCATGGCCTGGGGTGGGATGGATGTGGCTTCTGACGAGTTGGTGTGGCCTGTGGCACGGACCCATGTTTCTGCATCTTATGGGCATGCCCAGCGCTCCGTGAGCAGCCCCCAGAATACATCCATGTACTGTATAAATGCCATGCGCGTTTGCATGTCAATCTGTTGAGAGATCACTTGCCGCTTTGCAGAGCAGAGTAGCAGGTGATCAAATGATCCTCCAACACCCCCCCCCCACACACGCGCCGCCTGCAGGACACCGCGGCCTGCAGGTGGGACAGCAGCATAGTGTCCGAATAGCGAGACTGTCCCACTGGAACGGGACAGTTGGGAGGTATGTATATGTTACATTGTTACATTATACTGAACAAAGATTATGGCGCATTTTGCACAGTGCATTGCCGTTATTAACCTGGTAGATTATCATGCATGCGCTATTTATTTATTTATTTATCAAGGGGCCCAGACCATGCACTCTCTAATGGTTAGGCAAGCCTCTGTGGTGGCTGGCCAAATGGGCCCCTACCACTGCATTCCCCTGGTGTGCCTTTTATGCCCCAGTCCAACACTGATTTCAATGCATTCCCCCACTTCTTTCCCTTGCTTTTTAAACAATCTTGATGTCATCTTTAAAAAAATGTTTTACTTGTTTTCTTTACAGCTGTGAAGGAGGAATCCTAAATATCACAAGCAACTTGGGAGAGCATCAACAGTGCTACATGAGGGCCATAAGAGGGGGCTGCTGCAGGAGACCGGCATCATTCAGTTAATGTGCAACAAGATCCAATACATGGATTAGGCAGTTGTACAAGTACTGCAGTAATAGCAATAAAATTCTAGATTTTTATGGATCTTTTTTTTTTTTATTTAGTGTCAGCAAATTTACTGACATTGGTAGCCATGATAAAAAGTGTACAGCAGCAGTCTCATTCAGTGGGAGATTTGTTTGTTTGCATTGACTTTCCAGCAATAAATGGTTCTAGTTTGAAAACTCTTAATGAGAGTACATTAAAACGTTGGAACGTTTAATGACTGTAATTAGTGTTTTTATCCAGCTCTTGTTTATTGTAAAGTAGTACTGCAGCAGGAGATTAGACTGTTCCAAATGTACAAAATAGGGCAAGATCTGAAGAGGCGAGGAATGGCCAAGTGACTTGCGTGTTCATTTCAGAGATTAGTTAGGTTCCTATTCCCAGTAATCAGTACTTGAACCCACCCACTGTCCATTATGTCCAATATTTTCAAGTAAATAAATACTTTCTTACTGGATTCATTCTATTATAAATATTTCAGGGTTTCAGCTTTTTATTTTGCCACTAAAATATTAAGGGTTCTATTTAAGATTGAGCCATAACCCTTCAGCATTCATTATAAGGGGTTATGACATCCTTTCAAAACTTAGCAAACAGTGGTAATCTCTACTGATTGCATGGCCTGTAGTTGGAGAAAGTGTTACAGTTCCCTTTGATGACAATAGGGACCCAGCAAAAAGCTTTTATGTCTTCAGCAAAGCCTTCCAGCTTTTGCAGAGTCCCTGCCAGGTTAAAGTGCAATATGTATGCACAGACACCCATCACGCATGCACGTGAATCATTCGCCCATCGCAGTCAGCAAGTTGTAGGTTGCCCACAACACAGCAAAGGATGCCAAAAAGTAGGTGGGCACTGCTGGAATCACAGGACAGGCAAGTTATATTAAATATTGGTGGCATAATTATTATACTGTAATGCTAAACAAAATATATAGTATCTGTGTTAAATGTAGCCTTAAGTGTATGGGATACGGTTGTTAGGTCGAAACTCATTAAATCGACCACTGAAGGTTGACATTGCCCGTAGGTTGTCATGCAATAGGTCGACGTGGCCATTAGGTCGACATGTACTAGGTCAAAAGGTCGACATGAGTTTTTCACATTTTACTTTTCATTTTTTTTTATTTTTTATACTTAACGATCCACATGGACTATGACTGGAATAGTAATCTTGCCCGAAGCATGGTGAGTGAAGCGAGCCATCCGAGGGGACATGGTGCACTAATTTGGGTTCCCCGTCACTTTATGGAGAAAACGACACCAAAAACAGTAAAAAAACTCATGTCGACCTTTTGACCTGTCGACCTAGTACATGTCGACCTAAGGGCAATGTCTACCTTCAGTGGTCAACCTAATGAGTGTTGACCTAAGTTGGGTCAACCCAATGACCCATACCCATAGATAGATAGATAGATAGATAGATAGATAGATAGATAGATAGATAGATAGATAGATAGATAGATAGCTGTTCTGGAGGCCTGCTGTAATACAACAATGGAAATGTAAAGTTATCAGAAGCGAGCTTGTGATTATATTTCCTAGGCAAGTGTAATACTGCCCGCTGTGCCAGTTACCTAAAAAGACAAGTAGGGCAATGAGGGGAGAGAGACAGCTTGTTAATCCTTAGCTAAAAGGTAGGACACAGCCAGGGCCGGTGCTAGGGTGTTTGGCGCCCCCCTGCAAACTATACATTTGTGCCCTCCCACACTTTACAAAGGGACAGCGCACATAGGGGGTCATTCCAAGTTGATCGCTAGCTAAAAATGTTCGCAGCGCAGCGAATAGGTGAAAAAATGGCACTTCTGCGCATGCGTATGCGGCGCAATGCGAACGCGCAAAGTACTTTCACAATGGCCCAGGTAGTTTCACACAAGGTCTAGCGAAGCTTTTCAGTTGCAATGGCCGCCGCAGAGTGATTGACAGGAAAGGGGCATTTCTGGGTGTCAACTCACCGTTTTCAGGGAGTGGTCGAGAAAACGCAGGCGTACCAGGTACCAGGAAAAACGCAGGCGTGCCAGGAAAAATGCAGGCGTGACTGGGCGAACGCAGGGCGTGTTTGTGACGTCAAATCCGGAACTGAATGGTCTGAAGTGATCGCAAGCACTGAGTAGGTCTGCAGCTACTCAGAAACTGCACAATCTTTGTTTGCAGCCGCTCTGCAATGCATTAGTTCGTACTTCTGCTAAGCGAAGATACACTCCCAGAGGGCGGCGGCTTAGCGTTTGCACAGCTGCTAAAAACTGCTAGCGAGCGTCCAACTCGGAATGACCCCCATAATGCTTGTACAAATAATGCTGCCTGAATTAGTGGGACTTACACACGTAATGCCCCCTGTACCAGAGACGCTTATACAAGACACAGTGACGCTTACACACGTAACGCCCCCTGCAGTAGTGATGCTTACACAAGTAACGCCCCCTATACCAGTGACGCTTATACAAGATGCATTGATGCTTACACACGTAACACCCCCTGCAGCAGTGACGCTTACACACGTAACGCACCCTGTAGCAGTGACGCTTGCACATGTAACGCCCCCTGTACCAGTGACTCTTACACACGCAACGCCCCCTGTACCAGTGACGCTTACACACGCAACGCCCCCTGTACCAGTGACGCTTACACATGCAACACCCCCTGTACCCGTGACGCTTACACACGTAAAGCCCCCTGTACCAGTAATGCTTACACATGCAACACCCCCTGTACCAGTGATGCTTACACACGTAAAGCCCCCTGTACCAATGACGCTTGCACACGTAACGCCCCCTGTACCAGTGACGCTTAAACATGCAACGCCCCCTGTACCAGTGATGCTTAAACACGCAATGCCCCCTGTACCAGTGATGCTTACACACGTGACACCCCCTGTACCAGTGACGCTTACACATGTGACGCCCCCTGTACCAGTGACGCTTACACACGTAACGCCCCCTGTACCAGTGACGCTTACACACGTAACGCCCCCTGTACCAGTGACGCTTGCACACATAACGCACCCTGTACCAGTGACACTTATACAAGACGCAACGCCCCCTGAAGCGGTGATGCATTGCTTACACACATTATGTTGCACTGTCACACATACACCACATACACATATACATACAACACGTACATACTGTACATACATTACACACATACAGTCACACATACACACACATACATATACACAGATACTGCACACACACACACACACACACACACACACACACACACACACACACACACATACTGTATACATATACACTCACACACAGTCACTCACTCTTTCCAGCCACTTACTGTACATAAAGTAGCCTGTCAACTCGTCCTCCTGTGCTGCAACTGCCGCCTGGTCCTGTGTAGCTCCGCCCCCTTACCCCATGTAACTCCGTCCCCTTATCCCCGTGTAGCTCTGCCCCCTTTTCGATCCGGTCAGCACACTGCGTGACTGCGGTGAGTGTGTGACAGGGGAGGGGTAGAGGAGTCTTCATGATGCCGGCGCCGCTGCCTGTCATAGAGTGTGACAGGCGCAGCTGCCGGCATCAGCAAGGGAACTCAGCACAGGGATACAGAGCGGGTGGAGAGCCTCTCCCCTGTGGCACCTACCTGCACTGCATCCCTTTGCTGAGCGGTAAGCGCCGGGCCTGGACACAGCCCCCACATCCCTTCCTTTACTTTTAGATTCTCATGTACCTGTCAATTAGCCAATCCATAGTAACCTTCATGCATAATATTTCTAAAAGAAATAACACTTTCCTACAGTCAGAGGCAGATTTGTTAGACACTACTGTGCTTTGTAACTCAACAGCGAGTTGCAGCATTGCTGGAAGAATTGGAGTAAATTGCCACATAAAGCAGGCACTGTAAAACTCCAATTTATTGAAGCATTACACTTGGAGAAAGAAAAGACAGCAGAAATAATATCATACTGGAGGGTAGCAGGACATATTTCACGCTCCAAAGGTATCTCATTATAGATTAAATACGGCTGGAAAGACACATTCTAGCACAGTCCATACATTAGCACAAAAGCAGGTGAATTTGATATTTCATCAACAGGTGATACATAAAAATAACAGCACGAATATGCAGATTGGACTTAATAACATGTCTTTTGAATTTTAAAGCAACAGAGAATTTAATATTTTAGATTTTATAATTAATCTTATAACAGATACAGATCTATCAAGTGAATAGAAAGGTTGACAACCTTTGATTTTGAACATCATTCTGTCTCCATGTTAGTATAAGATCAGCAGCTGATACAGGAAGGATTCAACCAGGGTTAAGGTGCAACAGTGTTCGTCGCCCCCCTGCAAACTATACATTTTGCACCCTCCTGCAAATACAGAAGGGCCACTCTCATCCTACCTGCAAGCAGCCGCATCGCAAGCTGCGTCACGTTTGTGGGAGCATACACACTATGCAATCCTATGGATGGCGGATGCATGCACACCCACGGGCATGCTTACTGCGGAAAACGAGTTGTGTTTGCCATAATTAGCCTTTAAGCTAAGAATGAACACATTAGTATGTCTTCTTCACATGTCTCTTTACAACGTTTCATAGTTTGAAATGTGAAAAGAGAGAGAGGGTGACGGGAAGAGGGTGACAGAGAAGACGCCTGGAGAAAGAGAGTGAAGAGGAGAGGGTTAGAGTCAGTAGGTGACAGGGAGAGGGTGACAGGAGAGAGAGTGGATGGGGAAAGGGTAACAGCAGGGAGAAGCAGTGGGAGAAGGGCAGTGGATGACAGTGAGAGAGGGAAGGTGACAATGAGAGGTAGAGGGTGAGAGGTAGAGGGTGAAAACAGGGTGACAAGGAGAGGGTGATCTCACTGGGTGACAGGAGAGAGGGTAATGGACAAAGGGTGAGAATCAGTTGGCAACAGAGAGTGTAACAGGAGAGAGAGGTGACGGGGAGAGGGTGAGAGTTAGTGGGTGACAAGAGAAAGAAGTGATGGGGAGAGGGTGAGAGTCAGTGGATGACTGGGAGAGTGTGACAGGAGAGAGAGGTGTTGGGGAAAGGGTGAGAGTTTGTGGGGGACATTTTTAAAGGTGACAAGCGAGAGATGACGGCTGGGGAGATGCAGTGGAAACTGCATTAATAAAAAAAAAAACCACAGTAATAATTTAGAGATGTGCAGCGGGCATTTTTCGTGTTTTGTGTTTTGGTTTTGGATTCGGGTCCACGGTCGTGTTTTGGATTCAGACGCGTTTTGGCAAAACCACCCTTTCGGATTTTTGTTGGATTCGGGTGCGTTTTGGATTCGGGTGTTTTTTTAAGAAAAAACTTCAAAAACAGCTAAAAACATAAAATTTTGGGGTAATTTTGATCCTATAGTATTATTAACCTCACTAACCATAATTTTCACTCATTTCCAGTCTATTCTGTACGCCTCACAATATTATTTTTTATCCTAAAACTTGCACCGAGGTCGCTGGATGACTAAGCAAAGCGAACCAAGTGGGCGGCACAAACACCTGGCCCATCTAGGAGTGGCACTGCAGTGTCAGACAGGATGGCACTTAAAAATATAGTCCCCAAACAGCACATGATGCAAAGATAAATAAAAAAAGAGGTGCAAAATGGAATTGTCCTTGGGCCCTCCCACCCACCCTTATGTTGTATAAACAGGACATGCACACTTTAACAAACCAATCATTTCAGCGACAGGGTCTGCCACACGACTGTGGCTGAAATGACTGGTTGGTTTGGGCCCCCACCAAAAAAGAAGCAATCAATCTCTCCTTGCACAAACTGGCTCTACAGAGGCAAGATGTCCACCTCATCCTCATCCTCCGATTCCTCACCCCTTTCACTGTGTACATCCCCCTCCTCACAGAGGATTAATTCGGCCCCACTGGAATCCACCATCACAGGTCCCTGTGTACTTTCTGGAGGCAATTGCTGGTAAATGTATCCATGGAGGAATTTATAATTAATTTTGATGAACATCATCTTCTCCACATTTTCTGGAAGTAACCTCCTACGCCGATCGCTGACAAGGTGACCGGCTGAACTAAACACTCTTTCGGAGTACACACTGGAGGGGGGGGGGGGGGGGGGGCAATTTAGGTAAAATAAAGCCAGTTTGTGCAAGGGCCTCCAAATTGCCTCTTTTTCCTGCCAGTATACATACAGACTGTCTGACATGCCTACTTGGATGCTGTCACTCATATAATCGTCCACCATTCTTTCAATGGTGACAGAATCATATGCAGTGACAGTATACATGTCAGTAATCGTTGGCAGGTCCTTCAGTCTGGACCAGATGTCAGCACTTGCTCCTGACTGCCCTGCATCACCGCCAGCGGGTGGTTTTGGAAATTTTATCCATTTCCTGGCAGCTCCATTGGCGGTAGAAAATGAAGGAGGAGCTGTTGGTGGGTCACGTTCCGCTTGACTTGACAATTGTCTCACCAGCAGGTCTTTGAACATCTGCAGACTTGTGTCTGCCGGAAAGAGAGATACAACATAGGCTTTAAACCTGGGATCGAGCACGGTGGCCAAAATGTAGTGCTCTGATTTCAACAGAGTGACCACCCATGAATCCTGGTTAAAAGAATGAAGGGCTCCATCCACAAGTCCCACATGCCTAGCGGAATTGCTCCATTTTAGCTCCTCCTTCAATCTCTCCAGCTGCTTCTGCAAAAGCCTGATGAGGGGAATGACCTGACTTAGGCTGGCAGTGTCTAAACTGACTTCACGTGTGGCAAGTTCAAAGGGTTGGAGAACCTTGCACAACATGGAACTCATTCTCCACTGCGCTTGAGTCAGGTGCATTCCCCCTCCTTTGCCTATATCGTAGGCAGATGTATAGGCTTGAATGGCCTTTTGCTGCTCCTCCATCCTCTGATGCATATAGAGGGTTGCATTCCACCTCGTTACCACCTCTTGCTTCAGCTGATGGCAGGGCATGTTCAGGAGTGTTTGCTGGCGTTCCAGTCTACAGCACGCGGTGGCTGAATGCCGAAAGTGTCCCGCAATTCTTCGGGCCACCGACAGCATCTCCTGCTCGCCCCTGTCGTTTTTCAAAAAATTCTGCACCACCATATTAATTGTATGTGCAAAACATGGGATGTGCTGGAATTTGCCAACGTGTAATGCACGCACAATATTGGTGGTGTTGTCGATATCACAAATCCCCAGGAGAGTCCAATTGGGGTAAGCCAATCTGCGATGATGTTCCTCAGTTTCTGTAAGAGGTTGTTAGCTGTGTGCCTCTTATGGAAAGCGGTGATACAAAGCGTAGCCTGCCTAGGAACGAGTTGGTGTTTGCGAGATGCTGCTACTGGTGCCGCCGCTGTTGTTGCTGCTGGAGGCGATACATCTATCCAGTGGGCTGTCACAGTCATATAGTCCTTAGTCTGCCCTGCTCCACTTGTCCACATGTCCGTGGTTAAGTGGACAGTGGGTACAACTGCATTTTTTAGGACACTGAGGACACTTTTTCTGACGTCTGTGTACATTCTCGGTATCGCCTGCCTAGAGAAGTGGAACCTAGATGGGATTTTGAACCGAGGACACACTCAAGCAATTCTCTAAGTCCCTGTGAACTAACGGTGGATACCGGATGCACGTCTAACACCAACAAAGTTGTCAAGGCCTGAGTTGTCCGCTTTGCAACAGGATGACTGCTGTGATATTTCATCTTCCTCGCAAAGGACTGCTGGACACAATTGCTTACTGGAAGTAGTACAAGTGGTCTTCCGACTTCCCCTCTGGTATGACGATCGACTCCCAGCAGCAACAACAGCAGCGCCAGCAGCAACAGCAGCAGAAGGCGTTCCACTCAAGGATCCATCAGAGGAATCCCAGTTAGGAGACAACTCGTCAGACCTGCCAGTGACATGGCCTGCAGGACTATTGGCGTTCCTGTCTAAGGAGGAAATTGACATTGAGAGAGTTGGTGGTGTGGTTTGCAGGAGCTTGGGTACAGGAGGAAGAAGGGCTTTAGTTGTCAGTGGACTGCTTCCGCTGTTACCCAAAGTTTTGAACTTGTTAATGACTTCTGATGAATGCGCTCCAGGTGACGTTTAAGGGAGGATGTTCCTAGGTGGTTAATGTCCTTACCCCTACTTATTATAGCTTGACAAAGGCAACACACGGCTTGACACCTGTTGTCCGCATTTCTGTTGAAATAATTCCACACCGAAGAGGTGATTTTTGTTTGTATTTTGACCAGGCATGTCAATGGCCTTATTCAATCCAATGGACAACAGGTGTCTCCCCGGGTGCCTGACTTAAACAAACCACCTCACCATCAGAATCCTCCTTGTCAATTTCCTCTTCATCGCCAGCAACACCCATATCCTTCAACAGTGACATCTTCTTTTTGAATATTAGGAACTGGACTGTGGGTGCTCCTTCCAGCACTTGCAGGGGGCGTGCAAATGGTGGAAGGAGCCACCACCTCTTCCCGTCCAGTGTTGGGAAGGTCAGGCATCGCCACTGACACAATTGGACTCTCCTTGGTGATCTGTGATTTAGAAGAACGCACAGTTCTTTTCTGTGCTTTTACCAGCTTAACTCTTTTCATTTTTCTAGCAGGAGGATGAGTGCTTCCATCGTCATTTGAAGCTGAACCACTAGTATTGAGGAACATAGGAGAGTGCCTTAGCCGTTCCTTGCCACTCCGTGTCGTAAATTGCATATTGGCAAGTTTACGCTTCTCCTCAGACAATTTTAATTTAGATTTAATTTAATTTAATTTAATTTAGTCATTTTACTGAACTTTTGATTTTTGGATTATACATGCTCTCTACTATGACATTGGTCAGACGACGTTGATGGCATTTCATCATCTCTGCCATGACTAGTGGCAGCAGCTTCAGCACTAGGTGGAAGCGGATCTTGATCTTTCCCTATTTTACCCTCCAAATTTTTGTTCTCCATTTTTTAATGTGTGGAATTTTATGCCAGTAATATATCTGGAATTAGACGGCAGTAATGTCTGGAATTAGATACCACTAGATAGATACCAGATACCACTGTGACTGGAATGATGATGACCTATGCACAGTGACAGGACACTACCACAGCACCCTACAGCGGCAAGATGCAGCACAAGACACTGTACTAGTATTAGTAATGTAGTATTACTGAGCACCACAAGACAATGAGCAGTGATACTGAGCACTGATGATACTGAGCACTGATGATACTACAATGAACTCACACTGAGCAGCACGATTAGCACAAGACACTGTACTAGTATTAGTAATGTAGTATTACTGAGCACCACAAGACAATGAGCAGTGATACTGAGCACTGATGATACTGAGCATTGATGATACTACGGAGAACTCACACTGAGCAGCAGGATTAGCACAAGACACTGTACTAGTATTAGTAATGTAGTATTACTGAGCACCACAAGACAATGAGCAGTGATACTGAGCACTGATAATACTGAGCACTGATGATACTACGGAGAACTGACACTGAGCAGCACGATTATAACAAGACACTGTACTAGTATTAGTAATGTAGTATTACTGAGCACCACAAGACAATGAGCAGTGATACTGAGCACTGATGATACTGAGCACTGATGATACTACGGAGAACTGACACTGAGCAGCACGATTATAACAAGACACTGTACTAGTATTAGTAATGTAGTATTACTGAGCACCACAAGACAATGAGCAGTGATACTGAGCACTGATAATACTGAGCACTGATGATACTACGGAGAACTGACACTGAGCAGCCCAATGCAGCACAAGACACTGTACTAGTATTACTAAGCGGGTCTGGGACTGAGGGTCGACAGCACAAAGGTCGACACACCTTAGGTCGACGCCAATTGGTCGACACACCTTAGGTCGACAGGAACAAGGTCGACATGGAAAAAGGTCGACATGTGTTTTTTATGTTTTTTTGGTGTCGTTTTCTTCGTAGAGTGACCGGGAACCCCAATTAGTGCACCGCGTCCCCTCGCATGGCTCGCTTCGCTCGCCATGCTTTGGGCATGGTGCCTTCGCTCCGCTACCGCTTCGCTCGGCACACTTTACCGTTCCAATTGTAGTCCACGTGGATCGTTAAGTATGAAAAGGTTCAAAAAAAAGAAAAAAATAGTGAAAAACTCATGTCGACCTTTTTCCATGTCGACCTTGTTCATGTCGACCTTTTGTCCATGTCGACCTAAGGTGTGTCGACCAATTGGCGTCGACCTAAGGTGTGTCGACCTTTGTGCTGTCGACCTGGAGTGCGGATACCTACTGAGCAGCACAAAAGCACTCTGGAATTGTCACCCCCCAGATACCACTGTGACTGGAATGATGATGACCGATGCACAGTCACAGGACACTACTACCAGAGCACCCTACAGCAGCAAGATGCAGCACAAGAGAGACACTGTACTAGTATCACTGAGCAGAAAAGAGCACTGATACTGAGATTTGACACTGAGAGAACGTAGCCACGTCCTCTCTGTACCCTCTACAATGCACGAGTGAAAATGGCGGCGACACACAGCTCTTTATATGGAATCCAAATCTCGCGAGAATCCGACAGCGGGATGATTAAATTTTGCCTCGTTCGGGTTTTCCGAGTCAGGCGGGAAAACCGAGCCTTGCTCAGACCCGTGTTTGACATGTGAAGTTCGGTAGGGTTCGGTTCTCAGAGAACCGAACCCGCTTATCTCTAATTAATATGCCACTCCCCCACCCCAGCTGTTATGAACTGTCACTGAACTTTGATCACCATTGGTGCCCCTAAACGTGATAAAGCTCTTTCTGCAGGTTTTCTTAATTAGCCTTTTTTATACTAAGGATTAAGGGAAACGACTATTGGGGTAATTTAGAGTTGATCGCAGCAGCAAATTTGTTAGCAGTTGGGCAAAACCATGTGCACTGCAGGTGTGGCAGATATAACATTTGCAGAGAGAGTAAGATTTGACACAAAACTTTTTTAGCATAGCAGGGCTGCACAAGCGATTGCAGCCCTGCAGTTATTTACCCTGTGCGATGGATCCAGTAATGAAGATCCCGGAATTGACGCCAGACGTCCGCCCTCCAAATGCCTGTACACGCCAGCGTTTGCTCCTTTACTCCCAGAAAACGGTCAGTTGATGCCCTGGAACGCCTTCAGCCTGTCGCTCTTCTTGCGATCGCAGCAGCGATCACTTTCTTTGTTATTCTTGACGTAGCCCAGCAACGACCGTCGCTGGACAATGACGCGCGAGCGCATTGCGGCCGGCACACATGTGCAGAACCGACCCGTTTGCACCACTGTGAAAAACCGCAAGTATACTATCCATATCTGTGTGTCGTCAAGTATACTATCCATATCTGTGCTGCATTGTAGTTGTGCGCAGTATATAGTAGGAGGACAGTGCAGAATTTTGCTGACCACCAGTATATATAAATATATATATATATATATATATATATATAGCAATACGGTACAGTAGTCCATTGCTCTACCTCTGTGGCGTCAAGTATACTATCCATATCTGTGCTGCATTGTAGTTGTACGCAGTATATAGTAGGACAGTGCAGAATTTTGCTGACCACCAGTATATCTATATATATATATATATATATATATATATATATATATATATATATAGCAGTACGGTACAGTAGTCCATTGCTCTACCTCTGTGTCGTCAAGTATACTATCCATATCTGTGCTGCATTGTAGTTGTGCGCAGTATATAGTAGGAGGACAGTGCAGAATTTTGCTGAACACAGTATATATATATATATATCCAAAATTTGCCCCGGCACTCCTCCTGGTAACTGGCTGAGGTGCCCTACCTTGTGGACATATTAGTCCACCAACATGCAGCAAAGAGTAACATGTGGCACTCACAGACTTGAAGAAGTGTGAAACGAACTCCACTGCGTGAAGTGTTTATTGGAAACAACAGGTGACGTTTCGGGGACACATCCCCTTCCTCAGACAACAAAACAGTGCAAACCAAATGTATATATAGCATAATATGACCCCACTTACCCCGCAATCACGACTCCCAGCTGCGTGGACCACAGAGTGCCAAGGCGTCTCCCGTCCCGCACTTCCGGTCGCGGCTCCACGGCCCGGCCGGAAGTGACGCAATCAGGCCCACCGGTTCCTATGGCAACGCGCTGGGAGCCCTGAAATAAACAACACAGAAAATCTTAGTGACTCCATAAAATGTATCACACAGGCACACAGACATATATTGCGCTCAGTAAAGCTGGAGTGTGCCTAATAAAACTAATCATGACATATGTGCAATACTACAATAAAACATGTTATATTTAAAAACGACCTGTGTGTAATCCGCCACCCTGGAAACGGCATAATTATAATATCTATAGTGTTTAAACCCTCTAGTGTAAAAGAAGAATGCATTTTTATATATTAACGCCTCTAAAAGCCATTTTAATCTGGAAGGCAATTCAGCCAAAGGAGTACTGGATCAGAACACCGTCGCCTGTCTAAAGTGACCTCTCACCTGTATCCTAGCCTACAGTAGATATCAGTTATGATAATAGACTCAAACTGCACAATATTTGTGGTGCAAACCACTAAGTGCATGGTAAATAAAAATTCATTACTCTGACCCTTATACACCCCGGCTGCAGGGGCAGTAAATTATTTATTATGCTCTATAGAAAGCTGATGAGACCTAAGGACTCATTTAGACCCCTAGGGGTCAGGCAATCAAGGCGAAAAATCCACCTGGATTCAAGTTGGAGTAATTTCCTCCCCCTGTCGCCCCCCCGTGTAGATGCTGGCACCTGGTCAATGGCCCTGTATCTTAAACTGGCCAAGCTGTGTTTATGTGTGGCAAAGTGCCTTGCCACTGGCTGCTCACTGGTCCCTGAGATCAGGGCAGCACGAATGGCCGACCTATGTTGAGTTAGCCTTACTTTCAATTGACATTCGGTTTTGCCCACGTAGTAGAGCCCACATGGGCAAACAATCACGTAGACTATGAACCGGGATGTGCAGGTTAGTGGCCACCTGATTTTTAGCCGTTGGCCCGTGTGTAGATGCGGAAAAGTCTCACCCACAATAAAAAAGGAACAAGTTGTGCATCCTAGGCATTTAAAGCAGTCATTTCTTTTGCTCAAAAAGTGCCTGGATGCATTCTTGGCGTCAAAACCTGTGATGTCAGTTTTTACTACCAAGTCTTTCAGATTCCTGCCCCTAGAGTAACTCAGCATTAATTTGCTGTTTTGGAAACACTTCAAGTCAGGATCTGAAGTGACCATCTGCCACATCCCTTTGACTTGCTTCACTAAGGCCGGACTATTCATCTGGATTAGTGTTATTCCTACATACCCTGAGTAGCTGAGAATAAGGCAGACTACGAATCATGGCTTTGGGGTGTGAGCTCTCAGCCCGGAGCAGGGTGTTCCTGTCCGTGGGTTTTTTATAAAGGGTCGTCCCCAACTGTCCCTCTTTCAGCTGTATACATATGTCCAAATAGCAAATCTCTGACTTGCTATGGTTCAAGGTGAGTTTAATGGGACTATCTGAGTTGTTTTGTCTATTGATGATCTCTATCAAAATCTGGATGTCGCCATTCCAGAAAATGAGGAGATCATCAATATAACGAAAATAAAGCAAAATGGTTCCTAAAATGCTCGAATCTTCAAAAAACAACCCCCTCTCGACTTCCCACATGAAACAGTTAGCAAACGACGGGGCCACTGGGGACCCCATCGAGCAACCCGTCAGTTGCTTGTAAAACCTCCCATTAAATAAGAAGAAATTATGTGTCAGTGTGAAGGCTAGAAGCTCTATAAACAAATCCACATCTGGGCCTGTGTACAGCCGATTAGCCGTGATTAGCCGTATGACAGCTTCCAACCCTGCCTGGTGAGGAATACACGTGTATAGGCCGGTGACATCTAGTGTCACCATGGTCATGTCGTTGGGGACTGCTCCCAGTCTGGCCAATCTATCCAAAAGCATCTTGGTGTCTTTTAAGTAGGAGAAAGTATCCTGGATACATGGCTGCAGATAAGTGTCCAGGAACACTGCAATTGGTTCGCACAGAGACCCCCGGGCAGAGATGATGGGTCTCCCCGGAGGTCTCTGTGCGTCCTTGTGAATCTTGGGGAGGGTGTAAAATAGTGGAACTACAGGCCATTTTGTAGACAATTTGTCATTAATTACCTGTGATATCAACCCCTCACTGACTGCATGTTTCAACAATTAATCAAGCTCCTGTTTAAACCCCGGAGTAGGGTCTTGATCCAGTCGGCAATATGTCTTGCCATCACTGAGTAGCCTATCACATTCCGCAACATATGAGGACGTGTCCTGGATAACAATCTAGCCGCCCTTATCCGCGGCTCTCAAGACAATATCAGTCCTCTGTTGTAGGTTCCTTAATGCTTGTCTTTCATCGCTGGGGAGGTTATGCTTTACGACCATAGCTCTGTCCCCAATGGCATTATCCATTAATCTGTGGAAAGTTTTAAGAGTAGCATTGTTTGACTGTGGGTCAAACCTGGAGCGGTTCCCCAGCTTGGAAATCCGACCAGGCAGTGTTGACTCTGTTTTCACCGTAGGATGCTTGGAGAAATGCTCTTTGATTTTTAATGAGCGTGCTAATTTAAACGACTCAACCTTCCATTTAAATGGATCAGCAAAATTGGTGGGTATAAAAGAGAGTCCCTTGCTGAGTAGTCGTTGTTCGGACTCCTGGAGAGTGTACGAGGATAAGTTGAAGATTAAGTGGCTCTGTGCTTGGGCGGCCTTCCAACTGTTCTGCCTCCTCGCTTGGCCTCCCCTTCTCATTTTGCTCTTCCCCGGGTGGAGGCCCTTGCCCGGGTGTTTACCACAAAAGGGGTCGCCGTGTGTCTAGCCTCAGCCACAGCTCCTCCGACTTCGTCATTGTCACTTGCTGACGTACTTGAGAAGCGGACCCGTTGTGGTTTTCTCACGTTTCCCACACCACGGCCGCGTCCTCGGGACTGATTTGCTTGACTTAGCCAGGTGTAAACCCTGTGTTGGGTGTAGTCTGTGACCACCTTCCTGTGTTTTTCTTTTTTATATTTCAATAAATTGTTTTTATACTCATCCAGTTGGGTTTGTAATTTAGCTAACCAATCTGTGGATTTGTCAGATGTCATCGTCGTCAAATGTTCCTTTTCAAACTCGCTGATCTTCTCTGATGTTAACTTCAGCTCCCTTGTGGACTCCTCGATGACCAATAAGATGAGGTCCATGGAGCATTTATTAAGTATTGAGATCCAGCGCTTGCAAAAGGCAGTGTTGTATCTACCTATCGTAGGTATATTATGTACCCTGAACCCCCGGGGTATTTGTTTCGCCCGGTGGTAATCAGACAAGGTTCGACTGTGGTAGAGAAAGTCCAGCTCCCGCTTTTTTAATTTGAACAATTCACGGTACACATCATCGCTGGAATCGACATATTCATTAGACAATGCTACGTCCTTGTGCAGAATTTTCTCAGCATCCACATCCGAGAAACTAAGAGTCTCGTAATTATCACATTCCAGTAGAAATGACGTGAAATCGCCTTCACCCTCAGAGGTTGCCATCCTTTATCTTTGAGCTGCCTTCAGGGTGCGGAAGCACACAGGATACTTAGAATATAGTGTCACTAAAGTGCCAAGTGCGTGCAAACAAAGTGCTACAAAGTGCTTTAAAAACAGTTAAAACAGAGGGAGGTGGTCCTGTGGGAAGGTGCCCTGGGCTGGTTCCACGACCTTATCCACCGCAGCAGAGCGTGTGACCATATACATCCAAAATTTGCCCCGGCACTCCTCCTGGTAACTGGCTGAGGTACCCTACCTTGTGGACATATAAGTCCACCAACATGCAGCAAAGAGAAACAGGTGGCACTCACAGACTTGAAGAAGTGTGAAACGAACTCCACTGCGTGAAGTGTTTATTGGAAACAAAAGGTGACGTTTCGGGGACACATCCCCTTCCTCAGACAACAAAACAGTGCAAACCAAATGTATATATAGCATAATATGACCCCACTTACCCCGCAATCACGACTCCCAGCTGCGTGGACCACAGAGTGCCCAGGCGTCTCCCGTCCCGCACTTCCGGTCGCGGCTCCACGGCCCGGCCGGAAGTGACGCAATCAGGCCCACCGGTTCCTATGGCAACGCGCTGGGAGCCCTGAAATAAACAACACAGAAAATCTTAGAGACTCCATAAAATGTATCACACAGGCACACAGACATATATTGCGCTCAGTAAAGCTGGAGTGTGCCTAATAAAACTAATCATGACATATGTGCAATACTGTATACAGCTGAAAGAGGGACAGTTGGGGACGACCCTTTATAAAAAACCCACGGACAGGAACACCCTGCTCCGGGCTGAGAGCTCACACCCCAAAGCCATGATTCGTAGTCTGCCTTATTCTCAGCTACTCAGGGTATGTAGGAATAACACTAATCCAGATGAATAGTCCGGCCTTAGTGAAGCAAGTCAAAGGGATGTGGCAGATGGTCACTTCAGATCCTGACTTGAAGTGTTTCCAAAACAGCAAATGAATGCTGAGTTACTCTAGGGGCAGGAATCTGAAAGACTTGGTAGTAAAAACTGACATCACATGTTTTGACGCCAAGAATGCATCCAGGCACTTTTTGAGCAAAAGAAATGGCTGCTTTAAATGCCTAGGATGCACAACTTGTTCCTTTTTTATTGTGGGTGAGACTTTTCCGCATCCACACACGGGCCAACGGCTAAAAATCAGGTGGCCACTAAACTGCACATCCCGGTTCGTAGTCTACGTGATTGTTTGCCCATGTGGGCTCTACTACGTGAGCAAAACCGAATGTCAATTGAAAGTAAGGCTAACTCAACATAGGTCGGCCATTCGTGCTGCCCTGATCTCAGGGACCAGTGAGCAGCCAGTGGCAAGGCACTTTGCCACACATAAACACAGCTTGGCCAGTTTGAGATACAGGGCCATTGACCAGGTGCCAGCATCTACACGGGGGGGCGACAGGGGGAGGAAATTACTCCAACTTGAATCCAGGTGGATTATTCGCCTTGATTGCCTGACCCCTAGGGGTCTAAATGAGTCCTTAGGTCTCATCAGCTTTCTATAGAACATAATAAATAATTTACTGCCCCTGCAGCCGGGGTGTATAAGGGTCAGAGTAGTGAATTTTTATTTACCATGCACTTAGTGGTTTGCACCACAAATATTGTGCAGTTTGAGTCTATTATCATAACTGATATCTACTGTAGGCTAGGATACAGGTGAGAGGTCACTTTAGACAGGCGACGGTGTTCTGATCCAGAACTCCTTTGGCTGAATTGCCTTCCAGATTAAAATGGCTTTTAGAGGTGTTAATATATAAAAATGCATTCTTCTTGTACACTAGAGGGTTTAAACGCTATAGATATTATAATTATGCCGTTTCCAGGGTGGCGGATTACACACAGGTCGTTTTTAAATATAACATGTTTTATTGTAGTATTGCACATATGTCATGATTAGTTTTATTAGGCACACTCCAGCTTTACTGAGCGCAATATATGTCTGTGTGCCTGTGTGATACATTTTATGGAGTCACTAAGATTTTCTGTGTTGTTTATTTCAGGGCTCCCAGCGCGTTGCCATAGGAACCGGTGGGCCTGATTGCGTCACTTCCGGCCGGGCCGTGGAGCCGCGACCGGAAGTGCGGGACGGGAGACGCCTGGGCACTCTGTGGTCCACGCAGCTGGGAGTCGTGATTGCGGGGTAAGTGGGGTCATATTATGCTATATATACATTTGGTTTGCACTGTTTTGTTGTCTGAGAAAGGGGATGTGTCCCCGAAACGTCACCTTTTGTTTCCAATAAACACTTCACGCAGTGGAGTTCGTTTCACACTTCTTCAAGTCTGTGAGTGCCACTGCACCTGTTTCTCTTTGCTGCATGTTGGTGGACTTATATGTCCACAAGGTAGGGCACCTCAGCCAGTTACCAGGAGGAGTGCCGGGGCAAATTTTGGATGTATATGGTCACACGCTCTGCTGCGGTGGATAAGGTCGTGGAACCAGCCCAGGGCACCTTCCACAGGACCACCTCCCTCTGTTTTAACTGTTTTTAAAGCACTTTGTAGCACTTTGTTTGCACGCACTTGGCACTTTAGTGACACTATGGAGGTCATTCCGAGTTGTTCGCTCGCAAAGCGATTTTAGCAGAGTTGCTCACGCTAAGCCGCCGCCTACTGGGAGTGAATCTTAGCATCTTAAAATTGCGAACGAAGTAATCGCAATATTGCGATTACACACCTCGTAGCAGTTTCTGAGTAGCTTCAGACTTACTCGGCATCTGCGATCAGTTCAGTGCTTGTCGTTCCTGGTTTGACGTCACAAACACACCCAGCGTTCGCACAGACACTCCTCCGTTTCTCCGGCCACTCCTGCGTTTTTTCCGGAAACGGTAGCGTTTTTTCCCACACGCCCATAAAACGGCCTGTTTCCGCCCAGTAACACCCATTTCCTGTCAATCACATTACGATCGTCAGAACGATGAAAAAGCCGTGAGTAAAATTCCTAAGTGCATAGCAAATTTACTTGGCGCAGTCGCAGTGCGGACATTGCGCATGCGCATTAAGCGGAAAATCGCTGCGATGCGAAGATTTTTACCGAGCGAACAACTCGGAATGAGGGCCTATATTCTAAGTATCCTGTGTGCTTCCGCACCCTGAAGGCAGCTCAAAGATAAAGGATGGCAACCTCTGAGGGTGAAGGCGATTTCACGTCATTTCTACTGGAATGTGATAATTACAAGACTCTTAGTTTCTCGGATGTGGATGCTGAGAAAATTCTGCACAAGGACGTAGCATTGTCTATTGAATATGTCGATTCCAGCGATGATGTGTACCGTGAATTGTTCAAATTAAAAAAGCGGGAGCTGGACTTTCTCTACCACAGTCGAACCTTGTCTGATTACCACCGGGCGAAACAAATACCCCGGGGGTTCAGGGTACATAATATACCTACGATAGGTAGATACAACACTGCCTTTTGCAAGCGCTGGATCTCAATACTTAATAAATGCTCCATGGACCTCATCTTATTGGTCATCGAGGAGTCCACAAGGGAGCTGAAGTTAACATCAGAGAAGATCAGCGAGTTTGAAAAGGAACATTTGACGACGATGACATCTGACAAATCCACAGATTGGTTAGCTAAATTACAAACCCAACTGGATGAGTATAAAAACAATTTATTGAAATATAAAAAAGAAAAACACAGGAAGGTGGTCACAGACTACACCCAACACAGGGTTTACACCTGGCTAAGTCAAGCAAATCAGTCCCGAGGACGCGGCCGTGGTGCGGGAAACGTGAGAAAACCACAACGGGTCCGCTTCTCAAGTACGTCAGCAAGTGACAATGACGAAGTCGGAGGAGCTGTGGCTGAGGCTAGACACACGGCGACCCCTTTTGTGGTAAACACCCGGGCAGGGGCCTCCACCCGGGGAAGAGCAAAACGAGAAGGGGAGGCCAAGCGAGGAGGCAAAACAGTTGGAAGGCCGCCCAAGCACAGAGCCACTTAATCTTCAACTTATCCTCGTACACTCTCCAGGAGTCCGAACAACGACTACTCAGCAAGGGACTCTCTTTTATACCCACCAATTTTGCTGATCCATTTAAATGGAAGGTTGAGTCGTTTAAATTAGCACGCTCATTAAAAATCAAAGAGCATTTCTCCAAGCATCCTACGGTGAACACAGAGGCCCTCATTCCGAGTTGTTCGCTCGTTCTTTTTCATCGCATCGCAGTGAAAATCCGCTTAGTACGCATGCGCAAAGTTCGCACTGCGACTGCGCCAAGTAACTTTACTATGAAGAAAGTATTTTTACTCACGGCTTTTTCTTCGCTCCGGCGATCGTAATGTGATTGACAGGAAATGGGTGTTACTGGGCGGAAACACGGCGTTTCAGGGGCGTGTGGCTGAAAACGCTACCGTTTCCGGAAAAAACGCAGGAGTGGCCGGAGAAACGGTGGGAGTGCCTGGGCGAACGCTGGGTGTGTTTGTGACGTCAACCAGGAACGACAAGCACTGAACTGATCGCACAGGCAGAGTAAGTCTGGAGCTACTCTGAATCTGCTAAGTAGTTAGTAATCGCAATATTGCGAATACATCGGTCGCAATTTTAAGAAGCTAAGATTCACTCCCAGTAGGCGGCGGCTTAGCGTGTGTAACTCTGCTAAATTCGCCTTGCGACCGATCAACTCGGAATGAGGGCCAGAGTCAACACTGCCTGGTCGGATTTCCAAGCTGGGGAACCGCTCCAGGTTTGACCCACAGTCAAACAATGCTACTCTTAAAACTTTCCACAGATTAATGGATAATGCCATTGGGGACAGAGCTCCAGTCGTAAAGCATAACCTCCCCAGCGATGAAAGACAAGCATTAAGGAACCTACAACAGAGGACTGATATTGTCTTGAGAGCCGCGGATAAGGGCGGCTAGATTGTTATCCAGGACACGTCCTCATATGTTGCGGAATGTGATAGGCTACTCAGTGATGGCAAGACATATTGCCGACTGGATCAAGACCCTACTCCGGGGTTTAAACAGGAGCTTGATTAATTCTTGAAACTTGCAGTCAGTGAGGGGTTGATATCACAGGTAATTAGTGACAAATTGTCTACAAAATGGCCTGTAGTTCCACTATTTTACACCCTCCCCAAGATTCACAAGGACGCACAGAGACCTCCGGGGAGACCCATCATCTCTGCCCGGGGGTCTCTGTGCGAACCAATTGCAGTGTTCCTGGACACTTATCTGCAGCCATGTATCCAGGATACTTTCTCCTACTTAAAAGACACCAAGATGCTTTTGGATAGATTGGCCAGACTGGGAGCAGTCCCCAACGACATGACCATGGTGACACTAGATGTCACCAGCCTATACACGTGTATTCCTCACCAGGCAGGGTTGGAGGCTGTCAGACGGCTAATCACGGCTAATCGGCTGTACACGGGCCCAGATGTGGATTTGTTTATAGAGCTTCTAGCCTTCACACTGACACATAATTTCTTCTTATTTAATGGGAGGTTTTACAAGCAACTGACGGGTTGCTCGATGGGGTCCCCAGTGGCCCCGTCGTTTGCTAACTGTTTCATGTGGGAAGTCGAGAGGGGGTTGTTTTTTGAAGATTCGAGCATTTCAGGAACCATTTTGCTTTATTTTCGTTATATTGATGATCTCCTTATTTTCTGGAATGGCGACATCCAGATTTTGATAGAGATCATCAATAGACAAAACAACTCAGATAGTCCCATTAAACTCACCTTGAACCATAGCAAGTCAGAGATTTGCTATTTGGACATATGTATACAGCTGAAAGAGGGACAGTTGGGGACGACCCTTTATAAAAAACCCACGGACAGGAACACCCTGCTCCGGGCTGAGAGCTCACACCCCAAAGCCATGATTCGTAGTCTGCCTTATTCTCAGCTACTCAGGGTATGTAGGAATAACACTAATCCAGATGAATAGTCCGGCCTTAGTGAAGCAAGTCAAAGGGATGTGGCAGATGGTCACTTCAGATCCTGACTTGAAGTGTTTCCAAAACAGCAAATTAATGCTGAGTTACTCTAGGGGCAGGAATCTGAAAGACTTGGTAGTAAAAACTGACATCACAGGTTTTGACGCCAAGAATGCATCCAGGCACTTTTTGAGCAAAAGAAATGGCTGCTTTAAATGCCTAGGATGCACAACTTGTTCCTTTTTTATTGTGGGTGAGACTTTTCCGCATCCACACACGGGCCAACGGCTAAAAATCAGGTGGCCACTAACCTGCACATCCCGGTTCGTAGTCTACGTGATTGTTTGCCCATGTGGGCTCTACTACGTGGGCAAAACCGAATGTCAATTGAAAGTAAGGCTAACTCAACATAGGTCGGCCATTCGTGCTGCCCTGATCTCAGGGACCAGTGAGCAGCCAGTGGCAAGGCACTTTGCCACACATAAACACAGCTTGGCCAGTTTGAGATACAGGGCCATTGACCAGGTGCCAGCATCTACACGGGGGGGCGACAGGGGGAGGAAATTACTCCAACTTGAATCCAGGTGGATTTTTCGCCTTGATTGCCTGACCCCTAGGGGTCTAAATGAGTCCTTAGGTCTCATCAGCTTTCTATAGAACATAATAAATAATTTACTGCCCCTGCAGCCGGGGTGTATAAGGGTCAGAGTAATGAATTTTTATTTACCATGCACTTAGTGGTTTGCACCACAAATATTGTGCAGTTTGAGTCTATTATCATAACTGATATCTACTGTAGGCTAGGATACAGGTGAGAGGTCACTTTAGACAGGCGACGGTGTTCTGATCCAGTACTCCTTTGGCTGAATTGCCTTCCAGATTAAAATGGCTTTTAGAGGCGTTAATATATAAAAATGCATTCTTCTTTTACACTAGAGGGTTTAAACGCTATAGATATTATAATTATGCCGTTTCCAGGGTGGCGGATTACACACAGGTCGTTTTTAAATATAACATGTTTTATTGTAGTATTGCACATATGTCATGATTAGTTTTATTAGGCACACTCCAGCTTTACTGAGCGCAATATATGTCTGTGTGCCTGTGTGATACATTTTATGGAGTCACTAAGATTTTCTGTGTTGTTTATTTCAGGGCTCCCAGCGCGTTGCCATAGGAACCGGTGGGCCTGATTGCGTCACTTCCGGCCGGGCCGTGGAGCCGCGACCGGAAGTGCGGGACGGGAGACGCCTGGGCACTCTGTGGTCCACGCAGCTGGGAGTCGTGATTGCGGGGTAAGTGGGGTCATATTATGCTATATATACATTTGGTTTGCACGGTTTTGTTGTCTGAGGAAGGGGATGTGTCCCCGAAACGTCACCTGTTGTTTCCAATAAACACTTCACGCAGTGGAGTTCGTTTCACACTTCTTCAAGTCTGTGAGTGCCACCTGTTTCTCTTTGCTGTATATATATATATATATATATATATATATATATAGCAGTACGGTACAGTAGTCCATTGCTCTACCTCTGTGTCGTCAAGTATACTATCCATATCTGTGCTGCATTGTAGTTGTGCGCAGTATATAGTAGGAGGACAGTGCAGAATTTTGCTGACCACCAGTATAAATATATATATAGCAGTATGGTACCATAGTCCATTGCTCTACCTCTGTGTCGTCAAGTATACTATCCATATCAGTGCTGCATTGTAGTTGTGCGCAGTATATAGAAGGAGGACAGTGCAGAATTTTGCTGACCACCAGTATATATATATATATATATATATATATAGCAGTACGGTACAGTAGTCCATTGCTCTACCTCTGTGTCGTCAAGTATACTATCCATATCTGTGCTGCATTGTAGTTGTGCGCAGTATATAGTAGGACAGTGCAGAATTTTGCTGACCACTAGTATATATATATATATATATATATATATAGCAGTACGGTAGAGTAGTCCATTGCTCTACCTCTGTGTCGTCAAGTATACTATCCATATCTGTGCTGCATTGTAGTTGTGCGCAGTATATAGTAGGAGGACAGTGCAGAATTTTGCTGCCCACCAGTATATATATATATATATATATAGATATATATATATATATATGTAGCAGTATGGTACAGTAGTCAATTGCTCTACCTCTGTGTCATCATGTATATTCTCCATATCTGTGCTGCATTGTAGTTGTGCGCAGTATATAGTAGGAGGACAGTGCAGAATTTTGCTGACCACCAGTATATATATATATATATATATATATATATAGCAGTACGGTACAGTAGTTCATTGCTCTACCTCTGTGTCGTCAAGTATACTATCCATATTTGTGCTGCATTGCAGTTGTGCGCAGTATATAGTAGGAGGACAGTGCAGAATTTTGCTGACCACCAGTATATATATATATATATATATATATATATATAGCAGTACGGTACAGTAGTCCATTGCTCTACCTCTGTGTCGTCAAGTATACTATCCATATCTGTGCTGCATTGTAGTTGTGCGCAGTATATAGTAGGAGGACAGTGCAGAATTTTGCTGACCACCAGTATATATATATATATATATATATATATATATATATAGCAGTACGGTACAGTAGTCAATTGCTCTACCTCTGTGTCATTATGTATACTATCCATATCTGTGCTGCATTGTAGTTGTGCGCAGTATATAGTAGGAGGACAGTGCAGAATTTTGCTGACCACCAGTATATATATATATATATATATAGCAGTACGGTACAGTAGTCCATTGCTCTACCTCTGTGTCGTCAAGTATACTATCCATATCTGTGCTGCATTGTAGTTGTGCGCAGTATATAGTAGGAGGACAGTGCAGAATTTTGCTGACCACCAGTATATATATATATATATATATATATATAGCAGTACGGTACAGTAGTCCATTACTCTACCTCTGTGTCGTCAAGTATACTATCCATATCAGTGCTGCATTGTAGTTGTGCGCAGCATATAGTAGGAGGACAGTGCAGAATTTTGCTGACCACCAGTATAAATATATATATAGCAGTATGGTACCGTAGTCCATTGCTCTACCTCTGTGTCATCAAGTATACTATCCATATCTGTGCTGCATTGTAGTTGTGCGCAGTATATAGTAGGAGGACAGTGCAGAATTTTGCTGACCACCAGTATGTATATATATATATATATATACATACATCTAATGAACCGGCACTCACTCCGTAAGATGAATCAATAGGCCCGGTGCCTTCCACAGCAAAAAGCAGACACAAAATAAACAAGGGAGGCGGCACTCACGGCTGGTAGAATCATAAATCAATAAGACCACACAGGGCTTTCATCAACGTTTCAATTCTATAGAATTTTCGTCAGGATACAAACATGTAATCAAAAACGCTTACCTTATAACCCCTCACCAAATGTGTGCAGCTGTGCTCGCTGCCGGGACCCGGCCCCCGGCCGCGTCGCTCAGAGATGACGTCACCGCGCCCGTGGCGCACGTCAGCGTAACCATCACCATGGAAACCCGGGACGTGAATACAACAAACAGGGAAGGGGAAATACAGCAGCTACAGAGAAAGTTCAGAATCGAGATATCATGTAACATATACTAATAAGTACACAACAAAGTGAAAAACACTTATAACTATTCGTCTGAAAAATTATTGCTATATATCATTATGATTACTGTTGCTATCATTAACAAAAGCCCTTAAAACATCAATCCTAACAGTATGTTAATTAAGATTTTTACTCCCAAATTTACAACAAACTTAATTAAAACATGATAGTGGTATCATGTCATTCAAACCCCTTGGATTCACCGTATCCAAACGATGAATCCAACGGGATTCATAACGCAGAAGTGCAGATCCACGATCCCCTCCCCGTATAAGGGGCGGGATGTGGTCTATCATCCTGTATTTCAAGCTGACCAGAGTGTGGCGAGCCTCTAAAAAGTGGCGTGCCACTGGCTGGTCACTCTTACCACTAGAGATGGCTAATCGTATAGATGATCGATGGGCTGTCATACGTTCCTTAAACTTACGGGTCGTTTTACCCACGTAAGAAAGGCCACAGGGGCACACAATTTGGTACACCACGTATGTTGATTCACAAGTAAGATGGTGTCGAATATAAATTTTTTAACCAGTGCGAGGATGATAAAACACTTCCCCAGAAAGCATAAATTTACATGTCGTGCAACCGCACTTAAAGCACCCATTCTGTCTCTGTTGTAAAAATCCTGAGTGAGACTCGCCTCTCCCAGAAATGTCGGTCTTAACCAATATATCTCTCAGGTTCCTGGTTCGCTTATAACAAGGCATGAGACTCGTCTCACGTAATCCAAGATCCTCATCTGATTGAATGAGGTTCCAATATTTTTTAGAAACATTGTTAATCCTATTCGATGATGTATTAAATACATTAACCCACGGTAACTTCAAGGAAGGATCCCTATTCTGTTTCTTAGTTAGTAATGATTTTCTATCTTTAGCTAGAACCTTTTGCTTACATTCCTGTAACATTTTCAAATTGTAACCTCTCGCTCTGAATTTAACAATTAAATCATCTATTTGTGATGTAGCTAGCCTAATGTCACTGTTGATCCGCATAATGCGGATCATTTGTGAATAAGGCAGGCCACCTTTCAAATTTCTTGGGTGACAGCTGGAGTTATGTAGGAAGGTATTGCGATCAGTATCCTTAAAGAATACAGTAGTGCTAATCCTGGATTGATCACACGTGATTACCACATCCAAGAACTCAATTTGTTCTTGACTCATTTTGTGAGTCAGCTTAATGGGACTAGAGGTATTATTATGATTATCCAAGATCTTACATAGCACCTCAATAGAACCATTCCAAAACAATAAAAGATCATCTATATATCTGGTGTAAAAAAATACACCAGATGCAATAGACGGATCCCTGAAAAAAATATCAAACTCAATATCAAACATGTAAATATTAGCGTATGCCGGAGCGACAGCAGAACCCATCGCACACCCCTGGTTCTGTAAAAAGAATTTGTTGTTATAGAGAAAACAATTTTTTGTAAGAATTAATTCCAAAAGTATAAGCATCATATCTACATGTATAGGTGACATATCACTTTGTGACAGCAAAAATCTTTTTACTGAAGCAAGACCTTCCTGATGAGGAATGACAGTATATAGGCTAGTCACATCCATTGTGACCAGCCATAAACCATCAGGAATATCTCCTAGGTCATTCAGCTTGTTAAGTAACATTGTGGTGTCCATCAAGAAATATGGTTGTTTTTGAAGTAAATGTTGTAACATGGAATCCAACAGAATGGCAGTAGGTTGAAACAAAGACCCTCTCGCGGAAATTATGGGACGTCCGGGAGGGGGATTAATACCCTTGTGGATCTTTGGTAGGGTATAAATCAACGGCATTACTGGAAATTCTGGTATTAGAAGATCAAACACCTCTTCAGAAATAAAGCCCACATCTTTAGCCATAATCAATGCCTCACGAAGATCCTTCAAAAACATTGCGGTCGGATTGCCCCGTAATTTACTATAAACACCCGGCTCATCCAACTGGCGTTGTATCTCCATTTTATAGTCTGTTAAATCTTGTAGCACAATTTCCCCCCCCCCTTTTTGCCGGTTCATTAGATGTATATACATAGGAATAATTCTTTCAAAAAAGAATTAAACCAGAACAAGGCAACACGTTGTTATTTATACTAGACTGTTTAAGTTATCGGATCCAGGACCATCTGTGTTTTTGGTGCTAGTATTTCACTGTATATACTCTCACGGGTGAAAAAGGAGTGCTCAGTTACATGATTAAAGATTGTTCCGCTGTTGTTACACATTAATTATTACATCAGAGCATGTCTGAATCTCAGGGACAGTTTAACCCTTTAACAATCCCTTTACAAGAGCAGTTCAGTTATTCTGAGACTGAGACTGAGGAGATCTTACATAAGGAACAATTATTGGAACAATTGGAAGCTCTTTCACCTGATGGCATTTTTAAAGAGTTATTGAAATTAAGGAAAAAGGAGATTGACTTTAATTTACATTCAATTACTCTTAGCGATTATTTTCATGCAAAGAAAATCCCTCTTGGATTTAGAGTGCGGAACTGCCCGACCATTGGCAGATTTGATCCCGCCTTCTGCCGTAAATGGGTTTCAATTTTGAACAAATGTTCCTCAGATTTGATGTTGCTTGTAATTGAATTTTCAAACAAAGAAGTTGAATCCCTTAAGGCAAAAATTGCAGAATTTGAAAAAGTTAATCTTGTTACACTCACTACAGATACTGATAATGAATGGCTAACTAAGTTGAATAATCAAATTACTATATATAAGCGTGATCTTGTCAATTTTAAAAAAGAAAAGTTTGCTAAGGTTGACAAAGATTACGAAAACCATCAAGTGTATCGCTGGCTGTCTGGTTCCACATCAGCGGAGAACAGACGCCCATTTTTTCGCAGACGGAGGTATCCAAAAACATTTGCTGATACGGAGACCTCAGCAGAAAATAACAGTACTGCGAGTGAACAAGAATCGCACAGCTCTAAATCTGGTGCCAAGAGAGTCCCTTTAGGGATGACTACACGCAAGAGGGGCACCAAAAAAGCAGACCAACAAGGAGAGGCGGACAGTTCAAACGAAACAGGTCGTGGAAAAGCCAAGTATGGGAAGAACAAGAAAAAATAATTTTTAATTTATCTAGTCATGAACTTTCCGGGCTGCACGGAGTTGCATTTTTTATGTACACATTGCTTGTAGTTTCCGATGTATTTATTGACATGTTTCCATGCCAACAGCCGCTGCAGGGCGCCATCGGGCTACGTGGTGACGTAGCTTCCGAGAACAGAGGAGTCACGTGTCCGGAAGTTCGGGACCCGGAGCCGCGGGCGGCGCCTTCGCACCGGAGGCTGGCGTTTCATGGAGGGGTGAGTTATTTAAAGTTTGTACACTGTGTGCCACACTTGTTTTGTGTTTCCTGAAGACGGGGGTCCGTCCCCCGAAACGTTGAAATAAACACGGGTCGGTTTTCACTAAGCTCTTGAGACTCTGAGTGCCGCCTTCTTTCTTTGGTTTTATATATATATATATATATATATATATATATATATAGCAGTATGGTACAGTAGGCCATTGCCATTGATATATTACTGCCATATAATTCCACACATTAAAAGAGGATGAACAAAATTGTGGAGGGTAAAATAGGGAAAGATCAAGATCCACTTCCACCTCGTGTTGAAGCTGCTGCCACTAGTCATGGCCGAGACGATGAAATGCCATCAACATCGTCTGCCAAGGCCGATGCCCAATGTCATAGTAGAGAGCATGTAAAATCCAAAAAACAAAAGTTCATCAGGATGAGGATATGGGTGTTGCTGGCGCTGAAGAGGAAATTGACAAGGAGGATTCTGATGGTGAGGTGGTTTGTTTAAGTCAGGCACCCGGGGAGACACCTGTTGTCTGTGGGATGAATATGGCCATTGACATGCCTGGTCAAATTACCAAAAAAATCACCTCTTCGGTGTGGAATTATTTTAACAGAAATGCGGACAACAGGTGTCAAGCCATGTGTTGCCCTTGTCACGCTGTAATAAGTAGGGGTAAGGATGTTAACCACCTAGGAACATCTTATTAACCTCAATAACCACAATTTCCACTCATTTCCAGTCTATTCTGAACAACTCACAATATTATTTTTAGTCCTAAAATTTGCACCAAGGTCGCTGGATGACTAAGCTAAGCGACCCAAGTGGCCGGCACAAACACCTGGCCCATCTAGGAGTGGCACTGCAGTGTCAGGCAGGATGGCACTTCAAAAAAATAGTCCCCAAACAGCACATGATGCAAAGAAAAATGAAAGAAAAAAGAGGTGCAAGATGGAATTGTCCTTGGGCCCTCCCACCCACCCTTATGTTGTATAAACAGGACATGCACACTTTAACAAACCCATCATTTCAGCGACAGGGTCTGCCACACGACTGTGACTGAAATGACTGGTTGGTTTGGGCCCCCACCAAAAAAGAAGCAATCAATCTCTCCTTGCACAAACTGGCTCTACAGAGGCAAGATGTCCACCTCCTCCTCATCGTCCGATTCCTCACCCCTTTCACTGTGTACATCCCCCTCCTCACAGATTATTAATTCGTCCCCACTGGCATCCACCATCTCAGGTCCCTGTGTACTTTCTGGAGGCAATTGCTGGTGAATGTCTCCACGGAGGAATTGATTATAATTCATTTTGATGAACATCATCTTCTCCACATTTTCTGGTAGTAACCTCATACGCCGATTGCTGACAAGGTGAGCGGCTGCACTAAACACTCTTTCGGAGTACACACTGGAGGGGGGGCAACTTAGGTAAAATAAAGCCAGTTTGTGCAAGGGCCTCCAATTTCCTCTTTTTCCTACCAGTATACGTACGGACTGTCTGACGTGCCTACTTGGATGCGGTCACTCATATAATCCTCCACCATTCTTTCAATGGTGAGAGAATCATATGCAGTGACAGTAGACGACATGTCAGTAATCGTTGGCAGGTCCTTCAGTCTGGACCAGATGATAGCACTCGCTCCAGACTGCCCTGCATCACCGCCAGCGGGTGGGCTTGGAATTCTTAGCCTTTTCCTCGTAGCCCCAGTTGCGGGAGAATGTGAAGGAGGAGCTGTTGATGGGTCACATTCCGCTTGACTTGACAATTTTCTCACCAGCAGGTCTTTTAACCTCTGCATACTTGTGTCTGCCGGAAAGAGAGATACAACGTAGGTTTTAAATCTAGGATCGAGCACGGTGGCCAAAATGTAGTGCTCTGATTTCAACAGATTGACCACTCATGAATCCTGGTTAAGCGAATTAAGGGCTCCATCCACAAGTCCCACATGCCTAGCGGAATCGCTCTGTTTTAGCTCCTCCTTCAATGTCTCCAGCTTCTTCTGCAAAAGACTGATGAGGGGAATGACCTGACTCAGGCTGGCAGTGTCTGAACTGACTTCACGTGTGGCAAGTTCAAAGGGTTGCAGAACCTTGCACAACGTTGAAATCATTCTCCACTGCGCTTGAGTCAGGTGCATTCCCCCTCCTTTGCCTATATCGTAGGCAGATGTATAGGCTTGAATGGCCTTTTGCTGCTCCTCCATCCTCTGAAGTATATAGAGGGTTGAATTCCACCTCGTTACCACCTCTTGCTTCAGATGATGGCAGGGCAGGTTCAGGACTGTTTGCTGGTGCTCCAGTCTTCGGCACGCGGTGGCTGAATGCCGAAAGTGGCCCGCAATTCTTCGGGCCACCGACAGCATCTCTTGCATGCCCCTGTCGTTTTTTAAATAATTCTGCACCACCAAATTCAATGTATGTGTAAAACATGGGACGTGCTGGAATTTGCCCAGATGTAATGCACGCACAATATTGGTGGCGTTGTCCGATGTCACAAATCCCCAGGAGAGTCCAATTGGGGTAAGCCATTCTGCGATGATGTTCCTCAGTTTCCGTAAGAGGTTGTCAGCTGTGTGCCTCTTATGGAAAGTGGTGATACAAAGCGTAGCCTGCCTAGGAACGAGTTGGCGTTTGCGAGATGCTGCTACTGATGCCGCCACTGCTGTTCTTTCTGCGGGAGGCAATACATCTACCCAGTGGGCTGTCACAGTCATATAGTCCTGAGTCTGCCCTGCTCCACTTGTCCACATGTCCGTGGTTAAGTGGACATTGGGTACAACTGCATTTTTTAGGACACTGGTGACTCTTTTTCTGACGTCTGTGTACATTTTCGGTATCGCCTGCCTAAAGAAATGGAACCTCGATGGTATTTGGTACCGGGGACACAGTACCTCAATCAAGTCTCTAGTTCCCTGTGAATTAACGGTGGATACCGGAAACACGTTTCTCACCACCCAGGCTGCCAAGGCCTGAGTTATCCGCTTTGCAGCAGGATGACTGCTGTGATATTTCATCTTCCTCACAAAGGACTGTTGGACAGTCAATTGCTTACTGGAAGTAGTACAAGTGGTCTTCCGACTTCACCTCTGGGATGACGATCGACTCCCAGCAGCAACAACAGCAGCGTCAGCAGCAGTAGGCGTTACACTCAAGGCAATGATGCATCGGAGGAATCCCAGGCAGGAGAGGACTCGTCAGACTTGACAGTGACATGGCCTGCAGGACTATTGGCTTTCCTGTCTAAGGAGGAAATTGACACTGAGGGAGTTGGTGGTGTGGTTTGCAGGAGCTTGGTTACAAGAGGAAGGGATTTAATGGTCAGTGGACTGCTTCCGCTGTCATCCAAAGTTTTTGAACTTGTCACTGACTTCTGATGAATGCGGTCCAGGTGACGTATAAGGGAGGATGTTCCTAGGTGGTTAACGTCCTTACCCCTACTTATTACAGCTTAACAAAGGCAACACACAGCTTGACACCAGTTGTCCGCATTTCTGTTGAAATAATTCCACACCGAAGAGGTGATTTTTTTTTGTATTTTGACCAGGCATGTCAACGGTCATATTCGTCCCATGGACAACATGTGTCTCTCCGGGTGCCTGACTTAAACAAACCACCTCACCATCAGAATCCTCCTTGTCAATTTCCTCCCCAGCGCCAACAACACCCATATCCTCATCCTGGTGTACTTCAATAGTGACATCTTCAAATTGACTATCAGGAACTGGACTGCGGGTGCTCCTTCCAGTACTTGCAGGGGGCGTGCAAATGGTGGAAGGCGCAACCTCTTCCCGTCCAGTGTTGGGAAGGTCAGGCATCGCAACCGACACAATTGGACTCTCCTTGGGGATTTGTGATTTAGAAGAACGCACAGTTCTTTGCTGTGCTTTTGCCATCTTAACTCTTTTAAGTTTTCTAGCAGGAGGATGAGTGCTTCCATCCTCAGGTGAAGCCACTCATCAGGTGAAACCACTAGCCTTGAACATAGGCCAGGGCCTCAGCCGTTCCTTGCCACTCCGTGTCGTAAATGGCACATTGGCAAGTTTACGCTTCTCCTCAGACGATTTTGATTTAGATTTTTGGGTCATTTTACTGAGCTTTATTTTTTGGGATTTTACATGCTCTCTACTATGACATTGGGCATCGGCCTTGGCAGATGACGTTGATGGCATTTCATCGTCTCGGCCATTACTAGTGGCAGCAGCTTCAGCACGAGGTGGAATTGGATCTTGATCTTTCCCTATTTTACCCTCCACATTTTTGTTCTCCATTTTTTAATGTGTGGAATTATATGCAAGTAATATATCAATAGCAATGGCCTACTACTATATATACTGCTCACAACTGAAATGCACCACAGGTATGGATGGATAGTATACTTGACGACACAGAGGTAAGTAGAGCAGTGGCCTACTGTACCGTACTGCTATATATTATATATTGGTGGACAGCAAACTGTGCAAAAGTGAAATGCACCACAGGTTTGGATGGATAGTATACTTGACAACACAGAGGTAGGTAGAACAGTGGCCTACTGTACCGTACTGCTATATATTATATACTGGTGGACAGCAAACTGTGCAAAACTGAAATGCACCACAGGTATGGATGGATAGTATACTTGACGACACAGAGGTAGGTAGAGCAGTGGCCTACTGTACCGTACTGCTATATATTATATACTGGTGGACAGCAAACTGTGCAAAACTGAAATTCACCACAGGTATGGATGGATAGTATACTTGACGACACAGAGATAGTTAGAGCAGTGGCCTACTGTACCGTACTGCTATATATTATATACTGGTGGACAGCAAACTGTGCAAAACTGAAATACACCACAGGTATGGATGGATAGTATACTTGACGACACAGAGGTAGGTAGAGCAGTGGCCTTCTGTACCGTACTGCTATATAGTATAAACTGGTGGTCAGCAAACTATGCAAAACTGAAATGCACCACAGGTATGGATGGATAGTATACTTGACGACACAGAGGTAGGTACAGCAGTGGCCTACTGTACCGTACTGCTATATAGTATAAACTGGTGGTCAGCAAACTATGCAAAACTGAAATGCACCACAGGTATGGATGGATAGTATACTTGACGACACAGAGGTAGGTAGAGCAGTGGACTACTGTACCGTACTGCTATATATATAGTTATACTGGTGGTCAGCAAAATTCTGCACTGTCATCCTACTATATACTACAATGCAGCACAGATATGGAGCGTTTTTCAGGCAGAGAACGTATAATACTGGTGGTCACTGGTCACTGGTCAGCAAAACTCTGCACTGTCCTCCTACTATATAATACTGCTGGTCCCCACAATAAAGCAATTAGCACACTGAGCACAGATATTTGCAGCACACTGAGCACAGATATGAAGCGTTTTTCAGGCAGAGAACGTAGATATTTGCACTTGCAGCACACTGAGCACAGATATTTGCAGCACACTGAGCACAGATATTTGCAGCACAATTTGCAGCCCACTGAACATAGAAACTGAGAGGACGCCAGCCACGTCCTCTCACGATCATCTCCAATGCACGAGTGAAAAATGGCGGCGACGCGCGGCTCCTTATATAGAATACGAATCTCGCGAGAATCCGACCACGGGATGATGACGTTTGGGCACGCTCGGGTTAACCGAGCAAGGCAGGAGGATCCGAGTTGCTCGGACCCGTGAAAAAAAGTTGAAGTTCGGGCGGGTTCGGATCGTGAGGATCCGAACCCGCTCATCACTAATTTTTATGCAAACATGTAATAAGAACCTTAATTATACTTCACGTTATATCATGTAGAGTTTTTCAAACAATTTTAGACTATTCATAGTCTTAGTGCTTAGCGTGTGTGCCTGCATTTTCTTTTTCCTACGGGTTACTACAAGTCTGTATCTTGAGATTATTTGAAATATGTCTATACACTGTACAAATCTGAGGATGTAGCAGAGTTTCTGTACACACCAGCAGATGCCTTACAATTACGACTAACCAAGTTAATTAACCAGAGGAGTGGTCTTATTGAAGAGAAAGCAGGTACAGCCGTACTCACGGCTATACACACTGGTAGATTGAGTGGAGTGTCATACAGTTCACCAGTCGGTGGGTGAGAGTATCTAGGTACCGGATAGTGGAGCACCATCTAGAACAGCAGGTAATCTCACTGCTGCTAAGTAGAAGACTACTGTCTTCAACTGTGGCACTCTATCAAAGTCCCAAGATGGCACCGCACATGCCCAGTAGAAATCTCAGTGGCCATCTTGGTACAGGGAATGGAGTTTCTCTGGAGTAGAAGCAACATGGAGTAAATGCAGTAACACACATTTTTAACAGAGATTGAACATGTGCATTGGAATGTGTTTATTAATGGATCCATTTTTTTCTGCTTATGTTCAGGCCACAAATGCATCCAACTGTACATGAGACACTGTAGGTATACTTGGGTAAAGTAGGAATGGTGAAAAAACGTAAAGCACCAATGGAGACAAATCCAATAACATGAAAAAAAATTTGTTCATATCATGAAATTTATTCAAGTTAGTCTGCTAGAAAGTTTAAAATTCTCATGCATCTTTGGAGAAGTGAGCCAGTGAAGAAGTGGCCCCATTAACCAATCAGCAGTTCTGTATCATTTTATAGCATGCAAATTATAGCTGTTACTTCAGTGCTGATTGGTTGCCATGGGCAACTTCTCCACTGGCTCACTTCTCCGCTCTTATCACTGCTTAGTAAATGCCCCCCTTAAACTTTATCTAGATGGCATCACTGCCCAACTGTTGTACATAAATATTGTCCTGGGGTGTCCCCTATGTGCTGGAGGTGTGGCAAAGATCTAGGATCATTGATGCATATCTGGTGGGATTGCTCGGTGAAAGTCCCATTTTGAGTTTGTGTTCAGTAGATAGCTGCTGAGATTTTAGGCTTCCCTGTACCCTCAGGCCATGACTTTTGGTTACTTTCTCATACAGATATCCCAATTTCTAAATATAAGAAGTCCTTATTGAGGCATATGAACAATACTAATAAAGCGGTTGTTCCAGTTCGCTGGCGCTTGATGTCTTCGCCCACTATATGGGATTGGTACCAACAAATGGACTTTTATATGACTATGGACGAAGTATACTACTCCACGCCCAAAAGACATGAAATATTTGTGGCTATGTGGCTCAGCTGGTTGGATTTCAAACTAACACTATCCTACTTGGCCTTGGTACCTGTCTCTCCTGCTTGATATAGATTGATACAGATTGCCATGACTTTACTTCACCTCAGGGGCCACATCATCTCCCCCTTATATATCTATTAATACGTAGCTCTTTGGTTTCTTGAAAATGGTTTAGATGTTCTTACTGATGGCACCTCCTTGACGAGTTTCTTTCTGTCGTCTTTCTTTCTGTCGTCTTTCTTTCTTTCTTTCTTTCTTTCTTTCTTTCTTTCTTTCTTTCTTTCTTTCTTTCTTTCTTTCTTTCTTTTCTCTCTCTCTCTCTCTTCCAAGATCATTCCCAGAAAGTCAATTTTGAGTATAGAGATAGTCAAGCATTTTTTCAAGAGATATTGGTGGTCATTCCGAGTTGATCGCTAGCTGCATTAGTTTTTGCATGCATATGCGGCGCTATGCGCACACGCGTCATACTATTACAACGAACGATGTAGTTTCACACAAGGTCTAGCGAGGCATTTCAGTCGCACTGCTGGCCACAGAGTGATTGACAGGATGAGGGCATTTCTGGGTGTCAACTGACTGTTTTCAAGGAGTGTTCGAAAAAATGCAGGAGTGCCAGGAAAAACGCAGGCGTGGCTGGGCGAACGCAGGGCGTGTTCGTGACGTCAAAACAGAAACTGAACAGTCTAAAGTGATCGTAAGCACTGAGTAGGTCTGAAGCTACTCTGAAACTGCACAAAAATATTTTGTAGCCGCTCTGTGATCCTTTCGTTCGCACTTCTGCTAAGCTAAAATACACTCCCAGAGGGAGGCGGCATAGCGTTTGCACAGCTGCTAAAACTGCTAGCGAGCGAACAACTCGGAATGACCACCATTGTCAATTGAATAAAAATAACATTGATGATGGATTTCCTGGAGATGGTAAGATTTTTACAATGACCTAAGATTGTATATGTAAAAAAGAAGAAATAAAATGTAATATCTATAGGATCAATCAACATGGAACTGAACCAGTATTTAACAAGTAGGACCTTTTATTTTTATTTTGTGTTTTATTCATCGCCATTGAAATTTTACGTTTTTTACCATTTACTGCTAAATCCATTTGTATTACGAGTTTTGGTAATTATGCAATAGGTTTGAAATTACTGTAGGTTTACTTGTTATAATCCTGTCTCCTGTTATCAGCTAATACAGGGTGTGGACTGCTCGCTACTGTGGACCTTATAGTGTTTCTCCATATTCATTCATTTGATATAGGACACTTGGGTTAATCATTGATGATTTCCATCAATGGTACCATCTGTGGTTAACCTTGATTGTATAAAACCATTCACAGGTAAACCACAGGTAAACCATTGATGGCTTCAACCACCAATGGTAATCCCTGTTTCATGTTTTAGTAAGCCACCGGCCAATCAGAGCCTGGGGTCATGGTTTCACAGATCCGTTGGGGGGCGGAGCAAGGCTCCGTACCTGGCAGTAAGCAGGGAGTAAGAAAAACAACCATCCTAGTGTCTCTTCCATCAATGGTGGCGAACCATTGGTTATCTGCCATCGATGGCAAAACTATTTGCAGGGCCGAAACTAGGAGTTTTGGCACCCGGGGCAAGCCATTAATTTAGCGCCCCCACTCGCATTCAAGTGTATATGTATATATATAGCAGCAAAAGATGCGGCACTGAAGCTGATTCTCCGTAATTAAGAGACCCACACGGTCCTGCATTTGAAACGCAGGACCGTGTGTGTCTCTTAATTACAGAGAACCAGCTTCAGTGCCGCATCTTTTACTTCTGTATCTACTTACACCTGCATGCTGACCAACAGGGACCCTTAGAAACATAGAAACATAGAAACATAGAATTTGTCGGCAGATAAGAACCACTTGGCCCATCTAGTCTGCCCCTTTTTTTTTTTTTTTTTTATTCTTTTTTTTTATCACTAACCTTATTTGATCCTTATTTCTTTGTAAGGATATCCTTATGTCTATCCCATGCATGTTTAAATTGCTCTACTGTCTTAGCCTCTACCACCTCTGATGGGAGGCTATTCCACTTGTCCACTACCCTTTCTGTGAAATAATTTTTCCGCAAATTTCCCCTGAACCTCCCCCCCTCCAGTCTCAGTGCATGTCCTCGTGTCCTATTGCTTCTCTTCATTTGGAGAATGTTTCCCTCCTGGACTTTGTTAAAACCCTTCATATATTTGAAAGTTTCTATCATGTCCCCCCTTTCCCTTCTCTGCTCCAAACTATACATATTGAGATTTCTTAGTCTTTCTGGGTATGTTTTGTGATGTAGGCCATGCACCATTTTAGTTGCCCTCCTTTGTACAGTTTCTAATGTATTAATATCCTTTTGAAGATATGGCCTCCAGAACTGAATACAGTATTCTAGATGAGGCCGTACCAATGACCTATACAGTGGCATTATTACTTCTTTCTTTCTGCTGCTGATTCCTCTCCCAATGCAGCCAAGCATCTGACTAGCCTTCCTCATTGCCTTGTTACATTGCTTACCTGCTTTTAAGTCATCTGAAATAGTGACTCCTAGATCCCTTTCCTCCTCAGTAGTTTTCAGTATAGTGCCATTAATACTGTATTTAGCTTTAGGATTTTTGAGACCCAAGTGCATGATTTTGCATTTTTGGGCATTAAACTGTAATTGCCAGACTCTTGACCATTCCTCTAGTCTACTTAGATCCTCAATCATTTGATTTACCCCACCTGGTGTGTCTACCCTGTTGCATACCTTTGTGTCATCTGCAAAAAGGCATACTTTCCCTTTAATGCCATTTGCAATGTCACCAATAAAGATATTAAAAAGCACTGGTCCAAGTACAGATCCCTGGGGTACTCCACTGGTAACATTTCCCTCCTGTGAATGCACTCCGTTTACCACAACTCTCTGTTTTCTATCCTTCAACCAAGATCTTATCCATTCAATAATCCTAATATCCAATCCCAAACTTTCAAGTTTATTTAGCAGTCTGCGATGTGGAACTGTATCAAAAGCCTTACTAAAGTCTAGATAAGCTATATCCATGGCTCCACCTTTATCCATCACTTTAGTCACACAATCAAAAAAGTCAATAAGATTTGTTTGACATGATCTCCCCCCAGTGAATCCATGCTGTTTGGGATCCAGTAAATTGCCGGATTTGAGATGATCTACAACTCTTTCTTTTAAGAGTGTTTCCATCAATTTCCCTACTACTGATGTAAGACTCACTGGTCTGTAGTTGTTTGCCTCTTCCTTGCTTCCACTTTTGTGCAGTGGGACTACGTTTGCTCTTTTCCAGTCCCCTGGAATTTCTCCTGTAGCTAATGACTGGTTGAATAATTCTGTCAATGGTGCTACCAGCACCTCTTTAAGTTCTTTTAGTATCCTTGGATGTATCCCATCTGGCCCCATAGATTTGTCCACTTTCAGCTTTGAGAGTTCTGTTAGGACCTTTTCCTCTGTAAATGTACTTGTTTCATTTTCCTGAATATCCCTGCAACTTAACTGTGGCCCCTTCCCCTCTCTTTCAGTAGTAAATACTGAGCAAAAATAATCATTAAGATGATCTGCTATTAAATTGTCTCCTTCAACAAGACTCCCAGTGTCCGTCTTTAGTTTTATAATTCCGCCTTTTGTTTTTCTCTTTTCGCTTATATACCTAAAAAAAGTTTTGCCTCCTTTACCCACTGACTGGGCCATTTTCTCCTCAGCTTGTGCCTTTGCACATCTGATTACCTTCTTTGCCTCCTTCTGTCTAACAAGATATATTTTTTTGTCTTCATTATTTTGTGTCTGCTTATATTTCCTAAAAGCCATCTTTTTTGCTCTCACAATATTTGCTACTTCTTTTTCAAACCACACTGGCTTCCTTTTCCTTGTGTTTTTCCTAACAGTTTTGATACAAAGGTCTGTTGCCTTCAATATTGCACATTTGAATGTTTTCCACCTCTCCTGCACTGTTTCCAAGTTCCTCCACTCTGCCAAAGAATCACTTACACATTTTCCCATCCCTACAAAATCAGCCTTCCTAAAATCCAACACCTTTGTTTTTGTATGGGACGAGTCAGTCTCTGTCTTAATGCTGAACCATACTGCTTGATGATCACTGGATCCGAGGTTTTCACCCACTTTTACGTCCGATAATCTGTCTCCATTTGTAAGTATTAAGTCTAATATTGCGTCTTTCCGAGTGGGCTCCCTCACCAATTGGTGGAGGGATGCTCCCTGAAGGGAATTTAAAAAGTTCCTACTTCTAGTGGAACTAGCAACAGACACCTCCCAGTTTACATCAGGAAGATTAAAGTCTCCCATGATTATTACCTCTCCTTTTAATGCCATTTTAGTTATGTCCTGCAATAGGTTCTTGTCAAGTTCCTCTTCCTGACCTGGTGGCCTGTATATCACGCCAATACGAATAATCAACTTTTCCCCTGTTTCTATGGTCACCCAAAGGGCCTCAGTTTTTTCTTCAATACTTTGTATTAATGTAGTATTTATGCCATTTTTTACATACATTGCTACCCCTCCTCCAATTTTTCCAATTCTGTCCTTCCTAAACAAAGTATATCCCGGTATAGCTATGTCCTCAATGGTTGATGCCTGATGCCTGATGTCAAATAGCAGGCAAGCACAGCGAGCCAGCCAAGGGGCTTGCTGCGCTCGCCACCCCCCCATCCCCCCGACGACATTCCGCTCCCGGGATACCAGCGTCGGTATGCCCGGTCACACATACCACACCCATACAGATATGTAGTGACACACCTAATCACATACAATCACACACATGCACACATTCATACACACATATAGCAGTCACAGAAACATACAGTGCCCTTTCCTGAGTTATACTCACTGTTAAGTCTGTGCTGCTCTTCTCCCCTCCTCTCTCCCACGCTGTTGCTGGCTGGCATGGTGGCACTGTGTGTGCAGTGCCGTTTAGCCCCGCCCCCTTTTCGGACCTAGAATTGAATGTTCACTGCAGCAGTGGCTGCAATGATTAAAGGCTCTAGCAGTGGGGTGAGAGGTGGGGGAGTAGTAATTTGTCCCCCGTGCCCCCTCTTAGTGCTGCTCTGCTGTGCCGATCACAGCACGATGCAGAGATGAAACTGAAAGTAAAGTACAGCTCCCGGCTGCAAAGGGTGCTGGGAGATGTAGTTTATTTTCAGTGTCATCTCTGCAATGCGCTGCGATGCGGTGTGTGTGCCTGCCTGGCTAGGCGCGAGCTCCGCCGGCTGTAACAAGGTATCGCTGCCGCAAAGGGAGGGGGCGTTAGGGGGGGTTAAAGTGACAGTCTCGGCGCCCCCTCCAGTCTGGCGCCCAGGTCACATGCCCCCCTAGCCCCCCCCTAGTTTCGGCTCTGCTATTTGACATCAGGCATCAACCATTGAGGATTTGCAATAATTGATGGTTGAAGGCCATCCCTAGGACACTTTGAGGAAGCAATATGCTGTTCTGTTCTCAATGCCGCATTTATGCAAGGGAAAAGGGTTTAAAAAATGCAAATCTGCCAAATATCTGCATCCACCACACTACACTAATATGAATTATCACCTGAACTGAATTGCCATTGTAATTGATTGAATTCAATACTATCAGTTGCATACCTCCCAACATGACCCTCTCCAGGAGGGACAGAATGCTCTGCACCTGGACTTCCTTCTTAATTTATGATTGCCATCACCTGTGCTGAAACACCTTTCTTATCCATTAACCTGTCCAAAACAGGTGTCAGCAATCATAAATTATTAGAAAAGTCCAGAAGCAGAGCATTGTGTCCCTCCTGGAGAGGGTCATGTTGGGAGGTATGCAGTTGTATTTTTATAATATCTGGTTGATTCAACAAAAACATTAAGATTGTTCCAAATTCAAAAAACTTCCTGACATCCTCTAATAAAACCAGCTTTTTAAGGCAACCTACTGTACGTGTAATTTTACTAAAACATTACAATTGTATACAGCTGGAGAGAGTCATTGTATACAGCTGAGACATTTTTAATTTTCAACTTAAAGACTTGTCCATGGAAAGATTTCTAAGGAGAGAGCACTGTAGCTTCTAGGAAAGTGTTATTTGGGTTTTCCGAGAAGTGGAAAGAAACTGAGTTATATCTTCCCCTTCCTCATGATTCACATAGTGATTTATTGCTACACTGGGCCGTGTATTTCAAAATGAGAAAAGTATTTTTTTCCAAGTATGAAATGTCGATAGTCTTATAAATGTCGTTAGTGTATAATATACTTGTAATTCCTGTTCAACTCCTGTAGGTAATTAATTCCCTGTAAGTCGCAGAGGAAATTGACCTCAGTTCCATGCTGTAAATAAATGTGAAGGCAATGCATCCGTCCCATCTATTTTTAAAGTACTGTACACAACAGAATAAAATATGTTTACATTACTGTCGTAAGCAGATATTCATTGTGCAGAATGATATGAGTGAGGGTTGAAGGGCACACTGTACCAAGCAGAATTCTAATGTCTTTTGAATTTTTTATTAAAGTCATTTTTTAGAACATTTATTTTATTATTCAATTTATTAGTGTTATAATAAGATGTTAACCACCTGGCAATACAATTTGTGTTTATTTATATTAGTGTTATTAAAGATATTTTTATTAGACAGTGTTATTATTAAAGATGAGTGTTTTTTGGTTTTGTTGAAAACCGAACACACCTGGTCTTTGGGGATCCAAGTAGAACTGAGGCCCAAGTTGGGGGATCCAAGTAGTCCGAGTCCCTAGTTGGATCTTCCCTTGAGTTAGGAACTCGGATTTAAAAACCGAATGTCCGGTTTTGGATCACATGTAAGCCCCTCCCTCGTGATTTCAGGTAGATAAAATTGACTGGAAAGGAAATTACTAGAAATTAACTTTATTAATGTTAATAATACTATAGAAACAAAAACATAAATTTCAGTGTTACACGATATTAGCTGTTTTTATCGATTTTTAGAGAAACCCATATCCATAACCAAACCCAGATTACTTGAGGGTGGTTTTGCAAAACCAAATCACGATGATGATTTACAGATAGAGCGACGATCATTGAGCGTGGCTGCATTGCAGGTAGGGGTGAGCGGCGTGCCTAGGCGCGCCTGCACCTCAACGTGCCGTCGAGTGCACAGAGATGCTCCCATTCACTTTGAATGGGGCGCGTGCGTGTCTACGATGCACGCACGCACACCTCGTTCATTCCTGGTGGTCGACCTCGCCGAGCACACCCAGGCACAGAAGGAACCACGATAAGCGTGGCTCCATCTGTAGAACCTGTACCAAAACATGGGGGTCTACGCATATCTCTAGATATTATAAGGCTCACATTCCTTTTGGTGATAATATTCAGGGGTGTATCTAGGGGTCCAAGCCCCCCTGGCAAAGTAAGGGGCAGGCGCCCCCCCCCCTCCCCCCCTTACACACATTTGGAATAAGGTGCGATTATTGGAAATGGGGCATGGTCTTGTGGGGGAAGGGTGTGGACACAATAGTACTTCCAATTCAAATTATGCCACACAGTAGTGTCCCTCATTCACATTACACCGCACAGTAGTGTCTCGTATTTATGTTACACCATCCCTCCCCCCTAACTCACCTTTCCCACATCCTGACCTTAACCCGCTTCCCCCCCCAAAAGCCTCTTCAGTGGTGCCTAACCCACCCTTCCTAATCTCCCTCCCTGCAGACTAACCCTAACCCTACCACCCTCGCAGCCTAACCCTAACCCTCCCACGTGGCTTGCCAGTGGAGACTTTGTCACCAACTTGATCCGGATTTTGGCATTCTGCATCGCTATCTATGTTGGGATGCCAGCATCAGCATTCTGAGCAGTTTCGGGATGCTGGTGTCAGCTTTCCAACCGCCGGGATGCCAAACGCCGGCATCTTGACTGCATCCTGAATGAAATGCTAATGAGATGCTGGGAGATGAGCCTCAAATGGACCCAGCCATTAACCAAACACCATTAGTTGGATGGTAAAAGTACTTCCTGTTAGAAAAAACATCAGGGTGCCATCACTTCCAAGATAAACTGATCATTATACAGCTAATGGATATACATTTCCTTGAACCTGGCCTTGAAATATGTAAGATATGTATTTTCTTTATTACACTCAACAAGTTAAAATTTTCGCTTACTCACTACTTACTTACATCTAACATGCATGAAAATCGTGTAGTTTTTCAGGTACTACAGTCCCTTCTCCCAAACACTGCCACTTTTTTATTATCTTCAACAACAAATAGATCTATAGCACTGTGCTATATAACAATTGCTGTGTACCTGGTGAGAGTCTGTCACTGCCGGCGCGGCGCCGGTGTCCGTCAGCACCGCACTGCACTAGTGATCAGACTAGTGTCCGGCAGCACCGCACTTGTAATCAGACTCACAATAAACTACAGTTCCCAGCAGCCCTTGCTGCCGGGAGCTTCCAGCAACAAGGGCTGCTGGGAGCTGTAGATTATTTTGAGTCTGGATACCGGCGCCACTCCAGCAGTAAAAGACTCTCACCAGGTACAGTCTGACAGTACTGCTTTTCTATCCTTTGGCCGTGGGTGGCAGAGCCAGGCGGCGCCCCCTCCTTGCTTGGCGCCCCTGGCAAGTGCCATCCTGGCCAATAGGTAGATACACCCCTGATAATATTTTATGGTTTTTTTTTTTTTCATTTTATTGGTATTCCTATAATTATATTTATATACTGTATATTCTTTAAATCAATGCTTTTATTGGATTGAAGTAGTAAGGCTGCTGTGCCAGGAGCATAGCAGTGAGCAGTTGAAACAAGCAATACCAGGTTCATTTTATAATACAATGGTTTCATGTGATTTGCTTTCTGTCACACCGCTAATGATGTTATAATACTTGGTGAGATGGTATTTGGGCTTAAAACAAGGTTAAAATACAGTTATTAGGAAATATGAATTACAAGTGACATCTCATGTCACCTACAAGAGACCTCAACATCTTAGAGAAATAGGACAAAATGTGATCAATGCTAAATAACATTATCTTTTCTAATGCATCTTGACAGTCTGGTAATTACTGCAATTTATTTGGAGCGGTCCAGCCTAATTGCCAGCATCGCGCTAATCCTTTGAGCACAGTAGTGCCAAAGCGTATGGACTTACAACTAAAATTAAAGGGATTGCTGGAGTTGTACTACAGTAGCTTGAAGGAAAATAAGAAAACCGGGTAATAAAGAGACTGAATTATAAATATATTCATGAAGATTTAGGTTTCATAGATTTCACAGTATCACTCTACTTGAAAATACCTATATTTTAACAGTATACAGTTAGCATACCGATCATCGGGATCCCGGTGGTCACAGTACAGACACTGGTATCCCGACAGGGGCACCATACTGCTGCCAGTATACCAGTAAGGTAGCAGATTCCCCCTCTATGGGTGTCCATGACACCCATAGAGGGCTCGCCACCGACCCCGCAGCGAGCCCAGCGAGCAGCGAGCCCACAAGGGGCTTAGTTGCTGTCGCCCCCCTGCCAGCATTATACTGCTTGGGATGCCGATGTCAGTATACTGACATTCAGCATCCCGTGTAGCGGTCAATCCCAATGGACACATTTTAACAAAGTTCCTGCTTGGTTTATGTGGCATGCAATGATGCACATGTACAATGCCTAAACTCTACATTCATTTTAAACTCCTATTAATAAATGTCACAATTTATGCTCCCTGTCCATTTAGGTAAACCTGTTTACACATTGCAGAAACAATCATTGATTCGACAGATCCCATACTCATTAGAATGCACTGCTAACTTACTAAGAGCACTGAGGCATCACTGAGGCATAAGGAACTTGGGGGCAGATGCAGTGCCGTAACTAGGCATTTTAGCGCTGTGTGCAAGAAATGGCATTGGCGCCCCCCCACCCCCCTATGCATATAGGGGCAGTGCTCGCGGAAAATGTATAGGGGCGTGGCTTCATGGGGAAGGGGCGTGGCCACAAATTGATACATTCATACTACGGTGCAAAAGCAGTTTCCATTATTCAAATTACGCTGCACAGTAGCGCAACTACACCAGGTGGAGCCCCTTTTACACATTACGGCAGCCAGTCCCCCTTTTTACACATTACGGCAGCCAGCGTCTCCTTTTTACACATTACGGCAGACAGCGTCCCCTTTTTACGCATTACGGCAGACAGCGTCCCCTTTTTACGCATTACGGCAGACAGCATCCCCCTTTTTACACATTACGGCACACCTGGCACAGAGGCAGTTACGGCTGTGGGGTAAATTTTCTAAGGTGGGAGATTTTTAGAACTGGTGATGTTGCCCATAGCAACCAATCAGATTATATCTATTATCTGCTAGAAGCAGCTAGATAAATGGTAAGTAGAATCTGATTGGTTGCCATGGGCAACATCACCAGTTCTAAAAATCTCCCACCTTAGTAAATTTACCCCTCTGACTGCACCGCTCCAACACACACACACACACACACACACACACACACACACACACACACACACACACACACTGCACTGCATAGGGTTACACACACTGCACAAGGGGGGGAGGAGGGGGTGATTAGACCTCCTATAACACTTAAACTCACCTGTCACTGGCATATCATGCAGGGAGCAGAAGCCCTTCTCAACGACAGCAACCTCCCCTTCTCAGTCCGCAGCATCTTGTGCTGTGCTGCCTGTGCTGCTTTGGGCAAGAGGAGTGCTCACCGCAGGCGCGCACATCCCCATGACCAGCCGGAGCTATGCTGTGAAAACTATCAGGAGGCCAGCGCAGCGGAGCGGGGACGGCACCTCTCCTCACCGGTCATAAATGCAGTCAGACTCAGAGTCGCCGCGCTGGTGGGCTGCTGCGGGCTGCCCGATCACTGTGGCCAGCAGTGATCGGGACATGCAGTGGGAGGAGCCACGGGTGCGATGGGGAGGCACAACCTGCAGTGCTGTGCAAGTAGCCTCACTGCATGGCTAGTCTGCCTAATGCCAGACTATTTAACCTGTGCTGCCCGGAAGTGACCTCCGTACCCGGAAGTCCCGGAAAATGGAGCAAATTAGAGATGGGCAACTCAGCTCTTTTCAGTGAGCGGCTCTGAACGGTTCAGCTCACGGAAAAGAGCCGGTTCTTTTGAACGGCTCATGGCTCACGGCTCACTGATTACATTGCTCTGGTGTGTTGCTGCTGATGAGCTGACTGCCCTGATCGTGGGAAAGTGCCTTCACGTAAAGTACCATTTCTTTGTCCCTGTTGTTTTTCTGTAATTGATCTCACTTCAAGTCGTAAGGCGGAGAACTTCAAAGGGAAGCCAGGCTGTTGGAGGTCTGACTGAGCAGAAGCACTGTTGCCTCACAAATGCAGCAGCACCCACTTTACCACCCCTGCCCCTCTTCTCCAGGGGAGGAAAATAAAGATTTTAAGTCTTTAAAAAAAAAAGGAAAGCACACATACTGTACATATATTATTTATATAATTACACACCTGTCACCTGACTCAAGCAATAAATAACAGACTCCACGTCTGTTCACCTGTGTCTGCTCTATAATCTGTGTGTTACTGTAATGAGAAGATGAGATCATTGCATTCATGAGTCCTGACTCATGAGAAGAACGGACTAGCTCCCGGCAGGAAGTGGAACAGAGCTGGCGCAGTGAGCTGCGGTTCTTCACTGAGTCAGTGTACTGTATAATGATACACGTCACTGACTCAGTGAAGAACCGCAGCTCACTGTGAGCCGGCTCTGTTCCACTTCCTGCCTGGAGCCGGGAACCCGAGCGAGTCCATTCTTCTCATGAGTCATCACATGATGAATGCATTGATCTTCACAGACACAGACAGAGGGAGCTCTGCTGATAGCAGGTGAACTGGTGAAGTTAACCGCCACTCACTTGAAACGGCTCACGGCTCACCCGGCTCACTCCGTAGAGCCGGCTCAAAAGAGCGGCTCAAGGGTGAGTTACACATCTCTAGAGCAAATCACTCTCATATGTCACAAATAAAGGTATCATATAGGAAACACTACTCCCCTGTCATGGAGGACCAAAAGCTGACAGCTTCACAAGTAAGAAGCATGAAAGTCACAGCGCAGTTAATTAAAATAATTTAACAAACCCCTTATCACCTTTGTTAGCCATTGTCTTAAAAATCCTGGACAGTCCATGCTCAGTGCGGGGGGCATCACAGACAAAATGAGCATAACTTTGCACTTCAGATGGCCCTGAAAGATAGTGCCCTTATATACAAAAACCTAATTTTACCGTGGGAGGGACGGAGGGAGAGACTTCATTCGTTGTGATAAGCAGCAGCCGTCCTGTACATGGAAGCCAGTGTACAGTGCAGGAGAGCAGGAGGAGGGGGGGCCGGAGCAGGGCCCAGCACACGAGAGACTCACAGAAACAGATTGCTGTGTCTGTGATCTATATTAGCAGCGCTGGCTCTGGCAGGGAAGGAGCCAGGCACAGCGCTACTAATATACTATACACTACAGCGGGCAGCGCAGGAGCAGCAGTCTCTCCTGTACCCAGAACCCAGTGTACTGTACCGTGCAGGAAGAGAGCGAGGGGGGGTGGGGTGGGGGGGGTAGAGCTGAGCACAACCCACGGAGGAGACATTCAGACACAGATTGCCCAGCGCTGCCTGCTGTGCATGTGATCTATATTAGCAGCGCTGGCTCCGGCAGGGAAGAAGCCGGGAGCAGCGCTACTAATATACTATACACTACAGCGGGCAGCGCAGCAGCTGGTGGAGGTTAATCAGTTTGGATGCGAATGGTGCGCCCACAGCGTAACTGCGCTGTGTGCAATGCCCCATTCGCACACACATAGTTACGGCACTGCGCAGATGTATTAGGCCTAGAGAAGGGATAAAGCAGTGATAATGCAGTGATAAGTGCAAGGTGATAACACACCAGCTAGCCAGCTCCTGTCATTTTTCAAATCCGTAATGATTGGCTGGTGCGTTATCACTTTGCGCTTATCACTGGTTTATAACTTCTTTATCCTTTCTCCAGGTTAAAACATCTGCCCCTTGTTGTCTAAACTAAACATAATGGAACTGATAAACAAACTGCATTTGATGCAGCACAGTACCAATTACTTTTGTTTTCCACCTGTTCATCCTACATTGTCAAGGTGCAGCCATACTCTCCGCAAGTCTAGGAGTGCACAGAGATATAAAGATCTGAAAAGAGTCACTATACAAAACTTAGGGGGACATTTACTAAGCAGTGATAAGAGGGGAGAAGTGAGCCGGTGGAGAAGTTGTCCCATCAACCAATCAGCAGCTCTGTATCATTTTGTAGTATGCAAATTATAGATGTTACCTCAGTGCTGATTGGTTGCCATGGGCAACTTCTCCATTGGCTCACTTCTCCGCTCTTATTACTGCTTAGTAAATGACCCCCTTAATGTTATTTTAAAGTCCAACCTCATACCACTGTAAACCCAACAATATTATTATACTGCTCGGATTAGCCTCATGTATAGCTCAAATTAATCAACAGGCTTACAGATGTGTCCTCATACATTTAGCCTCAATATGCCATGCAGCACGGATGCCTAGCGTGAGCGAGCCGCCAGGTCCCGTGCAACTCTGCTAGCATCAGACGTCTTTTGTGCTGAAAATGCATCTTAGTTACAATGCGATGCACCAGAAGACTGTGCTGATTAATTTGATATGCAACACTTGTATAAATGTGTGCGGTTGAGTCTCTATATGAAGCACAATGGAACTTAGCCTGGATAAAAGCAGAGTGCTCAGCATTGTGAATAGATGAGACACATTTGGGTCAATGTATCAACAGTTTTTTGCATTAAAAAATGAGATAAATTTAGATTTTTGATACTTTTCACATTTTTTAAGTATCGTCTGTATGTATGTAAGTTTTTTTTCCACAAAAATCTACTTTTCGCATTTTTTTTCGAACTTTTCCAACCTCTACTGAAAATGAATGGGAACCTTATGTATCATTGTATTATCGTGAAAATTGTCTGAAACTTTTCATAGCTTTTTTTCGCCAGCTTTGACTGGCGAGTTTAGCAATAGGCCATGATTGTTCTTGTAGTTCCACCTCTAAATTTACTTTTTTACAAAAAGAATATGCTAAAAATATCTCCTTTTATCTAAATTTTACTTTTATATATATTGAACTAGTCTAAAAATGTATTAATATTTTCTATATGTTGTGTGCTTGAGATTTATATCATATACATATAAAAATTATATCATATATATATATATATATATTTTGTGTGTATATATATATATATATATATATATATATATGTATATATATATATACCCCTTCACAAATCACGGCACTGGAGACAGGTTTCAGATGCAAAAAAGCTTGTAATGTAGGTAGACGCACGTTTCAGAGCTTCCGCTCCGTCCTCAGTACCATACAAGATAAACACAACTCGACAATACACACATTTAAATACCTGTGTAGGTCCCGCCGAGCACCGCCGCCGTCCCCCTGGCTCCCGTTCACTGCCACTGCTCTCACTTCCGCTTCCGCTCCCGACATCATGTTGCCAGGCAACGCTCGGCTTGCCGTCACCAGCCCCACAGTCTGCAGAGTGGGACGTCACTGATATTGCAGCTCCGGAACTGGTTCCCCCGGGGTCTGCAGCACACGCCTGACAGGGACCTGTAACAAAGACAACACATAATACAGACACTAACAGAGAAAAATTACATAAAACATACATGATTATCATACCCAGTAGCATCTTCTCACTACTAAATGCGGATCAATATATACATACATATACTAGTATACCCCATAACTAGATACCACTAATGCTGGGGTACCCGCTATACAGAACAGCACTATTCCCCAATCGATCACCCCCACAAAGAACAATATAACCCCCGTATGTCCTACCATAGGGGCATGAAATCCATCAGTGATCCAATACTATACTCACTGACAACCTATTTACATAACATTCCAGTTGATCTTGTCATTTAGACCAAAGGGAGTGAATGTGTTTAACCTCATGATCCACCTTGATTCCTTTTCCAGCAAACATTTGGCCCTGTCACCTCCCCACAGTGTGAGTGGTATGTGATCAATGCCAAAGTACCTTAGTTCACTTAATTTATGGCCAGCTTGTTTAAAGTGGCGCGCAACTGGTTGGTCTACTGTCTTGCCCTCGAGCGTCAATTTGATGGCTGATCGATGGGCTGCCATCCTTTCACTAAGCTTGCGCACAGTCTGGCCAATATAATAAAGGCCACAGGGGCAGACAATGACATATACCAGAAAAGAAGTGTTGCATGTAATTACATATCTAATGCCGTACTTTTTTTCATTATTATGTGGGTGCTTAAAATCTTTGCACACCACCATGTAACGGCATGTGGTACATTTCGGGCATCTATAACAACCAGGGGCCTTGCGATAGACATTAGGTGTGTCTCCCTTCCCCATACCTGTAATGTCTGTACGCACCAACCGGTCCCTCAAATTACGACCTCTCCTAAACGCTGCAACTGGTCTAATCTCCTTGAGCCCAGGAAGTTCAGGATCTGATGCCACAATGGGCCAAAGTGCCTTAGAGGCCCTGTGTATAATGGGACTGGCTACCGAGTAATCGCTACTCCAAGGTAAAATGGTGCTCTCTTTATTACTATTGGATGTGAGCAAGTCACAACGGGACATACCCAATACTTTCTGTTTTTGTGTCTGAAGGAGCTGCCTATCATACCCTCGGTGCTCAAATTTGGAAATCATTTCATCCAAAAGTTGAGGTACCTTAGTCTGATCGCTAGTAATACGGGCAACTCGCATCATCTGTGATGTCGGTAAACCCCTCTTCAATGCGGGAGGGTGATGGCTAGAGGCCATCAACAATGTGTTACGATCAGTAGGTTTAGAGTATATTTCTGACTGTAAAACACCATCCACTAACATCACTTTGACATCCAAAAAGTTAGCTACACTGTTGTCACATGAATACGTGAACTTAATCGGAGATGTTGAATTGTTAATCTCCAACATTAAGGCCTCAAAAGATTCCAGGTCACCTGATCTTTAATCTTTCAACAAGATCTTTGTCTGCCACCGAAATTCAAGTGCTGAACAAGGGACTAAGTTTTGTACCTACAAATAACCATGATCCGTTTAATTGGTCACGTGACCTACACAATTTTTTCGCGAAAATTGCGGCTCAAAGAGTATTTCCAGAACTCAACATTGGTAACTCCAGAGACTGTCTTTGATGCATTCCTCCATAGTAGGTCCAGGTCTAGATTTGATCCTCCATCCCACAACGCCTCCATTAGAACGTATAGCCGTTTGATGGACGATTCAGTCAATAGATACCTGGCAGCACCTGCTAGAATTAAATTTAATCTTACTAGAGCTGAACGTGAAGCGATAAATCAGCTATCCTTGTATCAGGACATTGTGATTAGGCCCGCCGATAAGGGCGGGGCTATAGTGATTCTAGACTTGGACTACTATAGAAAGGAAATTCAAGTACAACTGGCGGAAGTAGGAGTTTATCAAAAACTCAAAAGCAATCCGGTTCTGGAATATCAGAAAGAGCTGATGGATATCTTAGTAAGAGCAAAAGATGAAGGCTTACTTCCTGATAAAGTGTTCAAAGCACTATGTGTAAATCACCCCAAGAATCCAGTGCTGTACACACTGCCTAAACTTCATAAACATGCCACTCAGCCGCTCGGCAGACCGATAATTTCCGCAAGGGATTCTTTGTACCAGCCAGTGGCACAATTGCTGGATAGCATCCTGCAACCTCTATTGATGACCCAAGAGACGTTTCTGAAAGACACCACCTCATTTCTACTTAAGTTGGAAGCTCTTCGGGACATTCCTCCGAATACGTGGCTATGTTGTTTAGACGTTCAGAGCCTCTATACTTCAATTCCGCACCATGAGGGGATGCGAGCTATGAAAGCATTTTTGGAGAGGAACCTTGCGTCTAGTGTATTCAATCATGATTTGTTCCTGACCCTGCTAGAGCTTACTTTATATCGTAACTACTTCTTGTTCGATGGGGAATTTTACCTACAGCTGCGAGGGTGCGCGATGGGATCATCGGTAGCACCCTCGTATGCTAATGTTTATATGTTCGATCAGGAACACAAAATGTTCTTTAATAACCCTGCGGTGAGAAGTAAGTTACTGATGTACACTCGATACATCGACGACGTGTTCCTATTATGGGGGGGTGACCTGGAATCTTTTGAGGCCTTAATGTTGGAGATTAACAATTCAACATCTCCGATTAAGTTCACGTATTCATGTGACAACAGTGTAGCTAACTTTTTGGATGTCAAAGTGATGTTAGTGGATGGTGTTTTACAGTCAGAAATATACTCTAAACCTACTGATCGTAACACATTGTTGATGGCCTCTAGCCATCACCCTCCCGCATTGAAGAGGGGTTTACCGACATCACAGATGATGCGAGTTGCCCGTATTACTAGCGATCAGACTAAGGTACCTCAACTTTTGGATGAAATGATTTCCAAATTTGAGCACCGAGGGTATGATAGGCAGCTCCTTCAGACACAAAAACAGAAAGTATTAGGTATGTCCCATTGTGACTTGCTCACATCCAATAGTAATAAAGAGAGTACCATTTTACCTTGGAGTAGCGATTACTCTGTAGCCAGTCCCATTATCCACAGGGCCTCTAAGGCACTTTGGCCCATTGTGGCATCAGATCCTGAACTTCCTGGGCTCAAGGAGATTAGACCAGTTGCAGCGTTTAGGAGAGGTCGTAATTTGAGGTACCGGTTGGTGCGTACAGACATTACAGGTATGGGGAAGGGAGACACACCTAATGTCTATCGCAGGCCCCTGGTTGTTATAGATGCCCGAAATGTACCACATGCCGTTACATGGTGGTGTGCAAAGATTTTAAGCACCCACATAATAATGAAAAAAAGTACGGCATTAGATATGTAATTACATGCAACACTTCTTTTGTGGTATATGTCATTGTCTGCCCCTGTGGCCTTTATTATATTGGCCAGACTGTGCGCAAGCTTAGTGAAAGGATGGCAGCCCATCGGTCAGCCATCAAATTGACGCTCGAGGGCAAGACAGTGGACCAACCAGTTGCGCGCCACTTTAAACAAGCTGGCCATAAATTAAGTGATCTAAGGTACTTTGGCATTGATCACGTACCACTCACACTGCGGGGAGGTGACAGGGCCAAATGTTTGCTGGAAAAGGAATCAAGGTGGATCATGAGGTTAAACACATTCACTCCCTTTGGTCTAAATGACAAGATCAACTGGAATGTTATGTAAATAGGTTGTCAGTGAGTATAGTATTGGATCACTGATGGATTTCATGCCCCTATGGTAGGACATACGGGGGTTATATTGTTCTTTGTGGGGGTGATCGATTGGAGAATAGTGCTGTTCTGTATAGTGGGTACCCCAGCATTAGTGGTATCTAGTTATGGGGTATACTAGTATATGTATGTATATATTGATCCGCATTTAGTAGTGAGAAGATGCTACTGGGTATGATAATCATGTATGTTTTATGTAATTTTTCTCTGTTAGTGTCTGTATTATGTGTTGTCTTTGTTACAGGTCCCTGTCAGGCGTGTGCTACAGACCCCGGGGGAACCAGTTCCGGAGCTGCAATATCAGTGACGTCCCGCTCTGCAGACTGTGGGGCTGGTGACGCGCAAGCCGAGCGTTGCCTGGCAACATGATGTCGGGAGCGGAAGCTGAAGTGAGAGCAGTGGCGGTGAACGGGAGCCAGGGGGACGGCGGCGGTGCTCGGCGGGACCTACACAGGTATTTAAATGTGTGTATTGTTGAGTTGTGTTTATCTTGTATGGTACTGAGGACGGAGCGGAAGCTCTGAAACGTGCGTCTACCTACATTACAAGCTTTTTTGCATCTGAAACCTGTCTCCAGTGCCGTGATTTGTGAAGGGGTGTATGCTGATTTACACTGGCACGGGGACCCATTGCTGATTGAACTCCAGAGTGCCGGCTGCTATGGACAAATATATATATATATATATATATATGTGTGTGAATGTATGTGTGTGTATATATGTGTATATATATATATGTTTTGTTTGTGAGACTCTTAATAGTTCTGTCGGAAGTGTACATAACAGCACATTACTAAAGGCCAGTCGAATTTCGTCTTAGTAACATGTTTATAACAGTCATTAGAATAACCAATCAAATTGACTCTGTAAAAGTTCCCTCCCCTTTCAGTTTTCTAATAAGTGTCCCATAGTAAACTAGTTATTCTTTTCTGCTGTAGGTCAGGTATGTGCTGCATGCCACCAAGGAACTCACTGTGCATGTCCAGCTCTGAAACAGAGCATGCACAATTAATTTCAGTTTTTCAAAATGTGGTAAAAAATGCGATAAAATGACCGAAAAGTAGAGCGATAATTATCAAATTGTTAGGCTTTTATCGCAATCACATTTCCGATTAAAAAAAAAAGATACATATGTCAAAAAAAAAACCTGATAAAAAAACACAAAAAACACCCGATAACGGACGATAAAATTATGAAAATTATCGCATTTTTGATACATACTGTAGGCCCCATTGACCTGTAACAGCCTTTTCAGTCTGTCAGCAGCTACAGCGGGAACAAGTAGATGGAGGTGATGTCCAGTTGCAGATCTTGCTACGGGCACACAGGATTTTTGCCCGGGGCGCCACCTTCCGGAGGGCGCCACCGCCATTCGGAGGGCACCGCCGCCATGGCAAGATCCGCTACTGGTGCCCCCTGGTGCTCGGTAGATGTGGTGCCAGGGGAAAATGCAGGAATTATTTATATATATATATATATATATATATATATATATATTCTAAAAAACAAATGAGAGAGGCGCCCCTAGTGCAATATAGACAGTATGATATACCTCCACCAAGAACACCCTAAGATTAGAGGTGTACCGTGTAAAGTGGTCTCATAATTACTTTTAATCAACGTTTCTCAGAAATCAAAACCGTTCCCCGCTTCTGGCAGTGGACTCCTGGATGTAGTGGTCACGTCTGTATTTACGGTCTCAAACCGTGTAATGCAAAGGATGAAGAGTAGAACAAACCATAGTGTAATACAGTTTAAAAAAAAAACAACATTTATTTACCATTACACAAAAATAGTTGCCCGTACCATATAATAAATATAAAACAGCTTATCTGATAGCAGATGTGTTAGTCCGTCACTCAACGCGTTTCGTCCGTTGCTGTACTGCAGGACTTCCTCAGGAGTGTATACATAATGGCCCACATGTGCCTCTATTTATACCCCTCTTAATTGGGGAAATTAGCTTCACTCAGGGAATTCCCGGAAGTGATGTCACTTCCGGTCCCGAGTGTAAAACAAACCAACTTGATTAAAAAACTTTTATTTCTGTAATGTTTATTGTTAGGTCTCCCCCCAAGGGTGCACTCTGATGCTGGATGCCCAGAAAACATGGTATCGAGTGGCGTCCCCGCTCCCGACGCCCGTGACCGCCGGAAGTCACGAGCGAACCGGGCAGCGCTTCCGCCCTCAGTTAATCTCCTTACATACATGGCTTCCCTCAGATCTCAAGTGGGGGGACCAAGGAGAGGAGACATGTGTCAAAAAATTTTTAACGAGAATGAGAATCCATCACCCCGTATTAATGACAGTTTGGATGACAAATTCTGGCACATTGAGAAATTACTAGTAAAGGAAATTAAGATTTGGTGGGATATCACCAGCCTGGAACAATATATTAAAGTAAACAGAGTACCACGAGGCCTTAGGGTCCTCAAACAACCAACTTTTAACATTCAAAACGAACAGTTCATGAAAGAATGGGATCAAATATTACACGACTGCTCAATAAAACTAATGAGCCTTATAATAGAAGAGAAGAAAAGGGACTTAGTCATCATAGAAGAGGAAATCAAAAAAGATGAAACAATCTTGGAGCCATACAAAGGGAAGGAAGACAACAAAATTAATGAAGTTGTACTGGTAAAGAAACTGGAGAAGATCGAAGGTGAAGTAGTACTTATCAAGGAAAAGAAATATCAACGAGACCGGATGGATTATACGAATAACAAAATCAAGAAGTGGAATGGAATCAGGAATTCCGACAATCAGAAAAATTGGGATTACCAAAAGAACTGGGAGCGGAAAAGTTACCCACAGAGACAGGGATACCATAAACAGAAGGAATATGGGAAACAACCAGGAACTCCAAGGAAAGTACGCTTTGAAACAAAGAACAGATATTCATCATTGGGAAGATTGAATTCTGAAACAGATGTGGATGATTTTTTATCACCAGTAGCCTCAGGGCAGAGGACACAGGGAGATCGACAGATCAAGGAAATAATAAGAAGGGCCTCACCATTAAAAAGAAGACTCGAAGAGGAAGAAGAGGGGGCCTTAAGCGAGTACAAAAAAAGAAGAAACATGAGGCCGTAGAAATTCCAGCTATGGGGGAGAAAGGAATCTTTAATCTATCAGAATACCAACTGACACCTATAGAAAATATGCTGCTGACAAAAGGACTTTCTTTCGCACCCACATCTCAGATGGACCATTTCGAGGTTTTCACCGATCTGAATAAGTACGTGAGGAAACTCACCTTGAAAAGACATTTTCAGAAAAAAACCATGGGGCAAAACGAAAACGGACAAAACACTTCAAAATCAGGACTGAAACCCCCTTCAAAGTTTTATCCCCTTGAATCTAAAAGTAGTCAAATAGATCTTTTCTATGAACTTGTGAAAAAAGATCTGGAACACCTAGAACACGGATCTGGGAAGAATCTTTCTAATTTTGAGAAGAAAGCCCTCAAAAACTTGAAAGACAATAAAGAAATAGTAATACGCCAAGCGGATAAAGGAGGCGGTTTAGTTGTCATTAATCGCAAGGACTATGAAGCAGAAGCATTCCGATTATTAGGGGACACTACCTCCTATAGAAAATTACCTAATGATCCCACACAGGCTTTTGTGGATGAATTAAGACCAATCCTGGTAAAGGCTTTATATGAAGAAGTCCTGGTAAAAGAAGAGTACCAGTTCTTGATGATTAATTATCCCACTATACCAATCTTCTATTTCTTGCCCAAAATCCATAAGCATTTGGTAACCCCCCCCGGGAGACCTATAGTGGCAGGAATTAACTCACTAACGGCGAATATCTCAGAATATGTTGAAATATTCCTGAAGAAGTATGTGCCCAATCTGAAATCGTATGTGAAGGATACAACATCACTATTGCAAATCCTGAGAGAACAGGAATGGAAACCAGGTTACCTATGGGTAACGATTGATGTTCAGTCGTTATATACGTCCATAAACCACGAAAAAGGGATTAGTTCATGTCTGGAATTTCTAAACGATGACCCTAACCTGGACGCAAAACATAAAGATCTGATTTGCATTTTAATTGATTTTATATTGAAACACAATTATTTTAAATTTTTAGAGGATTTTTATTTACAGACGTGCGGCACCGCAATGGGCACGGTTTTCGCACCCAGCTTCGCCAATCTACAAATGGGAAGCTGGGAACAGAAATACGTCTATGCGAACAATCCTTTTCTGGAGAACATAATCCTATATAAAAGATATATTGACGATATACTTCTGATTTGGAATGGTACGGTTGACACATTTTATGATTTTATGACACATATTGAGAGGAATGATTATAACTTGTCCTTCACCCACAAAACAGATGACACTTGGATTGAGTATTTGGACTTGATATTAATGGCAGAAGGGGATAAAGTTGTCACAAAGAATTTTGTGAAAACAGTTGACAGCAACTCTTATGTACATTTTAAAAGCAATCACACAACAAAATGGAAAACAAATATACCCTACTCACAATTCTGCAGAGTTAAAAGAAACTGCAGTAAGGTGGAGGATTGTGAGGAACAAGTCGCATTATATGGAGAGAGATTCCTAGAAAGAGGCTATCCTAAGGACCTGGTCGAGGAGGCGAAAAACAAAACATATGCTACAGAACGAAATGCTCTTTTAACATATAGAAACAAAACTCCGAAAGAACAAGGTTTTAACTTCATCACTAGGTTCAACTGCCAGGAAAAACGAATCCGTGCAATTTTAAATAAACATTGGGGGATTCTAAAGATGGACACTATTTTAAACACTATTTTACCAGAAAAACCGATGGTGGTTTTCAAAAAGGCCAGAAATTTGAAAGACCATTTGGCACCAAGCCTGATATCATCATTGAAACCAGAGATAAAGAAACAATGGGATATGAAAGGTCTTTTTAAGTGCCAACACTGCAATGTCTGCCAATTTGTACACCCCCGATCAAGTTCTTTTACTAACTCAGAAGGATCAAAATCCTACACAACAAGAGACCGTACAACGTGCAATACACCTTGGGTCATATATATGATAGAATGTCCCTGTAAACTAAAATATATAGGGAAAACCAAACGTCCATTAAAAATCAGGATTCAGGAACATATCCGGAGCATAAGAAATAAACAGGAACACCACATTATCCCAAGACACTTCAAAACTTTCCATGGTTCTGAGACGAAAGAATTAACTGTGAGAACCCTAGAGAATGTCAGACTGGGGCCCAGAGGTGGAGACAGGGAAAAAAAAAACTTTCCCAAAGAGAGATGTATTGGATCTACGAACTAAAAACTTTGGCCCCTAGAGGACTCAATGATAATTATGAGATTGCCCCATTCCTCTGAAAGATTATTATTATTATATTAGATTTTGGTCTGTTTTATTATTGAGATAATTTTAAGTATTTTAGTTTTGAATATGTTTAAAATATGCACTGTTTTATGTACATTTTTTACATATATTTTACATATACACTCTGTGCAGCATATGCTCTATATATTTCCAATTTTATTGATAATTTATGATCCTCATCACCAATATCCTTTTTTATATATTTTAGTCCCTTATTATATTCTATTTTCCATTTCTTGTATCTGCTTAATTATAACAATTATATTTATATTAATAATCATATATAGGAGACATTACAACCTTTAGATCGGTTTTGCACCAGAACTCATTTCTAACATCTTAATGTATAGGTTCTTATACAGATGATCTCTGTGTTGCTTAAAAAGTAACAAAATAAGGTGACTTTCTCATAGATGGTTCAACTTAGAAACGTTTTCTTCAGCAGAAGTATAAAGATACAGTATTTTCTAGAAATGATACAAAGTAGCTGCACATAGAACTGTCTGTTTTCTACTTCTTAAATTCCTGTATAATGATGGTTTAGACAACTCTCCTCTTTATAGCTACCATGAAGGAAGATATATTTATACCAGGCTTGATGTCTATATATTCTTTTTCTGGAGGAAGGGTTCTAGAATATCCTTAAAACTTTCTGATTAAGTAAGGTGCTTAGATTAATTAACACAATTGAGTTCTACTGCTTCATTAAGACCTGCAGGGAATATACTGTTCATTTTCAACATCCAATAAACTTCCTGTCTACATAGAGTTTTATAACGGTCTCCACCACCTAAAGTTTTATGTATAAATTCTAGGCTTAATACCTTAAGGCATTTAGGGTTGCCATGATGACTGTCGGCATAGTGTTTTGACACACTATGTGTGGAAATCTTCTTAATAATATTCCTGCGATGCTCAAGGAATCTCGTTTTTAATTGGCGGGTGGTTCTGCCAATGTACTTCAGACCACAACCACATGTTAACATATAAATTATATAAGAAGTATTACAGTTCATATATGTTTTTAGCTCATAAGGGTTCTCCCTCCATCTGTATTGATCCTCAGCGTATGATCAGCTGTATATTTGCAAATCAAACAGCTATTACCTCCACATTTAAAAATATCCCTTTATTTTCATATTATGTTGTGATAACCAATTGATGTTTACAGATCTGTCGTTTTCCTTAATTTCTTTCAAGTAACTTGGTGCTAATATATTCTTAAGGGACCTATTTTTACGAAAAATAAAGTTGGGTTCTTTGGGGAGGAGATTTATTAATATATTGTCTTGTAAGCGCAGCCTTATTGTTGTTGTTGTTTTTTTAGGATATGAGAAATAATGTTTTTGTATTCAATTAGCTGAGTAAGTGCTTTAATACCGTATATACAGTCAGTGCAGGTACAGCTATCATTAACATGTATACGAAATGCACAGCTTAGGGCAAGTGATTTTCAATAAATAGGGATATTTTGGAAGATCATATTGCGTTGTTATTTATCTTGAAAGTCCTATTTTTTATTTTATTCCGTACAATTATAATCTGCAGCCTTTGGGGTTAGCAGCTTTTCAATTCCTACGTCCTGTACTAAAAAAAACTGGTTGGAGAAGTGAATCAGGCTAATGGGGGTATTCAATTAGCCATGGTAAATTTTCTCAAGAAAAAAAGCATGCTTTTTCGTGATTTGTTTGGGCAATTTAATAAATGCCCAGTTATTCACTGAAAAATGCAATTTTACGGGCGAAAAACACACAGGATCCAGAAACTTAGTATTTTCAAATCGAGGCTGCGAAAAAAATGGCACTTATCTGGGGTTTTCTTTCTCCTACCTTTGTGCAGGTGAAACTAAATTCTTGATAATGGGGCTAATTCAGGTTGGATTGCAAATCGCGATCCAACCGGAATTTTTGCGGTGGGCCCGTGGGCGCATGTGCAGTGCCCATATTGCACATGCACCTGCACTTTCTGCAGAAAATGTGATTGCCTCTGCCTGTTAATCAGGCAGAGGCGGTCACGGTGCGGCAGAGGGGGGTGGCAACGCTCCATTTCCAGGGAGGAGATGGAGCATTGCGGGGCGATCCGAACGGTGGTGGTGCGGCGTGAACGGGGGTGTATCGGGGGAGTGGTCGCGGCAGCTGCATGACATTACACACAGCCGCCGAGACAGGTAAAATGGCGCTGGGACTCCTGCAGAAATTGTGAAGCGATTGCAATTTTTGCTTGTAGAAGGGGGGAAACGCGGGTCAGTATGCTGGGCAACCTTGCCCAGCACTGGGCGGCCCCCAGCATGCGAGAAAAAGGATAGCAAATTCTGCTGATTAGTAGAATTTGCTATCCATACTGAATTAGCCCCAATGCTGGTTGTTGGTGTTAATTGAATTACCCCCTACAGGGATCAATAATTAGAGACTATAATTTACTGTGGCTAATTGGACCCCCCCATTCCCCTTCCCCTTCCCCCCTACAGATGTAATGCACAGCAGACCACTTGTGCCCCTTCTTCCTTGGAGAAGGGAAAAAAGCTTTTGTTGAAGACATTGCCAGTAAAGGAATAAATGGCAACTAGTGTATAACTGTGTGACTACCTTACTCATCAGAAGAGTCTAATAAAGGTGAGCCTGTGTTATATTACTATGGAAATTTGTATGTATCTAGAAAAATGAAATGATATAGTAAAAGCTGATATTTTGAGCAGGTCCTACATTGACATTCTAGACTTTAAACAACAACTAATTGCATACAAAATTAGATGCACCTACACTAACTCTCAGACATGGAGGCTGAAAGTAAGAAAGTGTAGTCTTTTGTATACTGTATACAGAAATTATATTTAATAGACTGTATAGACAGAAGTTAAGACATCATTAGGCAATAACTGTAAAAAAAATTAGAAAATAGATCAGCCTGCACTCGGTTATTACCGTACTCTCTAGGGTACCAGCTGTTTGGAAATAAACATGAATGCCCTATGCCAGTGGTTCCCAAACTTTTATGAATCACGGCGCCCTAGAAAATCAGAATTTTTTCATGGCACCCCTGGGTCAAAGGTTTCTTATTGCGAAATTTAAAAAGAAATATTCGATTTAGTGAACTGTGTTTATGTGTCATCCTTGATTCAATTGTGTGGTGAGGGACAAGATTTGCTTCTGTTTGTCCACATATTTTATGATTGGCAGCCACTAGCACTGGTTTTACCTATTACATTGACCATAAATAATTTGAATTGGTCCTGGACCACCAACTCAAGGTATCCCACAGGGGCGTTTCTACAGAGGTGGCCCGTGTGCAGACTCCAGGTGGGCTCCCTCCTCTGAACGGCGCTGTAAACTCTGGCATCGTGCCGGAGTCTACTGTGCATGCGCAGGTCTCCGGAAACATGGTGCCCACCATGATCCAGAGACCAAATTGACTACTGTGCATGCGTGTTGGCCATTTTGGCAGCGATTTCCGCCGCAACCGCTGCTGGACTCTGGTAAGGTAAGTGTTTAAATGGGTGCAGTGTGTGCGGTGTGCCCCCCCCCCCCCCCCCCCCCAGAACTGCACCCATTGCACCCATTATAGAAACGCCAATGGTATCCCTGTAAGTGTCCTGAGGCACCCCAGGGTGCCACAGCACACAGTTTGAGAACCACTGCCCCATGCAGTATGTCCTAATAAAGACTTTCCTTTTTCCACCTTATATCTGTATGTAGCTCCTTACTAATGGCTGTTGTATACAATGTCAGGAGACAGCAATAGTTTTAAATAACAGTGTCGGAGATGTATGTATTGTTCTATGTACTGTAGATGGTTCCCTGGAACATGTATCTGTTGCATTACCTATAATTCTGGTCACATGGTCTATTAGTATTCAATGACCTCCAAACTGTTTACATTCCTCCTCACTGATATATTATCCCAGAATGTTGCAATCATGTTTTGCCATTCTCCGGTGGGATTTGCCTGTTTATGCTTTAGCCCAGAAACAGCTGTAACATGATTATGACATTGTTTTGAGTATAAACTGTGCATGAAAAATCATCGTTCTTATAAACCTGTATATTTAATCATCTCCAAATTACAACATTTATACTCACATTTTGTTGAAACTAAGGTGGTCACTCCGAGTTGTTCGCTCGCTAGCAGTTTTTAGCAGCCGTGCAAACGCTATGCCGCCGCCCTCTGGGAGTGTATGTTAGCTTAGCAGAAGTGCGAACAAAAGGATCGCAGAGCAGCTACAAAAAAAATTTGTGCAGTTTCAGAGTAGCTTCAGACCTACTCAGCGCTTGCGATCACTACAAACTGTTCAGTTCCTGTTTTGACGTCACACACATGCCCTTTGTTCGCCCAGCCACGCCTGCGTTTTTCCTGGCACGCCTGCGTTTTTTCGAACACTCCCTGAAAACGGTCAGTTGACACCCAGAAATGCCCTCTTCCTGTCAATCACTCTGCGGCCAGCAGTGCGACTGAAAAGCTTCGCAAGACCTTGTGTGAAACTACATCGTTCTTTGTAATAGTATGATGCGCGTGCGCATTGCGCCGCATACGCATGCGCAGAAGTGCCTTTTTTTTGCCTCAACGCTGCGCAGTGACCGAAAGCAGCTAGCAAACAACTCGGAATGACCACCTAAGTCACTTTTCATCAATCTTTCCATTACATAGACCAATGAAGCTGTGCTAATTTATTATGTTATACAGGTTGAGTATCCCATATCCAAATATTCCGAAATACGGAATATTCCGAAATACGGAATATTCCGAAATACGGAATTTTTTGAATGAGAGTGAGATAGTGAAACCTTTGTTTTCTGATGGCTCAATGTACACAAACTTTGTTTAATCCACAAAATTATTAAAAAATATTATATTAAATGACCTTCAGGCTGTGTGTATAACATGTATATGAAACATAAATGAATTGTGTGAATGTACACACACTTTGTTTACTGCACAAAGGCCCTCATTCCGAGTTGTTCGCTCGCTAGCTGCTTTTAGCAGCATTGCACACGCTAAGCTGCCGCCCTCTGGGAGTGTATCTTAGTTTAGCAGAATTGTAAACGAAAGATTCGCAGAATTGCGAATAGAAATTTCTTAGCAGTTTCCAGACTTACTCAGCCATTGCGATCAGTTCAGTCAGTTTCGTTCCTGGTTTGACGTCACAAACACACCCAGCGTTCGCCCAGACACTCCCCCGTTTCTTCAGACACTCCCGCGTTTTTCCCAGAAACGCCAGCGTTTTTTTGCACACTCCCAGAAAACGGCAAGTTTCCGCCAAGAAACACCCACTTCCTGTCAATCACAGTACGATCACCAGAACGATGAAAAATCCTCGTTATGCCGAGAGTAAAATACCTAACTTTTGTGTAAAGTAACTAAGCGCATGCGCTCTGCGTACCTTGCGCATGCGCAGTAAGCGACTAATTGCAATATAGCGAAAATCGGCAACGAGCGAACAACTCGGAATGACCCCCATAGTTATTAAAAATATTGGCTAAAAGGACCTTCAGGCTGTGTGTATAAGGTGTATATGAAACATAAATGCATTCTGTGCTTAGACTTGGGTTCCATTGCCATGATATCTCATTATGGTATGCAATTATTCCAAAATACGGAATAATCCGATATCCAAAATACCTCTGGTCCCAAGCATTTTGGATAAGGGATACTCAACCTGTATTAAAATATTGGTGGTCATTCCGAGTTGATCGCTAGCTGCCGTTGTTCGCAGCGCAGCGATCAGGCTAAAAATTGGCATTTCTATGCATGCGTATGGACCGCAATGCGCATGCGCGACGTATGGGTACAAAGTCCTTTCTGGTTTTGCACAGGTTCTAGTGTAGTTTTCATTCGCACTGGCGGCCGCAAGAAGATTGACAGGAAGAGGGCATTTCTGGGCGTCAAATGAACGGTTTCAGGGAGTGCTTCGAAAAACGCAGGCGTGCCAGGGAAAACGCAGGCGTGGCTGGCTGAACGCTGGGCGGGTGTTTGACGTCAAAAGCCAACCCACCAACGTTAGAATCAACGCACACGAAGAGTAACTACAGGGCTGGTTTTGTTTTGCACAAAATGTTTATGCAGGCGCTCTGCTACACAAGCATTCGCACTTCTGCAAAGCTAAAATACACTCCCCGGTGTGCGGCGACAATGTGTTTGCACGGCTGCTAAAAACTGCTAGCGAGCGATCAACTCGTCAACTCGGAATGACCACCAATGTACAATAGTGGCCAGTGTGCTACCATACAGTATATACAGCAGACTTAACTCTTTTAAATACTAGTTTCTGCTTCCTACAATGTGGTTGACTGCCTGACGCTGACCCCGACCCAGTATCATGACTCTTGTTCCCCCAAACTTGACATACAACAATGGGGTCAATCCTGTTAACCGCGAGGGGGGCGAGTTGCTATTGCAATGGCATAGAAACTGCGTTAACAGCATTGTAAGTTGGGTCCTTCACAGCCCAATCTTGCCCCAAACTCACAGATTTTTTTTTGTACGTATTTCTATGGGGCTTTGAAAAAAAATCAGCAAGTCTGGAAATTCCTTAAGTGCGGCATATGGGTGGCACTTGATTTGCCGGCTGTTGGGATCCCAGCACCCTGCATATCGGCGCCTGAATCCTGACACCCAGCATACCAACAACTATTTTCCCTCTTGAGGTGTCCACGACACCCCTGAAGGGAGAATAAAAAACGTGGTGCACGTAGCGCGCCACCGTGCCCGCAGCATGGTGAGCGCATCGAGTCCACAAGGGGCTCTTTTGCGCTCACGCCGCTACTGGTATACCGGCGGTCGGGATCCCAGCGCCGGTATGCTGGGCACCAGGATCCCGAGCGCAGGCATACCATAGTACACCCGCGGCATATACCCAAACTTACTTGAGCCACAGTGGAACTTGTGGCTAAAGAATTGATCGCAAATAGTCTGCACAAAGCACCTTATCACTGTTTTTAAGATGTCGTTGTTTTTGTGATAATTACCCCTCTATACTCTAAAATCTATTAAGTTACAGCCATTACTACGTAACATATATAATAAAAACTTAAACATGTTGCTAATATTTTGGAAAATCGTCTACCCTAAGTAATAAGTAATATGTCTTGCTTCAACTTAGTTAAAGTTTTATCCTATCTTAGGTGTTAATTAAGGCACTGTGATTACTTAAATAGTTCCACATGTGCAGAACCAATTAGAATGAAGGTATTGATCATATGCAGAACTCAGTTGAAGTACCTCCTACTCCACTGCAAATTTCTGTCCTCTTTGAGGCACCCACGAGTGGAAATAGTCCCTGTTGGTCGGCATGCCGACCATCGGGATAGTGAGGGGTCGGGATGCTGGAGGAGGTCATGTGACTGTCGGTCTCCCGACCGTCGGTCACATGAATACCACCCTCCTTGAGGACACCTGCATTGTGGTTTTACAGGTGTACCTCCCCTACCATTTCCTTTCCTCCATGACTGCTACTGTATGTAAAAAGAGAAGTGATGTCTTAATGCAGCAGAGAGTGCCACATACAGTAATGTGATGCCAACTCTGTTTCACTGCTCTACTAAATGACTGCTATGTTACTGCTACTGGACGGAACTTTTGCAAAACTGCCACCAAGCATGCCCAGGGACACAGAGGAAATGCTGCACTTACATCACAACTGGGCATACTCATATAAAAAGGAATTCCAGGTTCAGTACTGATACATTCCGTAGGCGTAGACCAGAGGCGGAACTACCGCCAGTGCAACCAGTGCGTTGCACTGGGGCCCAAAGCATGTAATGAGTCAAACTGACTCATTACATGCTGCTGTGTGCTGCGGGCAACTGCTGCCCGCAGCACACAGCCGCCCGGACAGAGAGGAGAGGAGCAGTGGTACGGGGGAGAAGGAGGAGGAGGGAGGTGGAGGATGAAGCCGCAGCATCGCTTTACTACTGGTTGAGGCGCTGCTGCTGCTGGCCCTCTGCTTCACTATAGGCTGTCTTCCGAGAACAGCCTATAGTGAAACAGAGGGGCAGCAGCAGCAGCGCCTCCACCAATGACACAGCGCTGCAGCGGCTTCCTCCTCCACCTCCCTCCTCCTCCTTCTCTACTGCCCGGGAATCGTGACCAGACGCTGTACCGAGGAGCCTGAGCCAGCGGAGAAGGTAAGTATAATTCTTCTTTCTTTCTTTCTTTCTTTCTTTCTTTCTTGGGACTGCCTGCCTCAATGTGTAAAAAGGGGGAATCTGCCTGCCGCTATGTGTAAAAAGGGGGAATCTGCCTGCCGCTATGTGTAAAAATGGGGAATCTGCCTGCCGCTATGTGTAAAAAGGGGGAATCTGCCTGCCGCAATGTGTAAAAATGAGGAATCTGCCTGCCGCTATGTGTAAAAATGGGGAATCTGCCTGCCGCTATGTGTAAAAATGGGGAATCTGCCTGCCGCAATGTGTAAAAAGGGGGAATCTGCCTGCCGCAATGTGTAAAAAGGGGGAATCTGCCTGCCGTAATGTGTAAAAAGGGGGACGCTGTCTTCCGTAATGTGTAACAAGGGCACGCTGTCTGCCGGAATGTCTAACAAGGACACGCTGTCTGCCATAATGTGTAAAAAGGGGACGCTGTCTGCCGTTATGTGTAAAAAGTGTACGCTGTCTGCCGTAATGTGTAAAAAGGGGACGCTGTCTGCCGTAATGTGTAAAAAGGGGGACACTGTCTGCCGTTATGTGTAAAAAGTGAACGCTGTCTGCCGCTATGTTTAACAAGGGCATGCTGTCTGCCGTTATGTGTAAAAAGTGTACGCTGTCTGCCGCTATGTGTAACAAGGGCACGCTGTCTGCCGTAATGTGTAAAAAGGGGGACGCTGTCTGCCGTAATGTGTAAAAAGGTGACGCTGTCTGCCGTTATGTGTAAAAAGTGCACGCTGTCTGCCGTAATGTGTAAAAAGGGGGGCGCTGTCTGCCGTAATGTGTAAAAAGGGGACGCTGTCTGCCGTAATGTGTAAAAAGAGGAATCTGTCCGCTGTAAGGTGTAAATGGATCCCTACCTGGTGTAGTGGTGCTACTGTGCGGCGTCATTTGAATAATGGAGACTACTGTGCACCGTTTTATGAATTGGTATTATTTTGTGGCCACACCCCTTCCCCACGAAGTCACGCCACTATGTATTTTTGCGCAGGGGTGGGGCTCCGATGCCGTTTCTTGCACACAGTGCTAAAATGTCTAGTTACGGCACTGTTGCTAGGTATCCATTTCTCTGGCCCTGAGCAGGTCCCCCTCACCAGATCCTCTCCAGGGGTGAGGGGGTGGACTTGGATGGGATGCCTTTTGTCGCACCAGGGCCCACCGCTCGCTAGTTCCGCCACTGGCGTAGACCATAGACAAGAGATAGATGGGATTTCTCCAAACTTGAAAAAAAAAAACTAAAAAGCTCAAAGTCCTTCTTCTGATCGCTGCTGGTGCATGTTTTTAAATGTAAGTTATATTGGGGAATAGTCCAATGTGCCTAAGCTATTCTCTTACTGTTGAAAAAATACTCTGACATATAGAAGTTCAAAGAGAGGCTCAAGTTAACGTGCTGCCTACAATTGAATTCACACAACTGAATTAGCTCTGCTCATCTAGCCTACAGTACCTGGCTTGCTTAAGTGGGGGTCTACAGGGTGACATTGGGAAGAGGAATTTAAAATAACTGTTTTGTAACTTGTTATGGCAGGTCAACAGTGTCTAGGTCGACACCAAATGGTTGGCATGCACAAAGAACATGTGAAAAAGGATGACACAATAAAAAGGTCAACACAGAAATGGTCAACACATGAAAAGGTCGACATAGGTTTTTATGGGGTTTTTTTTGTTTCAAACTTTAGCTTCCAGCCCTTGGAACCCCAATCAGTGTACAATGTCTCCTCACACAGTTCGCTTCGCTAACCATGCTTCAGGTAGGTTATCGCTCCCAATTGTAGTCCATGTGGATAGTAAAGTAGAAAAATGTAGAAAAAAGGTTAAACAATTCCAAAAATCATGTCGACCATATGTTGTGTTGACCAATTCCATGATGACCATTTGAGCCTGCCAACCTTTAGACCATGTTGACCATATGCATGTTGATCATTTGATATCGACCTATTGACTGACAAATTATCATCCAGATACCTTGTTAATAATAGGGAAGGGTGCCAGCAGGGCTGCTCTAGCCAATTTGGCTCCCTGTGCGAGAAAAAATGTGCCCACCCCCCATTGACATAAAAAAATGCACCCCCTCATAGATATAAAAAACACAAATTGGAAGAGAAAGGGGTGTGGCCTCATTAAAATGGATGTGACCTCATTACAGTGGGCGTGGCCTCACCATATTAAGCCCCACGCAGTAATGCCCCTTGCACCATATTATGCCACACACCACAATGCCCTTGATACATTATGCCCTACAGCCGGGGTGGTCAACCAGTCAGAGGCAAAGAGCCAAAAAATATCTGCAGTCGAGCTAAAGAGTTGGTATCATGCAAGCGCCCAAAAAAAAATGGGGCATAGCCTAACTGGCACAAGGCCATGCCCCGTTTTTGTGCGCTTGCCTTCAGTATGACGTTTGTAGGAGCGTGACCATGTGTTACACCCCCATTTTTAGTTACACCGGTTGCAAGAAACACTGAAACATTTTACACATTATGGTAGGCATGTGTCCCCATTTTACACATTACGGCAGGCAAGAGTCACCGTTTTACGCATTACGACAGGCAAGAGTCCCCATTTTACACATTACGGCAGGCAAGAGTCCCCATTTTACACATTACGGCAGGCAAGAGTCCCCATTTTACACATTACAACAGGCAAGAGTCCCCATTTTACACATTATGACAGGCAGATTCCCCATTTTACACATTACGGCAGGCAAGAGTCCCCATTTTACACATTATGGCAGGCAGAGCCCCCATTTTACACATTACAGCAAGCAGAGTCCCCATTTTACTCATTACGGCAGACAAGAGTTCCCATTTTACACATTACTGCAGGCAGAGTGCCCATTTTACACATTACGGCAGGCAATAGTCTCCATTTTACACATTACGACAGGCAGAGTCCCCATTTTACACATTATGGCAGGCAGAGTCCCCATTTTACACATTACGGCAGGCAAGAGTCCCCATTTGACACATTACAACATGCAGAGTCCCCATTTTACACATTACGGCAGGCAAGAGTGCCCATTTTACACATTATGGCAGGCAGAGTCCCTATTTTACACATTACGGCAGGCAAGAGTCCCCATTTTATACATTACGGCAGGCAGAGTCCCCATTTTACACATTACGGCAGGCAGAGTCCCCATTTTACATGTTACAGCAGGCAAGAGTCCCCATTTTACACGTTACGGCAGGCAAGAGTGCCCATTTTACACATTGCGGCAGGCAGAGTCCCCATTTTACACATTACGGCAAGCAGAGTCCCCATTTTACACATTACGGCAGACAAGAGTTCCCATTTTACACATTACTGCAGGCAGAGTGCCCATTTTACACATTACGGCAGGCAAGAGTCTCCATTTTACACATTACGACAGGCAGAGTCCCCATTTTACACATTACGGCAGGCAGAGTCCCCATTTTACACATTACGGCAGGCAAGAGTGCCCATTTTACACATTATGGCAGGCAGAGTCCCCATTTTACACATTACGGCAGGCAAGAGTCCCCATTTTACACATTATGGCAGGCAAGAGTCCCCATTTTATACATTACGGCAGGCAGAGTCCCCATTTTACACATTACGGCAGGCAGAGTCCCGATTTTACATGTTACAGCAGGCAAGAGTCCCCATTTTACACGTTACGGCAGGCAAGAGTCCCCATTTTACACATTGCAGCAGGCAGAGTCCCCATTTTACACATTACGGCAGGCAGAGTCCCCATTTTACACATTACGGCAGGCAAGAGTCCTCATTTTACACATTTTGGCAGGCAGAGTCCCCAGTTTACATATTTGGCAGGCAAGAGTCCCTTTCTACAAAGAGAGGGAGAGAGAGAGAAAGAGAAAGAGTGTGTCATACTTACGTTTGCAGTAGCATTACCGGCCAGCTGTCCTCTTCTCCCTCCTCCTGGCTTGCCTGCCCACCCGTGTCCTGGCTCTCCCTCCCCTTCGTCATTAGTACTCCACTTGGGGGTGGACTTCCATGTAATGATGTGTTGGCGTCGTAACGTCACGACACAAATGCATCATTACACAATACTCCACCCCTGAGCGGAGTAGTAATGACGGGGAGGAGGGGGAGCACCAAGAGAGCCACCAAGAGAATCGTTGGCTGCCCAGTGCGAATGCACGCCTCGCCCGCTGCAAGAAATGGCTCTGGGTGCCAGGTGCAAAAGTCCTTAGAAAAAGCAGATGGTCGGACAAACTGTGGGTCAGAGGCAGGCAATAGGTGGAATGGCCAGAGATAGGCCAGAGGTCAGGTAACAGCACAATACAGACCTTGTGTATTTAGACCTCTGTTTCACTTATTCACACCTGGAATTCAAATAATTATTATTCTTTACACTGTATGTACAGGGTACAGAGCTCCTTTTTGCAAGCGGTCTCGGAAAGTGTGCCTGTGAATGGCCACATACATGCAAATGCATGCACGCACTCATCGAAAATGTATTGTGTAGTCGTTGGGTGCACATAGTCACACCCGGTAACAGCAGGCCGCCCCCACAATATGTGCCCATGTGCAAACGCATTGTGGGATAGATGAATGCAGCTACATCTGTAAGTCAAAATGATGCTCCTGATTTCCATGATTCATTATGCAAAATGTAAGTTTGAATTCCCCGCTGCTGCTTCTGCATTGATTTGCTAGCATCATTCAGGAACCAGCTGAGGAAAATGGCGAATAGGGGATAGCATAAGTCAATCTGTGTTCTTGATTTTCATACAGACAAGTCTGTATTGAACTCTCCCTGGAATCAGGGCCGGCCCGAGCCTAATTTTTTTTAATAAGCAAATATATATATATTGGTGCCCCTTAGTGAAATATATAGAGGCGTGGTTTCATAGGGAAGAAACGTGACCACAGAATAGTACCAAGTCACATTACGCTGCACAGTAAAGCCCCTTATACACGTTACATTACAGTAGTATCCCTTACACATTTTACACCACAGTAGAGCCGCTTATACATGTTACACAATACTAGAGCTCCTTTTACACAAAATGCCATGGTATAGCCCTTTACACACAAGAGGGTGACAAGCTGAGGGAGACTAGGAGAGTCATAGGGTGTTGGAGAGAAGGTGACAAGCAGAGTGTGATAGAGAGAGGCAGTGAGTGAGAGGCAGAGGGTGATGAGGAGAGGATATCTGAGGGAGTAAAGGGGGTAAATTGGGTTGAGGGGGCTCACTGGACATGAATGAAAAGTTTTAGTGGGGAGACTGGCAGAAAAGAAACCCCAATGGCTTTTAACATTAGAGCTGAGAGGAGAGAGGGGGGGGGGGGGGGGGGGAGAGGGAGAGGGAAATGAGATGGAGAGAGCAGGTGGCAGGCACACAGGGAAATAGCTAGAGAGAGAGGTTAGAGATACAGGGCGGGATTTACTATAAGCCATCGCCGACTCTCGCCGCCTACCGCAGCGATACTAATCGCATATGTACTAACATGTGCGATTAGTATCGCAATGCGGTATAGGAGGCCCCCCGTGATGATGTCTGCCGGGGTCTGCGGGGGTCGGCGGGGGTCAGCGGGGGTCTCCGTCACCTCCCAGACTCGGGAGGTGACCTGTGCAGGGAGTCCCTGGGCTCCTAATCCTCCCCCCTGCAGCCGGAAGGAGACAAGGCTGTGATGCGGGGGAGAAGGAGGAGGGGGGCCGCACCAGCAGCAGCTCAGGTATGCCGGGGGGAAGGGGTGGTGGTCGTGAGTGGCGCGGGGTGGTGGCGGGATGCAGCGTGGGGCGGCGGTAAGAATCCCATAGGCTTCTATAGGGTATCGCCATAAAAAGATGGCGATACCCTATGAGGCGAAAACGCGGCGGTCGGGAGTTAGTACATATGAAAATGCGGTAAAACGGGTATTTTACCGCATTTTCCCATTAGTAAATCCCGCCCACAGAGTGGGAGAGATAGGGAGAGAGCAGGTGAGATGCATACATTGGGAGAGATAGGGAATGCAGGTGAGTGGCATACAGGAGGGAGAGATAGGGGGTGGGATGTACTAAGCGGAAAATGCGGTAAACTCCCTGTTTACCGCATTTTCCTGATGTACTAACCCCACGGCCGGCAGGACAGCGCCGCGGCGGGGTACGCCAGCTTTAGCTGGCGTACGTCCATAGAAGCCTATGGGCTTCTCTCCGCGGCGCTGTGTGAGGGATCCGATCGGATCCCTCCCAGCCTGCCCAGCGGCCGGCCCCGTCACCCCGCGCATGCGCAGACTGACTCCTGGGGCCGAATCCCGGAAGTCAGGCTGCCGCTGCGCATCGCGGAGGACAGCTCTTATCGGAAGAGCTGTCCTCCGCATTGCTGATCGCATATGTTAGTACATATGCGATCAGCATCGTGGTGCAGGGCGGCGATGTACATTAGTACATCCCGCCCAGGGGGAGAGCAGGTGAGAGGCATACAGTGGGAGAGATAGGGAGAGAGCAGATGAGAGGCACACAGGGGGGAGATATAGGGAGAGAGCAGGTGAGAGGCATACAGTTGAAGAAATAGGGAGAGAGCAGGGGAGAGGCACACAGTGGGAGAGCTAGGGAGAGAGCAGGTAAGAGGCACACAGGGAGGAGAGATAGGGAGAGAGCAGGTGAGGCATACAGGGAGGAGAGATAGGGAGAGAGCAGGTGAGAGGCACACAGGGGGGAGAGATAGGGAGAAAGCAGGTTAGAGGCATACAGGGGAGAGATAAGGGGAGAGCAGGTGAGAGGCATACAGTGGGAGAGATAGGGAGAGAGCAGGTGAGAGGCATACAGTGGGAGAGATAGGGAGAGAGCAGGTGAGAGGCACACAGGGGGGAGAGATAGGGAGAGAGCAGGTGAGAGGCATACAGTGGAAGAAATAGGGAGAGAGCAGGGGGGAGGCACACAGTGGGAGAGCTAGGGAGAGAGCAGGTAAGAGGCACACAGAGAGGAGAGATAGGGAGAGAGCAGGTGAGAGGCATACAGAGAGGAGAGATAGGGAGAGAGCAGGTGAGAGGCATACAGGGGAGAGATAGGGGGAGAGCAGGTGAGAGGCATACAGTGGGAGAGATAGGGAGAGAGCAGGTGAGAGGCACACGGTGGGACAGATAGGGAGAGAGCATGTGAGAGGCACACAGTGGGAGAGATAGGGAGAGAGCAGGTGAGAGGCATACGTGGGAGAGATAGGGAGAGAGCAGGTGAGAGGCACACAGTGGGAGAGATAGGGAGAGAGCAGGTGAGAGGCACACAGGGGGGAAATATAGGGAGAGAGCAGGTGAGAGGCATACAGTGGAAGAAATAGGGAGAGAGCAGGGGAGAGGCACACAGTGGGAGAGCTAGGGAGAGAGCAGGTAAGAGGCACACAGGGAGGAGAGATAGGGAGAGAGCAGGTGAGAGGCATACAGGGAGGAGAGATAGGGAGAGAGCAGGTGAGAGGCACACAGGGGGAGAGATAGGGAGAGAGCAGGTTAGAGGCATACAGGGGAGAGATAGGGGGAGAGCAGGTGAGAGGCATACAGTGGGAGAGACAGGGAGAGAGCAGGTGAGAGGCATACAGTGGGAGAGATAGGGAGAGAGCAGGTGAGAGGCACACAGGGGGGAGAGATAGGAAGAGAGCAGGTGAGAGGCATACAGTGGAAGAAATAGGGAGAGAGCAGGGGAGAGGCACACAGTGGGAGAGCTAGGGAGAGAGCAGGTAAGAGGCACACAGGGAGGAGAGACAGGGAGAGAGCAGGTGAGAGGCATACAGGGGAGAGATAGGGGGAGAGCAGGTGAGAGGCATACAGTGGGAGAGATAGGGAGAGAGCAGGTGAGAGGCACACGGTGGGACAGATAGGGAGAGAGCATGTGAGAGGCACACGGTGGGACAGATAGGGAGAGAGCATGTGAGAGGCACACAGTGGGAGAGATAGGGAAAGAGCAGGTGAAAGGCATACAGTGGGAGAGATAGGGAGAGAGCATGTGAGAGGCACACAGTGGGAGAGATAGGGAGAGAGCAGGTGAGAGGCATACGTGGGAGAGATAGGGAGAGAGCAGGTGAGAGGCACACAGTGGGAGAGATAGGGAGAGAGCAGGTGAGAGGCACACAGGGGGAGAGATAGGAAGAGAGCAGGTGAGAGGCACACAGTGGGAGAGAAAGGGAGAGAGCAGGTGAGAGGTACACAGGGAGGAGTGATAGGGGGAGAGCAGGTGAGAGGCACACAGTGGGAGCGCAAGGGAGAGAGAAGGTGAGAGGCATACAGTGGAAGAGATAGGGAGAGAGCAGGTGAGAGGCACACAGTGGGAGAGATAGGGAGAGAACAGGTAAGAGGCACACAGGGAGCAGAGATAGGGGGAGAGCAGGTGAGAGGCACACAGGGGGGAAAGATAGGGAGAGAGCAAGTGAGAGGCATACAGGGGGCAGAGATAGGGAGAGAGCAGGTGAGAGGCATACAGTGGGAGAGATAGGGAGAGAGCAGGTGAGAGGCATACAGTGGGAGAGATAGGGAGAGAGCAGGTGACAGAAACACAGGGGGAAGAGATAGGGAGAGAGCAGTTGAGAGGCACACAGTGGGAGAGATAGGGAGAGAACAGGTAAGAGGCACACAGGGAGCAGAGATAGGGGGAGAGCAGGTGAGAGGCACACAGGGGGGAAAGATAGGGGGAGAGCAAGTGAGAGGAATACAGGGTGCAGAGATAGGGAGAGAGCAGGTGAGAGGCATACAGTGGGAGAGATAGGGAGAGAGCAGGTGACAGGCACACAGGGGGGAGAGATAGGGAGAGAGCAGGTGAGAGGTACACAGTGGGAAGAGATAGGGAGAGAGCAGGTGAGAGGCATACAGGGGAGAGATAGGAAGAGAGCATGTGAGAGGCACACAGGGGGAAAGATAAGGAGAGAGCAGGTGAGAGGCACACAGGGGGAGGTATAGGGAGAGAGCAGGTGAGAGGCATACAGTGGGAGAGAGCAGGTGAGAGGCATACAGTGGGAGAGATAGGGAATGCAGGTGAGTGGCATACAGGGGGGAGAGATAGGGAGAGAGCAGGTGACAGGCATATAGTGGGAGTGATAGGGAGAGAGCAGGTGAGAGGCACACAGGGGGGAGAGATAGGGAGAGAGCAGGTGAGAGGCATACAGTGGAAGAAATAGGGAGAGAGCAGGGGAGAGGCACACAGTGGGAGAGCTAGGGAGAGAGCAGGTAAGAGGCACACAGGGAAGAGAGATAGGGAGAGAGCAGGTGAGAGGCATACAGGGAGGAGAGATAGAGAGAGAGCAGGTGAGAGGCACACAGGGGGGAGAGATAGGGAGAGAGCAGGTGAGAGGCATACAGGGGAGAGATAGGGGGAGAGCAGGTGAGAGGCATACAGTGGGAGAGATAGGGAGAGAGCAGGTGAGAGGCACACGGTGGGAGAGATAGGGAGAGAGCATGTGAGAGGCACACAGTGGGAGAGATAGGGAGAGAGCATGTGAGAGGCACACAGTTGGAGAGATAGGGAAAGAGCAGGTGAGATGCATACAGTGGGAGAGATAGGGAGAGAGCATGTGAGAGGCACACAGTGGGAGAGATAGGAAGAGAGCAGTTGAGAGGCATACAGTGGGAGATATAGGGAGAGAGCAGGTGAGAGGCATACAGTGGGAGAGATAGGGAGAGAGCAGGTAAGAGGCACACAGGGAGGAGAGATAGGGGGAGAGCAGGTGAGAGGCACACAGTGGGAGAGCTAGGGAGAGAGCAGGTAAGAGGCACACAGGGAGGAGAGATAGGGGGAGAGCAGGTGAGAGGCACACAGTGGGAGAGCTAGGGAGAGAGAAGGTGAGAGGCATACAGTGGAAGAGATAGGGAGAGCAGGTGAGAGGCACAAAGTGGGAGAGATAGGGGGAGAGCAGGTGAGAGGCACACAGTGGGAGAGATAGGGGGAGAGCAGGTGAGAGGCACACAGTGGGAGAGTTAGGGAGAGAGCAGGTGAGAGGCACACGGTGGGAGAGATAGGGGGAGAGCAGGTGAGAGGCACACAGTGGGAGAGATAGGGAGAGAGCAGGTGAGAGGCACACAGTGGGAGAGATAGGGAGAGAGCAGGTGACAGGCACACAAGGGGGAGAGATAGGGAGAGAGCAGGTGAGAGGTACACACTGGGGAGAGATAGGGAGAGAGCAGGTGAGAGGCACACAGTGGGAGAGATAGGGAGAGAGCAGGTGAGAGGCATACAGTGAGAGAGATAGGGAGAGAGCAGGTGAGAGGCATACGGTGGGAGAGATAGGGAGAGAGCAGGTGAGAGGCATACAGTGAGAGAGATAGGGAGAGAGCAGGTGAGAGGCACACAGTGGGAGAGATAGGGAGAGAGCAGGAGAGAGGCATACAGGGGGGAGAGATGGGGAAAGAGCAGGTGAGAGGCATACAGTGGGAGAGATAGGGAGAGAGCATGTGAGAGGCACAAAGTGGGAGAGATAGGGAGAGAGCAGGTGAGAGGCACACAGTGGGAGAGATAGGGAAAGAGCAGGAGAGAGGCATACAGGGGGTAGGGAGAGAGCAGGAGAGAAGCATACAGGGGGGAGAGATGGGGAAAGAGCAGGTGAGAGGCATGCAGTGGGAGAGATAGGGAGAGAGCATGTGAGAGGCACAAAGTGGGAGAGATAGGGAGAGCGCAGGTGAGAGGCACACAGTGGTAGAGATAGGGAGAGAGCATGTGAGAGGCACACAGTGGGAGAGATAGGGAGAGAGCAGGTGAGAGGCATACAGTGGGAGAGATAGGGAGAGAGCAGGTGAGAGGCACACAGTGGGAGAGATAGGGAGAGAGCAGGAGAGAGGCATACAGGGGGGAGAGATGGGGAAAGAGCAGGTGAGAGGCATACAGTGGGAGAGATAGGGAGAGAGCAGGTGAGAGGCATACAGTGGGAGAGATAGGGAATGCAGGTGAGTGGCACACAGGGAGGAGAGATAGAGAGAAAGCAGGTGAGAGGCACACAGTGGGAGAGATAGGGAGAGACGCAGGGGGGAGAGATAGGGAGAGAGCAGGTGAGAGGCACACAGTGGGAGAGATAGGGACAGAGCAGGTGAGAGGCACACAGGGGGGAGAGCTAGGGAGAGAGCAGATGAGAGGCATGCAGTGGGAGAGATAGGGAGAGAGCATGTGAGAGGCATACAGTGGGAGAGATAGAGAGAGAGCAGGTGAGAGGCACACAGGGGTAGAGATAGGGAGAGAGAGCAGGTGATAGGCATACAGTGGGAGAGATAGGGATAGAGCAGACAAGAGGCACACAGTGGGAGAGATAGGGAGAGAGCAGGTGAGAGGCATACAGGGGGGAGAGATAAGGAGAGAGCAGGTGAGAGGCACACAGTGGGAGAGATAGGGAGAGAGCAGGTGAGAGGCACACAGGGGGAGGTATAGGGAGAGAGCAGGTGAGAGGCACACAGGGGGGAGAGATAGGGAGAGAGCAGGTGAGAGGCATACAGTGGGAGAGATAGGGAGAGAACAGGTGAGAGACACACAGGGGGGAGAGATAGGGAGAGAGCAGGTGAGAGGCACACAGTGGGAGAGATAGGGAGAGAGCAGGTGAGAGACACACAGGGGGGAGGGATAGGGAGAGAGCAGGTGAGAGGCACACAGGGGGGAGAGATAGGGAAAGAGCAGGTGAGAGGCACACAGGGGGGAGATAGGGATGTATGCAGTACAGATGTCACTAAAATCCTGCACCTCTACTGCTGTTGGTGTCCACCCTTCAAGAGAAGGGGAATAGTCCCTACTCTACAACACCGGGTATTCCCAGGGAGTCTCCTCTCAGGGCCGGGTTAGTACCTGAGAGGAGACTCCCTGGGAATACCCGGTGTTGTAGAGTAGGGACTATTCCCCTTCTCTTGAAGGGTGGACACCAACAGCAGTATCACCACTAATTGTTCCCCCTTTTCTTTCTTTCTAATTTTTTCTTTACTCTCAATAGCGTTCAGGTACGCCAACACATACATCTCTAACTTGTGCTACATGATTAAGGGGTGAATAGCAATTTGTCTAGTATTGACCCTATCTAAGTGGTCTCTTAAAGACACAATACTGACCTCCTTGGTTGGTCTCATTAATACAGAATATCTGTACTGGTCAGGAGAAACGGGTGTCAGACTATCAGGTGTCTGCAGCCTTTCTAATCCTTCTCGTGTGATTAACAGACCAGAACATTTTAAATATTTCCTCACACTTTTCTTATTTTTCACATTTTTCTTTGGATCTCAGAGGGGTCATTTTTTTATTTTTTTTATAAATAAACATATATTTTAACCATCTTTTGATTCATAATTGAAGAATTCTTCTTTTCATAAGAGTGCGCCCACACAAGAGCTCTCTTTCTCTCCTCTTGTCAGTATCCTGTGTAATGGTCAGGCCGGCCCTGCCTGGAATAAGACAGTGCTGGCTTAATCTTTTAACAGGATGGTGCCCTACATTACCATAACGGCATTTGGGGCCACCTCAATGACCGGTTGCCACAAAGCTGGATTGACTGTGTAGCTGTGGTGTATTAAGCTGCGTTGACCACCACATTCCCCAGATCTCTCCCCCTGTAATTTGTTGTTGTGGGGTTTCATTAAGTGTATTGTTTCACCACTTGCAATGCTGGTTGACCTGAACTTGGGCACCAGAAGAGCCATTCATAGAAACTGACCTCCACATGCTACAAAGGGTTTGGGAGGTACTTGATTACTAACTTGATGTGTGCCCTGCTATGCTTGGAGTGAACATTGAGCATTTATTTGTCTGAAAGAAACTCGATGAGTTTTCTCCTTCATCAGTAGTTAATGTGTTTACAGTACCTGCATTACAATAAAATCAAGTAAAAAATCATTGAAACATCATATTGACTTACCCTGTATAATCATGTGCACCGGAAATTTTTCGGGTTTTGGTTTTGGACTCGGTTCCATGGCCGTGTTTTGGATTCGGACGTGTTTTGGCAAAACCTCCCTGAAATTTTTTTGTCGGATTCGGGTGTATTTTAAATTCAGGTGTTTTTTTCAAAAACCCCTCAGAAACAGCTTAAATCATAGAATTTGGGGGTAATTTTGATCCTATAGTATTATTAACCTCAATAACCATAATTTCCACTCATTTCCAGTCTATTCTGAACACCTCACACCTCACAATATTATTTTTAGTCCTAAAATTTGCACCGAGGACGCTGGATGGCTAAGCTAAGCGACCCAAGTGGCCGACACAAATACCTGGTCCATCTAGGAGTGGCACTGCAGTGTCAGACAGGATGGCAGATTTAAAAAATAGTCCCCAAACAGCACATGATGCAAAGAAAAAAAGAGGTGCAATGAAGTAGCTGTGTGACTAAGCTAAGCGACCCAAATGGCCAACACAAACACCTGGCCCATCTAGGAGTGGCACTGCAGTGTCAGACAGGATGGCAGATTTAAAAAATAGTCTCCAAACAGCACATGATGAAAGAAAAAAAGAGGTGCAATGAGGTAGCTGTGTGACTAAGCTAAGCGACCCAAGTGGCCAACACAAATACCTGGCCCATCTAGGAGTGGCACTGCAGTGTCAGACAGGATGGCAGATTTAAAAAATAGTCCCCAAACAACACATGATGCAAAGAAAAAAAGAGGTGCAATAAGGTAGCTGTGTGACTAAGCTAAGACACCCAAGCGGCCGACACAAACACCTGGCCCATCTAGGAGTTGCACTGCAGTGTCAGACAGGATGGCAGATTTAAAAAATAGTCTCCAAACAGCACATGATGCAAAGAAAAAAAGAGGTGCAATGAGGTAGCTGTGTGACTAAGCTAAGCAACCCAAGTGGCCAACACAAACACCTGGCCCATCTAGGAGTGGCACTGCAGTGTCAGACAGGATGGCAGATTTAAAAAATAGTCCGCAAACAGCACATGATGCAAAGAAAAAAAGAGGTGCAATAAGGTAGCTGTGTGACTAAGCTAAGCGACCCAAGTGGCCGACACAAACACCTGGCACATCTAGGAGTGGCACTGCAGTGTCAGACAGGATGGCAGATTAAAAAAATAGTCCCCAAACAGCACATGATGCAAAGAAAAAAAGAGGTGCAATGAAGTAGCTGTGTGACTAAGCTCAGCGACCCAGGTGGCCGACACAAACACCTGGCCCACCTAGGAGTGGCACTGCAGTGTCAGACAGGATGGCAGATTTAAAAAATAGTTTCCAAACAGCACATGATGCAAAGAAAAAAAGAGGTGCAATGAGGTAGCTGTGTGACTAAGCTAAGCGACCCAAGTGGCCGACACAAACACCTGGCCCATCTAGGAGTGGCACTGCAGTGTCAGACAGGATGGCAGATTTAAGAAATAGTCCCTAAACAGCACATGATGCAAAGAAAAAAAGAGGTGCAATGAGGTCGCTGTGTGACTAAGCTAAGCGACCCAAGTGGCCGACACAAACACCTGGCCCATCTAGGAGTGGAACTGCAGTGTCAGACAGGATGGCAGATTTAAAAAATAGTCCCCAAACAGCACATGATGCAAAGAAAAAAAGAGGCGCAATGAAGTAGCTGTGTGACTAAGCTCAGCGACCCAAGTGGCCGACACAAACACCTGGCCCATCTAGGAGTGGCACTGCAGTGTCAGGCAGGATGGCACTTCAAAAAAATAGTCCCCAAACAGCACATGATGCAAAGAAAAAAAGAGGTGCAATGAGGTAGCTGTGTGACTAAGCTAAGCGACCCAAGTGGCCAACACAAACACCTGGCTCATCTAGGAGTGGCACTGCAGTGTCAGACAGGATGGATGGCAGATTTAAAAAACAGTCTCCAAACAGCACATGATGCAAAGAAAAAAAGAGGTGCAATGGAGGTAGCTGTGTGACTAAGCTAAGTGACCCAAGTGGCCGACACAAACACCTGGCCCATCTAGGAGTGGCATTGCAGTGTCAGACAGGATGGCAGATTTAAAAAATAGTCCCCAAACAGCACATGATGGAAAGGAAAAAAGAGTTGCAATGAGGTAGCTGTGTGACTAAGCTAAGCGACCCAAGTGGCCGACACAAACACCTGGCCCATCTAGGAGTGGCACTGCAGTTTTCTAGCGAGAAAATGAGTGCTTCCATCCTCATGTGAATCTGAACCACTAGCCATGAACATAGGCCAGGGCCTCAGCCGTTCCTTGCCACTCCGTGTCGTAAATGGCATATTGGCAAGTTTACGCTTCTCATCAGACGCTTTTAATTTTGATTTTATGGTCATTTTACTGAACTTTTGTAGTTTACTTGACAACACAGAGGTAGAGCAATGGACTACTGTACCGTACTGCTATATATATACTGGTGGTCACAGCAACATTCTGCACTGTCCCATCCTACTATATACTGCGCACAACTAAAATGCAACACAGGTATGGATGCATAGTATACTTGACGACACAGAGGTAGAGCAGTGGACTACTGTACCGTACTGCTATATATATATACTGGTGGTCACAGCAACATTCTGCACTGTCCCCTCCTACTATATACTGCGCACAACTAAAATGCAGCACAGGTATGGATGCATAGTATACTTGACGACACAGAGGTAGAGCAGTGGACTACTGTACCGTACTGCTATATATATACTGGTGGTCACAGCAACATTCTGCACTGTCCCATCCTACTATATACTGCGCACAACTAAAATGCAACACAGGTATGGATGCATAGTATACTTGACGACACAGAGGTAGAGCAGTGGACTACTGTACCGTACTGCTATATATATATACTGGTGGTCACAGCAACATTCTGCACTGTCCCCTCCTACTATATACTGCGCACAACTAAAATGCAGCACAGGTATGGATGCATAGTATACTTGACGACACAGAGGTAGAGCAGTGGACTACTGTACTGTACTGCTATATCTATACTGGTGGTCACAGCAACATTCTGCACTGTCCTCTCCTACTATATACTGCGCACAACTAAAATGCAGCACAGGTATGGATGCATAGTATACTTGACGACACAGAGGTAGAGCAGTGGACTACTGTACCGTACTGCTATATATATACTGGTGGCCACAGCAAGATTCTGCACTGTCCCCTCCTACTATATACTGCGCACAACTAAAATGCAGCACAGGTATGGATGTATAGTATACTTGACGACACAGAGGTAGAGCAGTGGACTACTGTACCGTACTGCTATATATATACTGATGGTCACAGCAACATTCTGCACTGTCCCCTCCTACTATATACTGCGCACAACTAAAATGCAGCACAGGTATGGATGCATAGTATACTTGACAACACAGTGGTAGAGCAGTGAACTACTGTACCGTACTGCTATATATATACTGGTGGTCACAGCAACATTCTGCACTGTCCCCTCCTACTATATACTGTGAACAACTAAAATACAGCACAGGTATGGATGCATAGTATACTTGACGACACAGAGGTAGAGCAGTGGACTACTGTACCGTACTGCTATATATATACTGGTGGTCACAGCAACATTCTGCACTGTCCCCTCCTACTATATACTGCGCACAACTAAAATGCAGCACAGATATGGATGCATAGTATACTTGACGACACAGAGGTAGAGCAGTGGACTACTGTACCGTACTGCTATATATATACTGGTGGTCACAGCAACATTCTGCACTGTCCCCTCCTACTATATACTGCGCACAACTAAAATGCAGCACAGGTATGGATGCATAGTATACTTGACGACACAGAGGTAGAGCAGTGGACTACTGTACCCTACTGCTATATATATACTGGTGGTCACAGCAACATTCTGCACTGTCCCCTCCTACTATATACTGCGCACAACTAAAATGCAGAACAGGTATGGATGGATAGTATACTTGATGACACAGAGGTAGAGCAGTGGACTACTGTACCGTACTGCTATATATATACTGGTGGTCACAGCAACATTCTGCACTGTCTCCTCCTACTATATACTGCGCACAAATAAAATGCAGCACAGGTATGGATGCATAGTATACTTGACGACACAGAGGTAGAGCAGTGGACTACTGTACCGTACTGCTATATATATACTGGTGGTCACAGCAACATTCTGCACTGTCCCCTCCTACTATATACTGCGCACAACTAAAATGCAGCACAGGTATGGATGTATAGTATACTTGACGACACAGAGGTAGAGCAGTGGACTACTGTACCGTACTGCTATATATATACTGGTGGTCACAGCAACATTCTGCACTGTCCCCTCCTACTATATACTGCGCACAACTAAAATGCAGCACAGGTATGGATGCATAGTATACTTGACGACACAGAGGTAGAGCAGTGGACTACTGTACCGTACTGCTATATATATACTGGTGGTCACAGCAACATTCTGCACTGTCCCCTCCTACTATATACTGCGCACAACTAAAATGTAGCACAGGTATGGATGCATAGTATATTTGACGACACAGAGGTAGAGCAGTGGACTACTATACCGTACTGCTATATATATATATATATATACTGGTGGTCACAGCAACATTCTGCACTATCCTCCTACTATATACTACAATGCAGCACATATATGGAGCATTTTTCAGACAGAGAACGTAGATATTTGCAGCACACTGAGCACAGATATTTGCAGCACACTGAGCACAGATATTTGCAGCACACTGAGCAGATATTTGCAGCACACTGAACACAGAAACTGAGAGAACGCAGCCACGTCCTCTCGCTATCATCTCCAAAGCACGAGTGAAAATGGCTGCGTCGTGCGGCTCCTTATATAGAATACGAATCTCGCAAGAATTCGACAGCGGGATGATGACGTTCGGGCGCGCTCGGGTTAACCAATCAAGGCGGGAAGATCTGAGGCAGCCTCGGAACCGTGTAAAATGGGTGAAGTTCGGGGGGGTTCAGATCCCGAGAAACCGAACCCGCTCATCACTAATAATCATAGGTGTGCGCAGAAGTTGACACAGGGGTGCTGCTCCAGGAATTCTCTCCTTCGCCTCATTAAGTTCTACTCTCCCCCCCCCCCCCCCCCCCCTGTCCAGGACATAGACTGCTTACCTGGGAAGCCCGGGTGAGCAGTCTATATTACAGAGCAAGTGGTGGAGGAGGTAGTCCATTACCCGGCTGCGGGGTGAAGTCCCAGAGCAGCACCCCCGTGTTGGCATCTGCGCACATCTATGTGTATAACAGTAATGTAATAGTAATAATAATAATAATAATAATATTCACGTAGGGCTTTTCTCTAACAGGACTTAAGCTGCTTTGCATTTGCAGAAAATTCAGAAACAAGAATATAACGAGACATTTATTATATAACGAGACAGTTATTTTGTGTCATCATTACTAAGGATTATCCATAGTACACACAAAGGTTCCAAGCAAGGCTGCTATCTTAGGTGCACTACTGTATATAGGATTCTCATGTTATGCATTGATTTCCGGGAATAATGATTTACAGAACTCTCTGTACTACTGAAGCCTTCAATCAAATTCCAGAAACCAGAGCACACAGGGGGAACCCAGACAAACACAGGTAAAACAAACAAATGCCAGACTGATGTCCTAAGAACTGCAACATTTTTACTGGCCCTTGTGCCACTAATATCATGATCCAAAAACGTAAGAGATGTTTTTGAATATTTAATTGCAATCTCAAATTAGGGGTGTTATCTTCCAATCGGATAGCGGTCATTAGGTCGACACGAGTAAGGTCGACATACATTGGGTCGACCATGTTTGGTCGACATGCTTGGTCAACGTGATCACTAGGTCGACATGTACTAGGTAGACATGGAAAAAGGTCGATATGAGTTTTCACAATTTTGTTTTATTTTTTGACCTTTTTCATACTTAACGATCCACGTGGACTACAATTGGGATGGTAACCTGTGCCGAGCGCAGCAGTAGCGGAGCGAGGACATGGTGCACTAATTGGGGTTCCCAAACGTGGTCGAACCAATGTATGTGGACCTAATGAACCACACCCCTTTCAATCACTGTCCTCCCAAATAATCAAAATGTCATCTCCACAGCATGTGGAGAGGACATATCATCTCTCACTCCACAGTAGTAAAGGGATACTGCTGATGCTAGAACACAGATTCAAATGTCGATGATCATGTAAATCATCACTCTCAAGCAGTGGTTACAATATATATGTGATCAAAAGATGAGCAGCAGCTGCATGAGGAAAGGAATGGCAAGCTGTGCAGAGTAAGACCTATGGGGATACATGCTAAGATTACTCAGGGACATAATGTAACATCTCTCCTACACACAAATATTACCACATTGTGTACTTGGCATGCCTGGATAATGTGGCAATCCAGGTGTGCAATCCAGACATGTACTGTAGACCATAGATAAGGGATGATCTGATACATGGGACTCAGGCCCGGATCTAGTCACTCAGCAAAGGGATGCAGTGCAGGGAGGCACCATGCTGAAGAGGTGCTGGCACTCTCCCAGCTCTGCATCCCTGTGCTGAGCTGCTGCTGATGTCTCTGCTGCTGCGCCTCCCCCCTTCCCTCCCCTGTGACAGTGCAGTGGCTGGGCAGGATCTAAAAGGGGCGGAGCTAGATGGGAATAAGGGGCAGAGCTAGTTGGGACCAGACTGCAGCAGGAGGATGAGCTGCTATGGCTACGGCCATCCATACTTCCTTACGTAAGTCATAGGAAAGAGAGTAAGTGGAAGTGTGTGTGTGTGTGTGTGTGTGTGTGTGTGTGTGTGTGTGTGTGTGTGTGTGTGTGTGTGTGTATGTGTATACTGTAGATATGTGTGACTGTGTATGCGTGCAATGTATGTACAGTATGCAGGGCCGGACTGGGACTAAAAATAGGCCCTGGCATTTTTGAAGCACACAGGCCCACCTCTGTGACTCCTCCCCTTACTATTCCTGACTCCTCACACTTATTAGTCTATGCTCTTACAAATATAATTAATATTCTAACAACATACAAGCGTACATCATTTTCTATTAAAATACACACAACCTGTGGTTGAAGTGGAAATTTTTAAGTGGGGGTATGTAAATGTGAAGTTTGTAAATAAGCTCCGGAAAAGGGGGCGTGGCCACTCAAAAGGGGGCGTGTCCTTCAGTGTAGTTTATCACACCATACACCCCTTATACGCATTATGCACCACAATAGTAGGACCCCTTATACTATCTAGTACTGGTGCCTCTTTCACATTATACCACACAGTATGAGCCGAAATTCACATTATAGCACCCAGTATGAGCCGAAATTTACATTATAGCACCCGGTATGAGCCGAAATTTACATTATATGCCCCCAATAGTGCAGTGCCAGATCCACAATTGCCCCCACAGTGCCTGGTATACAAATGCCCCCACAGTGCCAGGTATACAAATGCCCCACAGTGCAAGGTATACAAATGCCCCCACAGTGCCAGGTAAACAATTGCCCCCACAGTGCCAGGAATACAAATGCCCCCACAGTGCCAGGTAAACAATTGCCCCCACAGTGCCAGGTATACAAATGCCCCCACAGTGCCAGGTATACAAATGCCCCCACAGTGCCAGGTAAACAATTGCCCCCACAGTGCCAGGTATACAAATGCCCCCACAGTGCCAGGTAAACAATTGCCCCCACAGTGCCAGGTATACAAATGCCCCCACAGTGCCAGGTATACAAATGCCCCCACAGTGCCAGGTAAACAATTGCCCCCACAGTGCCAGGTATACAAATGCCCCACAGTGCCAGCCAATTGCCCCCACAGTGCCAGATATACAATTGTCCCCACAGCAGCCAGTGCTGCAGCTACTTACCGCTGCTGCACTGCTACTGCTACTGCTGCTGCTGCTGCTCCTCCGGGCTGTGAGGGACGGGGGTGAATCAGGAGAGCAGAGCGCCCGCCAGTGCGGCTGTGTCTGGTGCTGCGGCGGCTTCGTTCAAACCAGCCGCCGGTTCGTGAGCCAATCAGAGCTCGCGGACCGGCGGCTTCTGATTGGCTGCCGGTCCGCGAGCTCTGATTGGCTCACGAACCGGCGGCTGGTTTGAACGAAGCCGCCGCAGCACCAGACACAGCCGCGCTGGCGGGCGCTCTGCTCTCCTCTCCTGACAGCTGAGACATGCTGCCGCCGGACTGAGCGGCAGCGTGTCTCAGTGACCGCTGGACCGGCCCAAGTGGCCATCGGCCCTTCTGGCATTTGCCAGAAGTGCCAGATGGCCAGTCCGGCCCTTCTGGCATTTGCCAGAAGTGCCAGATGGCCAGTCCGGCCCTGACAGTATGTGTGTCCCCAATGTGTATATATATATATGTGTATGTGGTCTGTTTATCTGTGTGTGTATGTGTGACTGCGGCATAATGAGTGTAAGCGGCACTGCTACAGGGGGTGTTACATGTGTAAGCGTCACTGGTACAGGGGGTGTTACGTATATAAGCGGCATTGGTACAGGGAGCATTACGTGTTTAATCGTCACTGGTACAGGGTGTGTTACGTGTGTAAGCAGCACTGGTACAGGGAGCGTTACGTGTGTAAGCGGCACTGGTACAGGGAGTGTTACATGTGTAAGCGGCACTGATGCAGGAAGCGTTACGTGTCTAAGCGGCACTGATACAGTGGGCGTTACATGTGTAAGCGTCACTGGTACAGGGGGCGTTATGTGTGTAATTGTCACTGCTACAGGGAGCATTACATGTGTAAGCATCACTGGTACAGGGGGCGTTATGTGTGTAATTGTCACTGCTACAGGGAGCATTACATGTGTAAGCATCACTGGTACAGGGGGCGTTACGCGTGCAGGCATCACTGGTACAGGGGGCGTTACGCGTGCAGGCATCACTGGTACAGGGAGCGTTACGTGTGTAAGCATCACTGGTACAGGGGGTGTTACGTGTCTAAGCGGCACTGGTACAGGGAGCGTTAAGTGTGTAAGCGTCACTGGTACAGGGGGAGTTACGTGTCTAAGCGGCACTGGTACAGCTGGCGTTATGTGTGTAAGCGACACTACTACAGGGGGCGTTACATGTGTAAGCATCACTACTACAGGGGGCGTTACGTGTGTAATTGTCACTGGTACAGGCGGTGTTACGTGTGTAAGCATTACTACTACAGGGGGTATTATGTCCCTTTGTAAAGTATGCAAAGGGCGCAAATTTATAGTTTCAGGGGGGCGCCGAACACCCTAGCACCGGCCTTGATGGGACTGTTCCAAACTCAAAGGCAATCAATAATGTACAGTTAAAACCCAATAGAAAACAGCAATCCACAGTCAAGAGGAGAGATTTATAGGAATTTATAGACTACAAGACATAATGCAGATAATCTATTCCACACATCCGAACTCCAGGTTGACAACAAAAAGGTTGACACACCTTAGGTCGACGCCAATTGGTCGACACACCTTAGGTCGACGTGGACAAAATGTCGACAGGAACAAGGTCGACGTGGAAAAAGGTCGACATGAGTTTTTCACATTTTTTTTTTTTGGAACCTTTTCATACTTAACGATCCACGTGGACTACGATTGGAACGGTAATCTGTGCGGAGCGGAGCAAAGGCACCATGCCCGAAGCATGGCGAGCGAACGCGGTGCACTAATTGGGGTTCCCGGTCACTCTACGAAGAAAACGACACCAAAAAAAACATAAAAAACTCATGTCGACCTTTTTCCATGTCGACCTTGTTCCTGTCGACCTTTTGTCCATGTCGACATGTTGTCCACGTCGACCTAAGGTGTGTCGACCAATTGGCATCGACCTAAGGTGTGTCGACCTTTTTGTTGTCGACCTGGAGTCCCAGATCCCACACATTAGGATATCAGTGAGCCCTTGTTGTGAGAACACAAGTGTCAATGAGCTTCTTTTTGAGGTCACAAAATATGCAGATGACAAAATAATCTACAGTAATTACATATATGGGGCAATGGGGGTAATTCTGAGTTGATCGCAGCAGGAACTTTGTTAGCAGTTGGGCAAAACCATGTGCACTGCAGGGGAGGCAGATATAACATGTGCAGAGAGAGAGAGAGAGAGAGAGATTTGGGTGTCGTGAGTTCAATCTGCAATGTAAATTGCAGTGTAAAAATAAAGCAGCCAGTATTTACCCTGCACAGAAACAAAATAACCCACCCAAATCTAACTCTCTCTGCAAATGTTATATCTGCTCCCCCTGCAGTGCACATGGTTTTGCCCAACTGCTAAAAATGTTCCTGCTGCGATCAACTTGGAATTACCCCCAATATGTAGGTTAGGAGGTCGAGCTTTTAGCTTAGTGGTTCAGAGTCTCTTGTACTCACTTCCTCGCACAGTTTGAAAGGCCTCCACGCTAGAAACCATCAAGATCATGCTCAATACAGTACATGTCTGTTTACTCAGCATTTAAATAATTTCCCTTTAGTTTCTTAAAGAAAGATACATTTCTTAATACTTAAGTTTATTTTGTATCTTGAGTTTTCTGTTTTTTTCCTTTTTAAATATACTTTGTCTTCTATTGGGGCAAGCATGTTATATAAATAACATCGTTGGTCTAGACATAAGGATATCCGTACAACAAAATAAGGATCAAATAGGGTTGAGGTTACCAAAAGGTAAGAATAGGGGAGCCTAGATGGGCCAAGTGGTTCTTATCTGACATCAAATTCTATGTTTCTGTGTAACATTCTTATTATTATCATTATTCATTGTGGTACAATATTTTATAAATGCTTTAGTAGATCCAGTTCTTAGGCTGGATTCAATTAGATTAGTAGACATCTGAAGACACAATTTATTTTAAATAGAAATAAAAACATTTTGTTAATAAATTTTATTTGCAACAACAATGGCCCTCATTCCGAGTTGTTCGCTCGGTAAATTTCTTCGCATCGCAGCGATTTTCCGCTTAGTGCGCATGTGCAATGTTCGCACTGCGACTGCGCCAAGTAAATCTGCTATGAAGTTAGGTATTTTACTCACGGCTTTTTCTTCGTTCTGGTGATCGTAATGTGATTGACAGGAAGTGGGTGTTTCTGGGCGGAAACAGGCCGTTTTATGGGAGTGTGTGAAAAAACGCTACAGTTTCTGGGAAAAACGCGGGAGTGGCAGGAGAAACGGAGGAGTGTCTGGGCGAACGCTGGGTGTGTTTGTGACGTCAAACCAGGAACGACAAGCACTGAACTGATCGCAGATGCCGAGTAAGGTTGAAGTTACTCAGAAACTGCTAAGACTTGTGTAATCGCAATATTGCGAATCTTTCGTTCGCAATTTTACTATGCTAAGATTCACTCCCAGTAGGCGGCGGCTTAGCGTGTGCAATGCTGCTAAAAGCAGCTTGCGAGCGAACAACTCGGAATGACCCCCAATATACTTATTTTTGGTCTTTAAGCTCTTGGATAAGCAGTGTAACCATGAAATTTTGATTATTAGATTTTGTTGCCTAACTAGCACCTTAAAGCATTACAGTGGGAGACCCCTTTGCTAAGACTTTTAACTTATAATTTAATCTCAGGGAGGGTCTCAGCATCTCCCAGAAAAGTGAGCTGTCTTTTCCCAGCTGTCCTGTCATTGCTGCACCAGACTAATTTATAATTAAATGGATGGCTTGTAACTTTCCTGTAATTATAAAAACATTTAAAGGAAATTTAATCAGCGGAACACATCACTCTTCAGAAAGCAATGAAAGCGGAGGAACATAAAATAACAAATTTAAATGTTTTGGCAGATAGATGCAAGTAATATAGAGTATCAGCCTTTACCATCAGAAATTCTGTCCAAGTTTACTCAGCTATATGGGTTCCCTATTTTATTTAACTACTTTTTACTGCATTGACATCCATTAAATTTGTTGTTTCTTTTCCAAGTGCCTTCAGGGATGTTTGAACTGCTGGCGTACCAGTGAAATTACATTTAAAATAGAGATACCTACTTACTCACTATGATAGCGATCACTTATAGAAAACTCTTGTTGTATTCTTGTCAAGATAAGTTCACTTAGGTATTAAGACACTTTTTAAAGTAAACACACACATAAAACCCAACATATGCTTAGCTTATATATAAAGATGAGTGGGTTCGGTTCTCAGAGAACCGAACCCCCTGAACTTCACGCCCTGAGACAGAATCCGAGTCAGGCTCTGGACTTACCACCAGACTCGGAAACCGGAATGAGGCAAAACGTCATCATCCCGCTGTCGTATTCTCGTGGGTTTTGGATTCCATATAAACAGCCACGAGTCACCGCCATTTTCACTCTGGACTTGGAGAGTGAGGGAGACATAGCTTTGTCTCTCTGTGGGTGGTGACATTGGGTGGGGTCAGTGTGTGCTCTGTAGGGGTGCTGTTCCTGTCACTGTGGTGTCCCAGTGCTGTTAGGGGTGCTGTCCTGGCTGTCACTTGTGTTTCATGTGCTGTTAGGGGTGCTGCAGCTGTACATGGGTGTTTCTGTCCCAGCTGTCACTGTGTTGTACAGGGGGCAGATGCACTGTCCTCCTGTATGCTGTGAAAATACAGGGGTGCTGGCCCTGTCAGGTATGCTGTAAAAAGTCAGTGGCACTGTTGTAAAAATAAAAGTACACTGGCCCTGTATGCAGTAAAAATTCAGGGGTGCTGTTGTTTAAATCAAAGTACACTGGCCCTGTATGCTGTAATAATTCAGGGGTGCTGCTATTAAAATAAAAGTACACTGACCTTGTATGCTGTAAAAATTCAGGGGTGCCGTTTTTAAAATAAAAGCACACTGGTCCTGTTTGCTGGAAAAAAAATTCTGTGGTGCTGTTGTTAAAATAAAAGTACACTGTCCCTGTATGCTGTAAAAATCCTGCGGTGCTGTTGTTAAAATAAAAGAACACTGGCCCTGTATGCTGTAATAATTAGGGGGTGCTGTTGTTAAAATAACAGTACACTGGCCCTGCATGCTGTAAAAATTCAGGGGTGCTGTTGTTAAAATAAAAGTACATTGGCTCTGTATGCTGCAAAAATTCATGGGTGCTGTTGTTAATATAAATGCAAACTGGTCCTGTAAGATGTAAAAATTCAGGGGTGCTGTTGTTAAAAAAACACAATGGTTCTGTATGCTGTAAAAATTCAGGAGTGCTGCTGTTAAAATGAAAGTACACTGGTCCTGTATCCTGTAAAAATACAGGGGTGATGTTAAATGAAAAGCACACTGGCCCTGTATGCTGTACAAATTCAGGGGTGCTGTTGTTAAATAAAAGTACACTGTCCCTGTATGCTGTAAAAAGTCAGGGGTGCTGTTGTTAAAATTAAAGTACACTGGTCCTGTATGCTGTAAAAATTCAGGGGTGCTGTTAAAATAAAGTACACTGGTCCTGTATGCTGTAAGAACACAGGGGTGCTGTGAAAATAAAGGGCCACTGTTCTGTGTGTTGTAATAATAAAGGGGTGCTGTCATGTGAAATGGAGAACAACAATTTGAAGGAAAAAAGAGTGGAAGATCAGGAAACACTTCCAGTTCCTAGTACTAGCGCTGAAGCTGCTGCTGCCACCAGTCATGACATTGACGATGCAATTCCATCAACGTCATCTGCTGAGGCCAATGCCCAATGTCATAGAGGGCATGTAAAATCCAAGAAACAAAAATTAATAATCAGAAGAAAAAAAATATCTAATAAGAAACGTAAAATTGCCAATATGCCATTCACGACACGAAGTGGCAAGGAAAGGCTAAGGCCTTGGCCTATGTTCATGACTGGTGGCTCAGCTTCTCATGAGAATGAAAGGCCTCCCCCATCTTGAAAAATGTAAAAAAATAAGCATGTTAAAGCACAGGAAAAAACAACTGTGCATTCAGAGACATCACAAATCCCCAAGGAGAGTCCAAGAGTGTCCGCGGTTGCGATGTCTAGGCCTGACCAGGCCCGGCCCGCCTGTTATGCGCGGTACACGCACAGGTAAGGCGCCGCAGTGAAGAAGGCGCTGCCGACAGCCTGGACCACGCGCCTCTCCTGTCTGCCGTCCTGCGGCTGCCCCTCAGTCTGGTCTCCTGCAGTGACGGCAGAGTGTATAACTCAAATTAGGTGCCGGTTCGTTAGCCAATCAGAGCTCGCGGACCGGTGCCTGATTTGAGATATACACACTGCAGTCACCACCGGAGACCAGACTGAGGGGCAGAGCGGCAGGCCGGAGAAGAGCGCGCTGCACTCTCCACAAAGAAAACAGGCAGCAAAACGGTGAGCAGCACTGTGGGGGCATATGTCTATGTGGCACTGTCGGGTCATATGTGGCACTGTGGGGGCATAGCTGTATCTGGCACTGTGGGGTCATGTGTGGCACTGTGGGCACATGGCAATGTGGGGACATATCTGTATCTGGCACTGTGGGGTCATATGTGGCACTGTGGGGGCATATCTGTATCTGGCACAGTGGGGTCATATGTGGCACTGTGTGGACATATGTGGCACTGTGTGGGCATATCTGGCACTGTGGGGGCATATCTGTATGTGGCACTGTGGGGTCATATGTGGCACTGTGGGGTCATATGTGGCACTGTGGGGGCATATCTGTATATGGCACTGTGGGGTCAAATGTGGTACTGTGGGGGCATATCTGTATCTGGCACTGTGGGGTCATGTGTGACACTGTTGGGTCATGTGTGGCACTGTGGGTACATGGCAATGTGGGGGCATATCTGTATGTGGCACTGTGGGGGCATATCTGGCACTGTGGGCACATGGCACTGTAGAGGCATATCTGGCACTGTGGGGGCATATCTGTCTGTGGCACTGTGGGGTCATATGTGGTACTGTGGGGTCATATGTGGCACTGTGGGGGCATATCTGTATATGGCACTGTGGGGTCATATGTGGCACTGTGGGGGCATATCTGTATCTGGCACTGTGGGGTCACGTGTGGCACTGTGGTGTCATGTGTGGCACTGTGGGCACATGACAATGTGGGGGCATATCTTTATCTGGCACTGTGGGGTCATATGTGGCACTGTGGGGGCATATATGGCACTGTGTGGGCATATATGGCACTGTGGGGGCATATCTGTATGTGGCACTGTGGGGGCATATCTGGCACTGTGGGCACATGGCACTGTAGGGGCATATCTGTATCTGGCACTGTGGGGGCATATCTGGCACTGTGGGGGCATATCTGTATGTGGCACCGTGGGGGCATATCTGGCACTGTGGGCACATGGCACTGTGGGGGCATATCTGTATCTGGCACTGTGGGGGCATATGTGGCACTGTGGGGTCATATGTGGCACTGTGGGGTCATATGTGGCACTGTGGGGGCATATCTGTATCTGGCACTGTGGGGTCATGTGTGGCACTGTGGGGTCATGTGTGACACTATGGGCACATGGCAATGTGGGGGCATATCTATATCTGGCAGAGTGGGGTCATATGTGGCACTGGGGGGGCATATCTGACACTGTGGGCACATGGCACTGTGGGGGCATATCTGTATCTGGCACTGTGGGGTCATATGTGGCACTGTGGGGGCATATCTGGCACTGTGGGTACATGGCACTGTGGGGTTCATATCTGTATGTGGCACTGTGGGTTTCATATGTGGCACTGTGGGGGCATATCTGGCACTGTGGGCACATGGCACTGTGGGGGCATATCTGTATCTGGCACTGTGGGGGCATATGTGGCACTGTGGGGGCATATCTATCACTGTGGGCACATGGCACCCACTATCTCCCTGTGACCCCAGCCTCCTCAGTCACCCACTATCTCCATCACCTCTGCCACCCAGTCACGCACTTTCTCCCTGTCACTGACAATCTCCCTGGACCCCTGGGGGTACTATTGTGTTGCCACGCCCCTTTCTTGTGAGACCACACCTCTTTTAAAATATGATCCCATCAAGGGGCGCTAAATTCTAAATTTGCTTACCAAAAAAATTAAGCTCGGGCCGGCCTTGGGCCTGACCTTCCCAAGAATGTATGGAAAGAGGGACTCCTACCCCCATTTGCACACCCTGCAAGTGCTGGGAGGAGCACCGCCAGTCCAATTGCTGATATTAAGATTGAGGATGTCACTGTAGATGTACACCAGGATGAGGAGGATTTTGGTGTAGCTGGCATTGATGAGGAAGTTATTCAAAAAAATGAGGATGACTCCGCAACAGTCTAGAATAAATCCAAATTTATTATGGATAGAGGAAAAAACAGCATTTGCTAATTTATGTGGCTAAATAGTCAATATCAATCCTGCTGGTGGTGCACCAAAAAATTGGTACACAATTTGAAGTACAATGCAAGAAGAAGAAAGAAGACTTTTGGTTGGTGCACTCTTAGGAAAAAGACGTACAGTATGTCAATATGTATTATAATAGAGGTATAAAAATTAACTTTTATTCATTATTTATTAAAATATAGTCCCCTAAAGAAATAAAATTAAAACACACTGATGAATACCAGTATAAAGATAAGCAGCAGCAGTAACGGGGGTGATTACCCAATATTAAGAATCCTGAATTGGATTATTATGTGCAACCTGTATAAACTTATGCTACCTTATAGTATTGGATCACTTGTACCTGATATCAACTTAACCACATATGCTATGTGGTTCTAAATGCATCCGAGAGTCATGGTGATAGTCCTTATCCACCAAGATATACCAAGAGATAGGTGGTGGAATGGCATCTGGATTATCCGCCACAGGTTAGTAATGGATAAGGGTATAGTGACAGAGTGAATCTGCTGCCAATGTTAGACACTCGGGTCACTATACCCTTATCCATTACTAACCTGTGGCGGATAGTCCAGGTGCCATCCCACCACATATCTCTTGATGGATAAGGACTATCACCTTCACTCTTGGATGCATTTAGACCCACATACTGTACCATATGTGGTTATGTTGATATCAGGAACAAGTGATCCAATACTATAACATTCAGAAACTTTGGGTAAGAGCGTAAGCAGTCCACTGACACCTAAGTCCCTTCTTCCTCTTGTTCCCAAGCTCATGCAAGCCACACCACCAACTCCCTCAACGTCAATTTCCTCCTCAGTCAGGAACGTAAGTAGTCCTGCAGGCCATGTCACTGGCATGACTGACAAGTCCTCTCCTAACCAGGATTCCTCCAGAAGATGTTTGAGTTGTACGCCTACTGCCAGGGGTTAAAATGAGCTGGAACGAGGCGGAACAGTGTTCTGTCAGTTCCACTTAGAGACGGAACACAGTTCCGCCTCCTCTAACTCACCTCACCCGATGTTAGCCCGGCGCTGCAGGGAGATGCCGGGTACCTGCTGAGATTGTTTTACCAGCGGGCGCCTGACTTCCTCTCCACATCATCAGGCAGAGGCAGGAGCTCACTACTGAGCTCCGGCTCTGTCAGTGCGCGCTATGGGAGAGACGTCATGACGTCTCTCCCATAGTGCTGAGGAGCGGATGCCAACAGAACTGCAGCGGTCGGATGCGGGAGCGGTGCACGGTGAGTATGGTGTGGTTTTTTTTCGTATGTGTAGCAGCACATCTACTGGAGCAAACTACTGCTGGGTATTACTGCTAGGGACAACATACAAGGGGGCAAGCTACTGGGGGCATAACTACAGGGTCATTACTACTTGGGAGCATTACTACAAGGGGGCTAAACTACAGGCGGGCAAACTACAACGGGGAAGCTACTGGGGGCAACCTACAAGGGGGCAAGCTACTGGGGGGGCATTACTACTGGGAGCATAACTACAGGGCATTACTACAAGGGGGCTAAATTACAGGGGTGCATAACTACAGGGGCTTAACTACTGGCGGCATTACTACTTGGGGGCATTACTACTGGGGGCTAAACTACAAGGGGCAAACTACAAGGGGGCATAACTGCAGGGGCTAAACTACAAGGGGGCAAACTACTTGGGGCTAAACTACTGGGGGCTTTACTAATGGGGGATAACTACTGGGGGCAAACTACATGGGGGCTAAACTACTGGGGGCATAACTGCAGGGGGCATTACCACTGGGGGTTAAACTACATGGGGCAAACTACATGAAAGCTAAACTACTGGGGGCATTACTACTGGGAGGCTAAACTAAAGGTGGGGGTAAACTACTTGGGGAATAAATGCAGGGGCATTACCACTGGGGGATAATAAAGCCAGCCTGGTCCCAGATCCGCTGCTGCCGCCCTCATCCTCCTTTGCCGCCCTCAGACCTCTGCACGCCCACAGCCTCCTCCTCCAAAGTTTCTCCGAGGCCCACAGTCTCCTTCACCCCACGCCTACCACAGCCTCCTCATCCACAACACCGCAGACCACCGCCGCTGCTAAACAGTAATCTTACCCTGCTGCCTTTCTCTCTTCCTAGTCTTTATTGTATGCCCTTGCTGTCCCTCTCTCTGACACTCTCCCTGTCCCTGCTGTCACTTTCCATGTCCCTGCTGTCACTCACTCTGTCCCTCTTTCACTCTAGATGAAATTAGGCTCATACCATGTGCTATAATGTGAATTTCGGCTCATACGGTTTGCTATAATGTGAATTTAGGCTCATACCGTGTGATATAATGTGAATTTCGGCTCATGCGGTTTGCTATAATGTGAATTATGGTTCATACCATGTGCTATAATGTGAATTTTAGCTCATACTGTGTGCTATAATGTGAAATTTGTCTCATTCTGTGTGCTATAATGTGAATTTTGGCTCATACTGTGTGCAATAATATGAATTTCAGATCATACTGTGTGCTATAATGTGAATTTCGGCTCATACTGTTTGCTATAATGTGAATTTTGGCTCATACCATGTGCTATAATGTGAATCTTGGTTCATACCGTGTGCTATAATGTGAATTTCGTCTCATTCTGTGTGCTATAATGTGAATTTTGGCTCATACTGTGTGGTATAATGTGAATTTTTGGCTCATACTGTGTGGTATAATGTGAAAGGGGCACCAGTAAGGGATCTTACTGTTGTGGTGCATAATGTATATAAGGCGTAGATGGTGTGGCAAACTACACTGAAGGACACGCCCACTTCTGAGTGGCCATGCCCCCTTTTCCAGAACGCGCGCGCCTTTGGTGCACACATAATTACAACCTTCACTTGTCCATACCCCCACTTCAAAATTTCCACATCGACCACTGGGTGCTACTACTGTGGGCATTATTACTTTTATGTGACCACGCGCCTTTCTTTTCGAGACCACGTCCCTTTTTTTGAAGTAAATACCTTTATTACATGGGTGCCATGGGGAAAAGGGTGAGTTCCAACACCTGTCTAGGACCACTTTAAGCACTGCCTACTGCTGCCGCTGCTGTTGTTGTTGCTGGGAGTCAATCGTCATCCCAGAGAGGAAGTCGGAAGACCACTTGTACTACTTCAACTAAGCAATTGACTGTCCAACAGCCCTTTGCAAGGAAGATGAAATATGACAGCAGTTACCCTGTTGCAAAGCGGATTACTGAGGCCATAAAACCTATGCTGGTGTTAGACGTGCATCTGGTATCCGCCATAAGTTTGGTGGGATTTAGACAGTTGATGGATGTACTGTGTCCCCGGTATCAAAACCTGTCTAGATTCCTCTTCACTAGACAAGCGATTCCTGGACTGTACAGGGACATTAAGAAAAGTGTCCTCAGTGTCCTGAAAAATGCGGTAGTACCCACTGTCCACTTAACCACGGACATGTGGACAAATGGATCAGGGCAAACTAAGGACTACATGACTGTGACAGCCTCCTGCAGCAACAACAGCAGCGGCACCAGTAGCAGCATCTCACAGACGCCAACTCGTTCCTAGGCAGGCTACACTGTGTATCACCGCTTTCCGTAAGAGGCACACCGCTGACAACCTCTTATGGAAACTGAGGGGCATCATCGCACAATGGCTTACCCACTTAGACTCTCCTGGGGATTTGTGATATCAGATAACACTAACAATATTGTGCGTGCATTACATCTGGGCAAATTCCAGCACTTCCCATGTTTTGCACACATAATTAATTTGGTGGTGCAGAATTTTTTGAAAAATGAAAGGGGCGTGCAAGAGATGCTGTCAGTGGCCCGAAAAATTGCGGGCCACTTTCGACATTTAGTGACTGCGTGCCAAAGACTGAAGTGCCAGCAAACACTCTTGAACATGCCCTGCCATCACCTGAAGAGGTGGTAACGAGGTGGAATTCAACCCTCTATATGCTTCAAAGGATGGAGAAGCAGCAAAAGGCCATTCAAGCCTATACATCCACCTACGATATAGGCACAGGAGGAGGAATGCACCTGACTCAAGCGCAGTGGAGTATGATTTCCGTGTTGTGCAAGGTTCTCCAACCCTTTGAACTTGCCACACATGAAGTCAGTTCAGACAATGCCAGCTTGAGTCAGGTCATTCCACTCATCAGGCTTTTGCAGAAGCTGCTGGAGAAATTGAAGGAGGAGCTAAAACAGAGCGATTCCACTAAGTATGTGGGACTTGTGGATGGAGCCCTTCATTTGATTTGCCAGGATTCAAGGGTGGTTAATCTGCTGAAATCAGAGCACTACATATTTGCCATTGCACTTGATCCTTGGTTTAAAGCCTACGTTGTTTCTCTCTTTCCGGCAGACACAAGTCTGCAGCGGTTCAAAGACCTGCTGGTATGGAAATTGTCAACTCCAGTTGAACGTGACCTTTCAACAGCTCCTCCATCATTTTCTCCCGCAACTGGGGCTTCAAGAAAAAGGATAAAATATTCTAGTCCTCCCGCTGGCTGTGATGCAGGGCAGTCAGGAGCAAGTGTTGACATCTGGTCCGGACGGAAGGAGCTGCCAACAATTACTGACATGCCTACTGTCACTGCATATGATGCTGTCACCATTAAAAGAATGGTGGAGGATTATATGGGTGAGAGCATCCAAGTAGGCATGTCAAACAGTCCGCATGTATACTGGCAGGAAAAAGAGGCAATTTGGAGGACCTTGCACAAACTGGCTTTATTTTACCTAAATTCCCCCCACTCCCCCTCCCTTTCCTTCAGTGTGTACTCCAAAAGAGCGTTTAATGCAGCAGGTAACCTTGTCAGCGATCGGCGTAGGAGGTTACTTCCACAAAATGTGGAGAAGATGATGTTCATCAAAATTAATTATAAATTCCTCCAAGAAAGACCTTTACCTTTGCCTCCAGAAAGTACACAGGGACCTGCAATGGTGGATTCCAGTGAGGACAAATTAATACTCTGGGGTATATTTACTAAGGTCCCGATTTTGACCGAGATGGTGTTTTTTCTTCAAAGTGTCATTTCGGGAATTTACTAAACTGAAATCACGGCAGTGATGAGGGCATTCGTATTTTTGTTGAAGTCCAAGAAAAAAAATACGAATGAATACACCATCGGTCAAACGTGGCTGTTTAGGCATGGATCACGGTCATTTACTAACCATTCGTATTTGAATTCTCTACCGTGAAAATGCATTTTCGGCCCTGAAAAAATACAAATCGTAAAAAAGTCCTAAAAAAAAGTAGACCTGCTTTTGATAAGCGTGTTTACATGTGTTTTCAATTACACATTAGTCACACCTGAATATTTGGCCCTTTAAAAGGGACCCAAGCACATTTTGAGCAACTCTCACTCTGAAATGGCTGCTGCCGTGTGTAGTACAGATTTCTTGTTTGCTGGGGGATACCTGAGACTGCTCCATGAGGCTACAATAAATCAGGGCCAGGTAAGTAAACTAGAGATGAGCGCCTGAAATTTTTCGGGTTTTGTGTTTTGGTTTTGGGTTCGGTTCCGCGGCCGTGTTTTGGGTTCGAACGCGTTTTGGCAAAACCTCACCGAATTTTTTTTGTCGGATTCGGGTGTGTTTTGGATTCGGGTGTTTTTTTCAAAAAACACTAAAAAACAGCTTAAATCATAGAATTTGGGGGTCATTTTGATCCCAAAGTATTATTAACCTCAAAAACCATAATTTACACTCATTTTCAGTCTATTCTGAATACCTCACACCTCACAATATTATTTTTAGTCCTAAAATTTGCACCGAGGTCGCTGTGTGAGTAAGATAAGCGACCCTAGTGGCCGACACAAACACCGGGCCCATCTAGGAGTGGCACTGCAGTGTCACGCAGGATGTCCCTTCCAAAAAACCCTCCCCAAACAGCACATGATGCAAAGAAAAAAAGAGGCGCAATGAGGTAGCTGTGTGAGTAAGATTAGCGACCCTAGTGGCCGACACAAACACCGGGCCCATCTAGGAGTGGCACTGCAGTGTCACGCAGGATGGCCCTTCCAAAAAACCCTCCCCAAACAGCACATGACGCAAAGAAAAAAAGAGGCGCAATGAGGTAGCTGACTGTGTGAGTAAGATTAGCGACCCTAGTGGCCGACACAAACACCGGGCACATCTAGGAGTGGCACTGCAGTGTCACGCAGGATGTCCCTTCCAAAAAACCCTCCCCAAACAGCACATGACGCAAAGAAAAAAAGAGGCGCAATGAGGTAGCTGTGTGAGTAAGATTAGCGACCCTAGTGGCCGACACAAACACCGGGCCCATCTAGGAGTGGCACTGCAGTGTCACGCAGGGTGTCCCTTCCAAAAAACCCACCCCAATCAGCACATGATGCAAAGAAAAAGAAAAGAAAAAAGAGGTGCAAGATGGAATTATCCTTGGGCCCTCCCACCCACCCTTATGTTGTATAAACAAAACAGGACATGCACACTTTAACCAACCCATCATTTCAGTGACAGGGTCTGCCACACGACTGTGACTGATATGACGGGTTGGTTTGGACCCCCCCCAAAAAAGAAGCAATTAATCTCTCCTTGCACAAACTGGCTCTACAGAGGCAAGATGTCCACCTCATCTTCACCCTCCGATATATCACCGTGTACATCCCCCTCCTCACAGATTATCAATTCGTCCCCACTGGAATCCACCATCTCAGCTCCCTGTGTACTTTGTGGAGGCAATTGCTGCTGGTCAATGTCTCCGCGGAGGAATTGATTATAATTCATTTTAATGAACATCATCTTCTCCACATTTTCTGGATGTAACCTCGTACGCCGATTGCTGACAAGGTGAGCGGCGGCACTAAACACTCTTTCGGAGTACACACTTGTGGGAGGGCAACTTAGGTAGAATAAAGCCAGTTTGTGCAAGGGCCTCCAAATTGCCTCTTTTTCCTGCCAGTATAAGTACGGACTGTGTGACGTGCCTACTTGGATGCGGTCACTCATATAATCCTCCACCATTCTATCAATGTTGAGAGAATCATATGCAGTGACAGTAGACGACATGTCCGTAATCGTTGTCAGGTCCTTCAGTCCGGACCAGATGTCAGCATCAGCAGTCGCTCCAGACTGCCCTGCATCACCGCCAGCGGGTGGGCTCGGAATTCTGAGCCTTTTCCTCGCACCCCCAGTTGCGGGAGAATGTGAAGGAGGAGATGTTGACAGGTCGCGTTCCGCTTGACTTGACAATTTTGTCACCAGCAGGTCTTTCAACCCCAGCAGACCTGTGTCTGCCGGAAAGAGAGATCCAAGGTAGGCTTTAAATCTAGGATCGAGCACGGTGGCCAAAATGTAGTGCTCTGATTTCAACAGATTGACCACCCGTGAATCCTTGTTAAGCGAATTAAGGGCTGCATCCACAAGTCCCACATGCCTAGCGGAATCGCTCCGTGTTAGCTCCTCCTTCAATGCCTCCAGCTTCTTCTGCAAAAGCCTGATGAGGGGAATGACCTGACTCAGGCTGGCAGTGTCTGAACTGACTTCACGTGTGGCAAGTTCAAAGGGCATCAGAACCTTGCACAACGTTGAAATCATTCTCCACTGCACTTGAGACAGGTGCATTCCACCTACTATATCGTGCTCAATTGTATAGGCTTGAATGGCCTTTTGCTGCTCCTCCAACCTCTGAAGCATATAGAGGGTTGAATTCCACCTCGTTACCACTTCTTGCTTCAGATGATGGCAGGGCAGGTTCAGTAGTTTTTGGTGGTGCTCCAGTTTTCTGTACGTGGTGCCTGTACGCCGAAAGTGTCCCGCAATTCTTCTGGCCACCGACAGCATCTCTTGCACGGCCCTGTCGTTTTTTAAAAAATTCTGCACCACCAAATTCAAGGTATGTGCAAAACATGGGACGTGCTGGAATTGGCCCAGATTTAATGCACACACAATATTGCTGGTGTTGTCCGATGCCACAAATCCACAGGAGAGTCCAATTGGGGTAAGCCATTCCGCGATGATCTTCCTCAGTTGCCGTAAGAGGTTTTCAGCTGTGTGCGTATTCTGGAAAGCGGTGATACAAAGCGTAGCCTGCCTAGGAAAGAGTTGGCGTTTGCGAGATGCTGCTACTGGTGCCGCCGCTGCTGTTCTTGCGGCGGGAGTCCATACATCTACCCAGTGGGCTGTCACAGTCATATAGTCCTGACCCTGCCCTGCTCCACTTGTCCACATGTCCGTGGTTAAGTGGACATTGGGTACAGCTGCATTTTTTAGGACACTGGTGACTCTTTATCTGAGGTCTGTGTACATTTTCGGTATCGCCTGCCTAGAGAAATGGAACCTAGATGGTATTTGGTACCGGGGACACAGTACCTCCAACAAGTCTCTAGTTGGCTCTGCAGTAATGATGGATACCGGAACCACGTTTCTCACCACCCAGGATACCAAGGCCTCAGTTATCCGCTTTGCAGTAGGATGACTGCTGTGATATTTCATCTTCCTCGCAAAGGACTGTTGAACAGTCAATTGCTTACTGGAAGTAGTACAAGTGGGCTTACGACTTCCCCTCTGGGATGACCATCGACTCCCAGCGGCAACAACAGCAGCGCCAGCAGCAGTAGGCGTTACACGCAAGGATGCATCGGAGGAATCCCAGGCAGGAGAGGACTCGTCAGACTTGCCAGTGACATGGCCTGCAGGACTATTGGCATTCCTGGGGAAGGAGGAAATTGACACTGAGGGAGTTGGTGGGGTGGTTTGCGTGAGCTTGGTTACAAGAGGAAGGGATTTACTGGTCAGTGGACTGCTTCCGCTGTCACCCAAAGTTTTTGAACTTGTCACTGACTTATTATGAATGCGCTGCAGGTGACGTATAAGGGAGGATGTTCCGAGGTGGTTAACGTCCTTACCCCTACTTATTACAGCTTGACAAAGGGAACACACGGCTTGACACCTGTTGTCCGCATTTGTGGTGAAATACCTCCACACCGAAGAGCTGATTTTTTTGGTATTTTCACCTGGCATGTCAATGGCCATATTCCTCCCACGGACAACAGGTGTCTCCCCGGGTGCCTGACTTAAACAAACCACCTCACCATCAGAATCCTCCTGGTCAATTTCCTCCCCAGCGCCAGCAACACCCATATCCTCCTCATCCTGGTGTACTTCAACACTGACATCTTCAATCTGACTATCAGGAACTGGACTGCGGGTGCTCCTTCCAGCACTTGCAGGGGGCATGCAAATAGTGGAAGGCGCATGCTCTTCACGTCCAGTGTTGGGAAGGTCAGGCATCGCAAACGACACAATTGGACTCTCCTTGTGGATTTGGGATTTCAAAGAACGCACAGTTCTTTGCGGTGCTTTTGCCAGCTTGAGTCTTTTCAGTTTTCTAGCGAGAGGCTGAGTGCTTCCATCCTCATGTGAAGCTGAACCACTAGCCATGAACATAGGCCAGGGCCTCAGCCGTTCCTTGCCACTCCGTGTGGTAAATGGCATATTGGCAAGTTTACGCTTCTCCTCCGACAATTTTATTTTAGGTTTTGGAGTCCTTTTTTTTCTGATATTTGGTGTTTTGGATTTGACATGCTCTGTACTATGACATTGGGCATCGGCCTTGGCAGACGACGTTGCTGGCATTTCATCGTCTCGGCCATGACTAGTGGCAGCAGCTTCAGCACGAGGTGGAAGTGGATCTTGATCTTTCCCTAATTTTGGAACCTCAACTTTTTTGTTCTCCATATTTTATAGGCAGAACTAAAAGGCACCTCAGGTAAACAATGGAGATGGATGGATTGGATACTAGTATACAATTATGGACGGACTGCCACGGTTAGGTGGTATAAAAAAACCACGGTTAGGTGGTATATATTATAATAATAATACAATTATGGATGGACGGACTGCCTGCCGACTGCCGACACAGAGGTAGCCACAGCCGTGAACTACCGCACTGTACACTGGTTGATAAAGAGATAGTAGTATACTCGTAACAATTAGGATGACACTATGACGGTATAAAGAATGAAAAAAAAACCACGGTTAGGTGGTAGGTATATAATAATAAATAATACAATTCTGGTCGGACGGACTGCCTGCCGTGTGCCGACACAGAGGTAGCCACAGCCGTGAACTACCGCACTGTACACTGGTTGATAAAGAGATAGTAGTATACTCGTAACAATTAGGATGACACTATGACGGTATAAAGAATGAAAAAAAAAACCACGGTTAGGTGGTAGGTATATAATAATAAATAATACAATTCTGGTCGGACGGACTGCCTGCCGTGTGCCGACACAGAGGTAGCCACAGCCGTGAACTACCGCACTGTACACTGGTTGATAAAGAGATAGTAGTATACTCGTAACAATTAGGATGACACTATGACGGTATAAAGAATGAAAAAAAAACCACGGTTAGGTGGTAGGTATATAATAATAAATAATACAATTCTGGTCGGACGGACTGCCTGCCGTGTGCCGACACAGAGGTAGCCACAGCCGTGAACTACCGCACTGTACACTGGTTGATAAAGAGATAGTAGTATACTCGTAACAATTAGGATGACACTATGACGGTATAAAGAATGAAAAAAAAAACCACGGTTAGGTGGTAGGTATATAATAATAAATAATACAATTCTGGTCGGACGGACTGCCTGCCGTGTGCCGACACAGAGGTAGCCACAGCCGTGAACTACCGCACTGTACACTGGTTGATAAAGAGATAGTAGTATACTCGTAACAATTAGGATGACACTATGACGGTATAAAGAATGGAAAAAAAACCACGGTTAGGTGGTAGGTATATAATAATAAATAATACAATTCTGGTCGGACGGACTGCCTGCCGTGTGCCGACACAGAGGTAGCCACAGCCGTGAACTACCGCACTGTACACTGGTTGATAAAGAGATAGTAGTATACTCGTAACAATTAGGATGACACTATGACGGTATAAAGAATGAAAAAAAAAACCACGGTTAGGTGGTAGGTATATAATAATAAATAATACAATTCTGGTCGGACGGACTGCCTGCCGTGTGCCGACACAGAGGTAGCCACAGCCGTGAACTACCGCACTGTACACTGGTTGATAAAGAGATAGTAGTATACTCGTAACAATTAGGATGACACTATGACGGTATAAAGAATGAAAAAAAAAACCACGGTTAGGTGGTAGGTATATAATAATAAATAATACAATTCTGGTCGGACGGACTGCCTGCCGTGTGCCGACACAGAGGTAGCCACAGCCGTGAACTACCGCACTGTACTGTGTCTGCTGCTAATATAGACTGGTTGATATTTAAAGAGATATTAGTAGTATACAACAATACTATACTGGTGGTCAGGCACTGGTCACCACTCCTGCAGCAAAAGTGTGCACTGTTAATTAATATAATTGTACTCCTGGCTCCTGCTAACAACCTGCAGTGCTCCCCAGTCTCCCCCACAATTAATTATAAGCTTTTAATTTATACATTGATGACTGTGCAGCACACTGTGTGACTGACTGTGCTGTGTATCGTTTTTTTTTTCAGGCAGAGAACGGATATAGCAGAGAGAAGTGAACGGATATATTATATTAAATAAAAGTTAACTAGCAACTGCACTGGTCACTGACTGTGGTAAACTAACTCAGTCTGCGACTCTGCACAATCTCTCTCTCTCTATCTAATCTATCTCTATTCTAATGGAGAGGACGCCAGACACGTCCTCTCCCTATCAATCTCAATGCACGAGTGAAAATGGCGGCGACGCGCGGCTCCTTATATAGAATCCGAGTCTCGCGATAGAATCCGAGCCTCGCGAGAATCCGACAGCATCATGATGACGTTCGGGCGCGCTCGGGTTAACCGAGCAAGGCGGGAAGATCCGAGTCGCTCGGACCCGTGAAAAAAAACATGAAGTTCGGGCGGGTTCGGATTCCGAGGAACCGAACCCGCTCATCTCTAAAGTAAACATGGTCAGCAGGTTGTACAGGTGCCGCGGAGGCTGCGCAGGCCTCGTTTTTTTAGGGGGTGTTTTAACTTGAACGCATTGTCCGATGATAGGGTCATACAGATGTTTTGGCTAAATAGAAACAACATTTTCCATCTGTATGACCTTGTCAAACAGGACCTAGACCCTGAGACAGCACGCTCTCGCTCTGTCTCAGGCCTGCACAAACTCCTGGCTGTGTTGCACTTTATGGCTACTGGGAGCTTCCAGGCTGTGACAGGCGATGTAATTGGTATCTCCCAGCCCACCTTTTCAAAATATTTAAATCAGGTGAGTTTAAACATACATACACGTCTATGTCTAAGTGTTGCTTCTGTTATGTATTATAACACAGTATTGTATTGATTACAGATCATGACACTCACCTTATATTTTGTAATGTCCACTCAGGTTTTGGATGTGTTGGAACCCCACATAGATGCCTCTATCTGCTTCCCTACCCAGGAGTCGCAGTGGCATGCAGTCAGGGTAGCTTTCTATGAGCTTGCTGGCATGCCCAATGTGCTGGGTGCCATAGATTGCACACACGTTGAGCTGAGACCACCTAGGGGCAGGCAATATATTTTTACAAATAGACATTTTCCGCCAATCCACTAATGTCCAGGTGGTTTGTGATGCAAATCTCAAAATTATGAGTGTGGTTGCAGGTTACCTTGGCGGCTGCCATGACTCCTTCATCCTCAGTCAGTCATCACTCTTCGATAAGTTTGAGGATGGACAAATGCCTGATGGCTGGCTGCTGGGTATGTTCCAAGTGTGTTGTGTGTATGTGTGGTAACTTCAAACTCCTGGTTTTTGTTAGTGATTTACCATAATCCACATGTCCTAATGTTGCCTATATCTGTATTTCAGGTGATTGTGGTTATGGCTGCTACTCTTGGCTCCTTACTCCATTGTCCCAACCTGATTCTCCTGCTGAACACAATTATAATAATGCACATAAGTCTACGCGGAATGTGATAGAAAGATGTTTTGGGGTGCTGAAATCTAGGTTTCGGTGTCTGGATAAGTCTGCTAGGCTTTTGTTGTATAGTCCCTCAAAGGTGACTAGGATTGTGTTCTGCTGCTGTTTTCTTCATAATATGTGTTTGAGTCAACATCTGCCACATGTTGGTGATGAAGAAAACAGCCAGCAGGTAGGTGAGTTAGAAACATCTGGTGACAGTGTGAGTACAGATGTAGGGAGGCAGGTAAGGCAAGAAGTGATTCTGCGTTATTTTAACGGTAAGTATTATTTAGTTATAAATAACCTTGCCTAACCACTTTCATAAAATGTATTGTAGGTGTTAATGTTGTTTGTGTTGCGTTAGTGTTTGTTATTTATACTGTTCTTTACAGTTATACTGTAATTTGAATAACTTACACTGTCACTCATTAGCACATTAAACCATACACATATTGCGTGTTGAAAAATGATTTGCTTGAACACAGGCATTTTTGGTGTAACAATTCCAAAAACTTTATTTTTTTACAACCATTTGCTGCATCCTTCATTATTATTTTTTTGTGTGTGCTGGGTGCAGAGGATTGACCTGGTTCGTTGGTCCGTGTTCTGCTGGAGCATCTAACAGGGGAGGCAACTGGGGTCTGGCTTGGTGTTGTAGTTCCCGAGCTTGAGCTGATTTGTTGGGATGCCAACACATTAATGCTTTGGCTCAGGTTGTGTATGCTTGCAGTCAGTTGGGTATTTGTGGCAGTGTTGCTGGCAATAATTCTGGAGAGGTTTTTGTTTACCAGTTGGTTGTGTTGGATAATTTGTATGAGGGCTTGTTGCTGCCGCTGTTGTTCATCCATGATTCGGAGCAAATTGGCTTGCATTTGACTGTTGTCTGCCCTCATCTGCTCCATTGAATTGGCAATTCTGCCAACCTGAACTATCAGTCTGCCTGAGTTCCGACTGAGGCGAGGAAGATGATGGGGCAGACTGGCAAGGTATTGGGTGTGGGTGTTCAGGCAGGCATAGTGTTGTGCCTGTTGTGTGGCCCAACTGCTCCAAAACTCAGGGGACATTTGTTGCTGGGGTGGTGTTGGCCTCAATTGGGGGCTGTGGGATGTTTGGGTTGATTGTATTATGTCCTGCTGCGTGGTTGGCTGGGTAGGATCGATGGGCTGCAGGTGTAGTGTGTAGGTAGCCTGCTGGTCACTTTCCTGCTGGGCGTCCTCGTCCATGATGGGTTGTTCTGTATGGGGTTGATAACAGCCACTATTTATTTTTTTTAATATTTCTTTGTTGATGTAAACATGCCTTACTTAATAATATTCATGTTGAAAATGAAACAGAGATTGTGGCCTAAAATTAACTAGGTATCTCACCTTTTTGTAGACATATGTGGCTTCTAACTTTCCATACTCACTGGAAAAATGATTTAGGGAATTGTCGGACTCTGAGCCATAATGAATGTGCAAACACGAAGAACTGTCTCCATTTTAAATTAATGCATTTACAGATTTTGTATGAACCTTCCTTTTGTTAAACACACACAAATGTGTTTCGGAACACACTCATAAATTGATCAAGGCAGTCAGTGTTGTGTGGAAAAATTACACAAATGAAATAAAGCACAAATTATTCAATAAAAATGCATGTAAATGTCTTAAGGTGGCCTATGTTTAGAAATGGTGATGTTGGCCATGGCAAACAATTGGATTATAGATTACATTTATGTTGCTGTTTCTTGCAAAAATGTAAAAAGAAAAAAATGGTTGCTATGGGCAACATCACATCTGAAAATGTAACCACAAAAATAACGTAAATCCCATGTGCTTGTTGTTTGTGATTATTGCCTGGAATAAGAATTAACACAAATACATTAATTTTGCCAGTACACAAACAGTGGTGCAGATGAATTAACCTGGAGAAGACATAAGGATTTGATAAACAAGTGATATGTGCAACAGTGCAAGGTGATAAAGGCACAAGCCAAACAGGTCCAATCTGAATTTTTACTGTTAGGATCTGTTTTGCTTCTGCCTTGATCACCTTGCACATATCAGTGGTTTATCACTTCATTATGCCTTATCCAGGTTAATTCATAGACCACACTGTTTTAAATTTTTGTTACAATTAACTTTTATGTTTACTCACCAGACAGCTGAGGTGATTGTGGATCCTCGCTTTGTGGACTCGCCAAAATTGCTTGTGGTGGCAGGGACAACACTGCGGAGATGCGCCGTTGGGGTGGTGATGATGGAGCAGCAGATTCAGCCTCAAGACGCCGTCTCTTGGTTGGCCTCCTAGGCACAGTCACCGAGCCCTGTGATGGGTGCCTTAGTGGAGGGGGGTTTGCAGAAGAAGAACCTATGTGATAAGATAAACATTAACATTTTGTGCTTCTATGTGTTTGCTGAATGTGATTACAGTGAATTCTTACCTGCATTCCCACCATCTGCATCACTTGGCAGTGTTGGCTGTGGCCTGGCTGTGCTGCTTCTCTGGCGTACTGTAGAAATATGAAGAATTACCTTATGAACATACTTTTATTTAACAATGTTTTCTGAAAATCCTTCTTGTGATGTAAACATGTGGAACCTGATGATAAGTAAACTAAACGATGCTTAAGCTTTTCTGCCTGACTTCATTGGGTGTGTATACTTTAAATAAGATTCAATTTCACCAAATAATCCATACACAAAGCCAAATAATGCACAATATTATAATGGTTAAAAACCAAATCACATAGCTTGACACAACCACAGTATTGCACGCTAAGGTACCAATTTAAAAACAAAAAAAACAACACTAGGCACAAATATCAGCACAAAAATTAAAAAAACAAAAAAAATATGCATGAAAAACACTACAAAAACACAAAGGACAACCCACAACAACACACAATAAACATAAATCCAATGAAATGTAATTTAAAAAAAACTTTGCATAAAACATATTCATCACACTTCTTTGAAATACACCTAGAAAGATTTAGTACTGATATCAAATGGAAGGAAAAGGCCAAGGCAACCAGATTATAAAAAAAAAATAAAAAAAAAAAAAAAACATAATTGATATTAACACTACATCAGTCATGGACAACCTGTGGCTCTCAAGATGTAGTAAAACTACACATACCAGCATGCACTGCAACAGATTTAGCATTCACTAATAACAAAACGGAGGCAATGCATGATGGGACTTGTAGTTTGCCAACACCTGTAGAGCCACAGGTTGGCCAGGCCTGCACGACATCACCAACACATTAGAAGAATTAACAAACTGACAATCACAATTAGCTTGATGAAATTACAAACAACAAAGGCCAACACACCGATGTTTACACTTTTAAATAAAAAACAACAACAACTCACCATCCTGCCTTGGCCGGTCAGAATCCCGGACATGAGTCGCACCAACCACTTCTGGCGGAATAAGTGCACGCACAGGCTCCTCCCAATCCCGATAAGATGCACGGAAGGGGTGTCCACCCCCGGTTTGGCGGGCTGATTTAGCCTCCTTGGCCATCTTCGCCTTGACACGGCGCTTTATGTCATAAAAACGCTTACGACACGTGTCTTCGGTCCGCCTCACCACACCCTCACTATTCACAGCCGCAATGACCTTCCCCCACAGAACAGACTTCCTACGTGTCGACACCTTGGCAGCATCATGGCCAAACAACTGCCGATGATGCCTCATCAGCTCCCGCACCAAAGCCATATTTTCAGCGTAGCTGAATTTAACATTGCGCCCAGTCTTTGTAGTGGTGCGTGGCTGCGGAGCCACAACACCATCACTATCACTGGAGGCCGCAGCAGCAGCCATCCCCTCCTCCTCCCTAACCTCCTCCACCTCACTCACCTCCTCCACCTCACTCACCTCCTCCCTCTCACTTACCTCCTCCACCTCACTCACCTCCTCCACCTCACTCACCTCCTCCACCACACTGACCTCTGACTGGGACATAATCAGGACAAACAACAAATAACACTGAGAAAAAAAAAACAGAAAACACACTCCTCCACTACCACTACACACCATACACCCAACACACACACACACACACACACACTCACTCACTCACTCACAAACAAACAATGACAATAGACGTGGAAAAAAAACAAGGACAAAAAAGTAGACAAACTTTTAAATACCTACACAACAAGTATGACAAGACTACTTACACACACAGTACAGCACTCAACAATCGCAAAAATCCGCCACAAATCCTCCAAAAACTCAACAAAACTCACCAACTCCTAACACACCTTCCTCTCATCTCTCCACTAGCTAAACCCACGAGGTGCTGACGGTTTGGGGCGTTTTTATAGTAATGTGCACAGACACTCCTCCATCACGAATCAAACCAATCACGGACGAGTGACAAAAATGAAACTTAGGAAAAAAACGCGTCCGGGAACGGAGAAACACTGCCGTGACTAAAATGTGACGCAGTCGTTAAAAAAAAACATAACACGGCCGCAAAACCACTAAATTGGCGCATTCTACCTTACAAAACTACGAATGACATCGACATGGGTAAATACGAAAATGAAAAATACGACAACTTAGTAAATTAGTCGTAATAAATTCAAAAAGTTGCACATTTACACTTTCGATGTCATTCGTGTTAGATCTTTAACCTCATTCTGAAAAATACGAATTTTAGTAAATATACCCCTCTGTGAGGATGAGGATTTACACCTGAAAGGGGTGAGGAATCGGAGGATGAGGATGAGGACGACATCTTGCCTCTGTAGAGCCAGTTTGTGCAAGTGGAGATTAATTGCTTCTTTTTTGGTGGGGGGATTAATTGCTTTTTTTGTTGTGGGGGCCAAACATGTCAATCATTTCAGCCACAGTCGTGTGGCAGACCCTGTCGGTGAAATGATTGGTTTGTTAAAGTATGCATGTCCTGTTTATACAACATAAGGGTGGGTGGGAGGCCCAAGGACAATTCCATCTTGCACCTCTTTTTTTTCTTTGCATTATGTGCTCTTTGGGGCATAGTCTTTAAAACTGCCATTCTGTCTGCCAACGCAGTGCCACTCCTAGATGGGCCAGGTGTTTGTGCCGCCTACTTGTGGCACTTAGCTTAGTCATCCAGCGACCTCGGTGCAACCTTTTGGCTTAAAAACAATATTGTGAGGTGTTCAGAATAGACTGGAAATGAGTGGAAATGAATGTTATTGAGGTTAATAATACCATAAGATCAAAATTACCCTAAAATTCTGTGAATTTAGCGTTTTTTATGTTTTTTTTTTTTAAAAACATCCAGATCCAAAACCAAAATCCGAAAGGATGGTTTTGGCAAAACCAATCCAGATCCAAAACACGAGCGGAGATCCAGATCCAACACCAAAACACAAAACCTGAAAAGTATCTGTCACACATCTCTACTATATATATCTACTATATATAATTGTAATTATTCAAGAGAGTAATAGATGACCAACACATATTAAATTAATTCATATTAAAATAAACAGATTTATATCTTTATTATGCTAGCTGTCTCTGTATGCCAGTGAGGTGACTGAGTGCATGGCGAGGTGGAGGAAGGAAGGCGAGTCTCTGTATGTGGAGATGACACGTGGTGGACTGCTCGGCAGAAACAAAACCATAGTAGTCTCGTCTCCAGGCAAGATCCACCTCCGATGCTGACTGGGTCCCTTGGTAGTGTCTGAGAACTGACACACCTCTGGGAACCGGCGGCACCGACGAGGGAAGGGTCAGTCCAGAGCTCCCACTTCCCCTTTCCAAGCCCAGAACTCAGAGATCTCAATCCCCGGGGTACGCACTGTGAACACGTACATCTAACAGCTGCATCCCAGTGCACAGGAGTTCATCTACGGACAAGCAGGATGCCGCAGTCTGTATTATTTTCTCTCACTCACCTGATCAGCTGGTTCACAGCAGACTGTTACCATTCATACACATATTAGCTGATTTACAGCAGGTTTTAACCCATTAACAGCTGGTTCACAGCAGACTATACTGAACAAGATTGACTCCCCACTTGGGGACGGCCATACAGCTTATTGGTGACAGCCTATCTCACATTCTGCATTGCGTGCAGTTTTTTCATTAATTTTTTCATTTGTGTCAGTTTTTCCTTTTTTTTCTTTCAGTTTATTCAATTGTTTTCAGTTCTCTCATCCTTTATTGCGTTTATTTTCTATATACCTTACACTCATGTGAACTCTGAATTGCATGTCCTATTTTTACTTACCTGAAATGTTGATATGTGTACACTGTTTATTGTGACTAGTAAAAACTTTTAAACCCATAACAGCATTGTTTCTATACTCATCTAGTTTTTGCACCCATCAAGAGCACAATTCCAGGTGTTATTAAATATGCGCAACACAGAGGAGGTTGAGCTCGTTGCTGATTTTCGCAGCGCAGCGATCAGATAAAAAAACTGCGCATGCCTATGCACCGCAATGCGCAGGCGCATTGTACGGGTACAAAGAGGATCGGTGCTGGGTGATGGATTTAGCGAAGATTCCATTCGCACAGCCGAACGCAAAGTGATTGACAGAAAGAGGGCATTTATGGGTGTCAACTGACCGTTTTCTGGGAGTGTTTGGGAAAACGCAGGCATGTCCAGGCGTTTGCAGGGCAGGTGTCTGACGTCAATTCCGGCACCAAAAAGACTGTAGTGATTGCAAGGGCTGAGTAAGACCAGAGCTACTCTGAAACTGCACAAAATGTTTCTGCTGCGCTCGGCTGCAAAGGCATTCGCACACTTGCAAAGCGAAAATACACTCCCCCGTGGGTGGCGACTATGCATTTGCACGGCTGCTAAAAGTAGCTAGTGAGCGATCAACTCGGAATGACCCCCTTGGTGCACAGGTGCCACGCTTCTTTGTCTCTGTATGCACACATGGGATATCATTGCACATTAACATTGTAATTGGTAAGGGGGAAAAGTGAAGACTGACATACAAGTGTCATTAAGCCGCCCACACCAATCCATTGGCTCATTAATGTATACAGGCAGGGGTGTAGCAAGAACTTTGTGGGCTCCATAAAAACATTTTGAAGGGACCCCTGTCCAAATGCTTCTAAAGAGAGACATCACTCTCCAGAAGTTGTTAATGTTATGCCCCATAATAGTGCCTTGGTTCATTTCCTGAACCATAGTAGTGCCTTAGTTAATGTTGTGCCCACAGGTAATGCCCTAGTTTACTGTATAACCCATGATAGTGCCCTAGTTCACATACAAGGTCCCCAGTTCATAATATGCCACACTATAGTGCCACCACTTCATATTGTGTCACATTACAGTGCCCCAGCTCATATTATGTAACATTATAATGTCCTCCAATTCATTTTATACCATATTACAATGAGCAGGTCCAGGGGCATAAGTAGATATATTGTAGGCCCCAAGGCAAAAGTATGTATCACTCAATGGTAAAACATGTATACAGGTTGAGTATCCCTTAGCCAAAATGCTTGGGACCAGAGGTATTTTGGATATCCGATTTTTCCGTATTTTGGAATAATTGCATACCATAATGAAATATCATGGTGATGGGACCTAAATCTAAGCACAGAATGCATTTATGTTACATATACACCTTATACACACAGCCTGAAGATCATTTTAGACAATATTTTTTATAACTTTGTTTAATGCACAAAGTGTGTGTACATTCACACAATTCATTTATGTTTCATATTAGAGATGAGCGCCTGAAATTTTTCGGGTTTTGTGTTTTGGTTTTGGGTTCGGTTCCGCGGCCGTGTTTTGGGTTCGAACGCGTTTTGGCAAAATCTCACCGAATTTTTTTTGTCGGATTCGGGTGTGTTTTGGATTCGGGTGTTTTTTTCAAAAAACACTAAAAAACTGCTTAAATCATAGAATTTGGGGGTCATTTTGATCCCAAAGTATTATTAACCTCAAAAACCATAATTTACACTCATTTTCAGTCTATTCTGAATACCTCACACCTCACAATATTATTTTTAGTCCTAAAATTTGCACCGAGGTCGCCGTGTGAGTAAGATAAGCGACCCTAGTGGCCGACACAAACACCGGGCCCATCTAGGAGTGGCACTGCAGTGTCACGCTGGATGTCCCTTCCAAAAAACCCTCCCCAAACAGCACATGACGCAAAGAAAAAAAGAGGCGCAATGAGGTAGCTGTGTGAGTAAGATTAGCGACCCTAGTGGCCGACACAAACACCGGGCCCATCTAGGAGTGGCACTGCAGTGTCACGCAGGATGGCCCTTCCAAAAAACCCTCCCCAAACAGCACATGACGCAAAGATAAAAAGAGGCGCAATGAGGTAGCTGTGTGAGTAAGATTAGCGACCCTAGTGGCCGACACAAACACCGGGCCCATCTAGGAGTGGCACTGCAGTGTCACGCAGGATGTCCCTTCCAAAAAACCCTCCCCAAACAGCACATGACGCAAAGAAAAAAAGAGGCGCAATGAGGTAGCTGTGTGAGTAAGATTAGCGACCCTAGTGGCCGACACAAACACCTGGCCCATCTAGGAGTGGCACTGCAGTGTCACGCAGGATGTCCCTTCCAAAAAACCCTCCCCAAACAGCACATGACGCAAAGAAAAAAAGAGGCGCAATGAGGTAGCTGACTGTGTGAGTAAGATTAGCGACCCTAGTGGCCGACACAAACACCGGGCCCATTTAGGAGTGGCACTGCAGTGTCACGCAGGATGTCCCTTCCAAAAAACCCTCCCCAATCAGCACATGATGCAAAGAAAAAGAAAAGAAAAAAGAGGTGCAAGATGGAATTATCCTTGGGCCCTCCCACCCACCCTTATGTTGTATAAACAAAACAGGACATGCACACTTTAACCAACCCATCATTTCAGTGACAGGGTCTGCCACACGACTGTGACTGATATGACGGGTTGGTTTGGACCCCCCCAAAAAAGAAGCAATTAATCTCTCCTTGCACAAACTGGCTCTACAGAGGCAAGATGTCCACCTCATCATCACCCTCCGATATATCACCGTGTACATCCCCCTCCTCACAGATTATCAATTCGTCCCCACTGGAATCCACCATCTCAGCTCCCTGTGTACTTTGTGGAGGCAATTGCTGCTGGTCAATGTCTCCGCGGAGGAATTGATTATAATTCATTTTAATGAACATCATCTTCTCCACATTTTCTGGATGTAACCTCGTACGCCGATTGCTGACAAGGTGAGCGGCGGCACTAAACACTCTTTCGGAGTACACACTTGTGGGAGGGCAACTTAGGTAGAATAAAGCCAGTTTGTGCAAGGGCCTCCAAATTGCCTCTTTTTGCTGCCAGTATAAGTACGGACTGTGTGACGTGCCTACTTGGATGCGGTCACTCATATAATCCTCCACCATTCTATCAATGTTGAGAGAATCATATGCAGTGACAGTAGAAGACATGTCCGTAATCGTTGTCAGGTCCTTCAGTCCGGACCAGATGTCAGCATCAGCAGTCGCTCCAGACTGCCCTGCATCACCGCCAGCGGGTGGGCTCGGAATTCTGAGCCTTTTCCTCGCACCCCCAGTTGCGGGAGAATGTGAAGGAGGAGATGTTGACAGGTCGCGTTCCGCTTGACTTGACAATTTTGTCACCAGCAGGTCTTTCAACCCCAGCAGACTTGTGTCTGCCGGAAAGAGAGATCCAAGGTAGGCTTTAAATCTAGGATCGAGCACGGTGGCCAAAATGTAGTGCTCTGATTTCAACAGATTGACCACCCGTGAATCCTTGTTAAGCGAATTAAGGGCTGCATCCACAAGTCCCACATGCCTAGCGGAATCGCTCCCTTTTAGCTCCTTCTTCAATGCCTCCAGCTTCTTCTGCAAAAGCCTGATGAGGGGAATGACCTGACTCAGGCTGGCAGTGTCTGAACTGACTTCACGTGTGGCAAGTTCAAAGGGCACCAGAACCTTGCACAACGTTGAAATCATTCTCCACTGCGCTTGAGACAGGTGCATTCCACCTACTATATCGTGCTCAATTGTATAGGCTTGAATGGCCTTTTGCTGCTCCTCCAACCTCTGAAGCATATAGAGGGTTGAATTCCACCTCGTTACCACTTCTTGCTTCAGATGATGGCAGGGCAGGTTCAGTAGTTTTTGGTGGTGCTCCAGTCTTCTGTACGTGGTGCCTGTACGCCGAAAGTGTCCCGCAATTCTTCTGGCCACCGACAGCATCTCTTGCACGCCCCTGTCGTTTTTTTAAAAATTCTGCACCACCAAATTCAAGGTATGTGCAAAACATGGGACGTGCTGGAATTTGCCCATATTTAATGCACACACAATATTGCTGGCGTTGTCCGATGCCACAAATCCACAGGAGAGTCCAATTGGGGTAAGCCATTCCGCGATGATCTTCCTCAGTTGCCGTAAGAGGTTTTCAGCTGTGTGCGTATTCTGGAAAGCGGTGATACAAAGCGTAGCCTGCCTAGGAAAGAGTTGGCGTTTGCGAGATGCTGCTACTGGTGCCGCCGCTGCTGTTCTTGCGGCGGGAGTCCATACATCTACCCAGTGGGCTGTCACAGTCATATAGTCCTGACCCTGCCCTGCTCCACTTGTCCACATGTCCGTGGTTAAGTGGACATTGGGTACAACTGCATTTTTTAGGACACTGGTGAGTCTTTTTCTGACGTCCGTGTACATTCTCGGTATCGCCTGCCTAGAGAAGTGGAACCTAGATGGTATTTGGTAACGGGGGCACACTGCCTCAATAAATTGTCTAGTTCCCTGTGAACTAACGGCGGATACCGGATGCACGTCTAACACCAACATACTTGTCAAGGCCTCAGTTATCCGCTTTGCAGTAGGATGACTGCTGTGATATTTCATCTTCCTCGCAAAGGACTGTTGAACAGTCAATTGCTTACTGGAAGTAGTACAAGTGGGCTTACGACTTCCCCTCTGGGATGACCATCGACTCCCAGCGGCAACAACAGCAGCGCCAGCAGCAGTAGGCGTTACACGCAAGGATGCATCGGAGGAATCCCAGGCAGGAGAGGACTCGTCAGAATTGCCAGTGACATGGCCTGCAGGACTATTGGCATTCCTGGGGAAGGAGGAAATTGACACTGAGGGAGTTGGTGGGGTGGTTTGCGTGAGCTTGGTTACAAGAGGAAGGGATTTACTGGTCAGTGGACTGCTTCCGCTGTCACCCAAAGTTTTTGAACTTGTCACTGACTTATTATGAATGCGCTGCAGGTGACGTATAAGGGAGGATGTTCCGAGGTGGTTAACGTCCTTACCCCTACTTATTACAGCTTGACAAAGGGAACACACGGCTTGACACCTGTTGTCCGCATTTCTGGTGAAATACCTCCACACCGAAGAGCTGATTTTTTTGGTATTTTCACCTGGCATGTCAACGGCCATATTCCTCCCACGGACAACAGGTGTCTCCCCGGGTGCCTGACTTAAACAAACCACCTCACCATCAGAATCCTCCTGGTCAATTTCCTCCCCAGCGCCAGCAACACCCATATCCTCCTCATCCTGGTGTACTTCAACACTGACATCTTCAATCTGACTATCAGGAACTGGACTGCGGGTGCTCCTTCCAGCACTTGCAGGGGGCGTGCAAATGGTGGAAGGCGCATGCTCTTCACGTCCAGTGTTGGGAAGGTCAGGCATCGCAACCGACACAATTGGATTGTGGATTTGGGATTTCGAAGAATGCACAGTTCTTTGCTGTGCTGCTTTTGCCAGCTTGAGTCTTTTCATTTTTCTAGCGAGAGGCTGAGTGCTTCCATCCTCATGTGAAGCTGAACCACTAGCCATGAACATAGGCCAGGGCCTCAGCCGTTCCTTGCCACTCCGTGTCGTAAATGGCATATTGGCAAGTTTACGCTTCTCCTCCGACAATTTTATTTTAGGTTTTGGAGTCCTTTTTTTTCTGATATTTGGTGTTTTGGATTTGACATGCTCTGTACTATGACATTGGGCATCGGCCTTGGCAGACGACGTTGCTGGCATTTCATCGTCTCGGCCATGACTAGTGGCAGCAGCTTCAGCACGAGGTGGAAGTGGATCTTGATCTTTCCCTAATTTTGGAACCTCAACATTTTTGTTCTCCATATTTTAATAGGCACAACTAAAAGGCACCTCAGGTAAACAATGGAGATGGATACTAGTATACAATTATGGACTGCCTGCCGAGTGCAGACACAGAGGTAGCCACAGCCGTGAACTACCGTACTGTACTGTGTCTGCTGCTAATATAGACTGGTTGATAAAGAGATAGTATACTCGTAACTAGTATGACTATAAAGAAAGAAAAAAAAACCACGGTTAGGTGGTATATACAATTATGGACGGGCTGCCGAGTGCCGACACAGAGGTAGCCACAGCCGTGAACTACCGCACTGTACTGTGTCTGCTGCTAATATAGACTGGTTGATAAAGAGATAGTATACTACTAATATTATATATACTGGTGGTCAGGTCACTGGTCACTAGTCACACTGGCAGTGGCACTCCTGCAGCAAAAGTGTGCACTGTTTAATTTTAATATAATATTATGTACTCCTGGCTCCTGCTATAACCTATAACTGGCACTGCAGTGCTCCCCAGTCTCCCCCACAATTATAAGCTGTGTGAGCTGAGCACAGTCAGATATATATATATACATTGATGCAGCACACTGGGCTGAGCAGTGCACACAGATATGGTATGTGACTGAGTCACTGTGTGTATCGTTTTTTTCAGGCAGAGAACGGATATATTAAATAAAACAAACAACTGCACTGTCTGGTGGTCACTGTGGTCGTCAGTCACTAAACTCTGCACTCTCTTCTACAGTATCACAGCCTCAGGTCAATCTCTCTCTCTCTCTCTCTCTCAACCCTAATCTAAATGGAGAGGACGCCAGCCACGTCCTCTCCCTATCAATCTCAATGCACGTGTGAAAATGGCGGCGACGCGCGGCTCCTTATATAGAATCCGAGCCTCGCGAGAATCCGACAGCGTCATGATGACGTTCGGGCGCGCTCGGGTTAACCGAGCAAGGCGGGAAGATCCGAGTCGCTCGGACCCGTGAAAAAAAACATGAAGTTCGGGCGGGTTCGGATTCAGAGAAACCGAACCCGCTCATCTCTATTTCATATACACCTTATACACACAGCCTGAAGGTCATTTAATACAATATTTTTAATAACTTTGTATATTTAAACAAAGTTTGTGTACATTGAGTCATCAAAAAACAAAGGTTTCACTATCTCAGTCTCACTCAAAAAAGTCCGTATTTCGGAATATTCCGTATTTCGGAATATTTGGATATGGGATACTCAACCTGTATAACACATGTAACTGTGTTAGGGTAGGTGGGACCCTCTCAGCTCTGGGCTCCATAGCAGCGCACTCCCTGCACCTATGGTAGGTATGCTCTTGTGTACAGGCCTACACTGCCAGTGCCTGCTGATGCGCTTCTGGGTTTTGCGTTCACTGTGGACCACAAACTGGAAGAATCCAGCTTTACCATACCCTCCAACTAGGAAGGCCAATCCCAGGATTGGGATTGCTGTGCACATGCACAAACTTGTTTTCTGCCGGGCAGTGCTGAGCATATTAGCAATGCTCGGCTCAGATAATGCCCGGGCTGGCCTCCCGCGGACTCAGTGTGGGCTGCACGGATCAGCACTTCTCTTCTTGCTCCTTGGCGGAGACACTGACTGTGCCTCTTCTGCATATTCTCCTCACCATGCTGGCTGACCTGGCTTTCTGATACACAAGAGGACAAGGTAGGCAAAAACTGGGCCCAGGCCCAGGTTAGAGATGACAGTGTGTCACTTACATAAACTGCAGGGTATCAGTGTCAGTGTGTCAGTATCTGTGTGTAAGTGTGTCAGTGTCTGTGTCACCATCTGTGTGTCCGCATCAGTGTGTCCATGTCTGTGTGTTAGCGTCTGTATGCCAGTGTCTCTTTGTCCATGTCTGTGTGTCTGCATCTGTGTCAGCATCTCTGTGTCAGCATCTGTGTGTCAGTGTGTCAGCTTGTGTTCAGTGTCTCTGTGTCAGCATCTGTGTGTCAGTGTGTCATCATCTGTCAGTGTGTCAGTTTCTGTGTGTCAGAGTCTGTATGTCAATATCTGTGTAAGCTTTTGTGTGTCCATGTCTGTGTGTCAGTGGGTCTGTGTCAGCATTAGTTTGTCAGCTGTATTCATTTGATTCTTAACCTTGATGATCAGCATATAGCCTCTAGGTCCACACTCTGACCACACATCAGTCACGTTAGGTACCAGCGGAGATGGCAGACAACATTGCGGGCGCAGAACCAGGGACCCCCAACACAGCAATCACTCCTTGGTGACACCAGAAGGGTAAGTTAGTGTACCTGGTAGGAACGGGATAAGAGGCGGAACTACCGCCAGTGCAACCAGTGCGTTGCACTGGGGCCTGCCACTGTCCAGGGGCCCAAAGCATGTAATGAGTCAAACTGACTTATTACATGCTGCTGTGTGCTGCGGGCAACCCCTGCCCGCAGCACACAGCCGCCCGGAGAGGAGAGGAGCACAGCGGACATGGGGGGAAGGAGGAGGAGGGAGGTGGAGGAGGGAGCCGCAGCAGCGCTTTGTTACTGGTGGAGGCGTTACTGCGCCTCTGCTTCACTATTGGCTGTCTTCCGCCGCTGTGAAGAGCATCCCAGCATTCACAGCGGCGGAGAACAGCCTATGGTGAAGGACTGGGACAGCAGCAGCAGCGCCTCCACCAATAACACTGCGCTGCTGCGGCTTCCTCCTCCACCTCCCTCCTCCTCCTTCTCTCCTGCCCAGGGTCTCTGGAGAAGCTGCACCGAGGAGCCTGAGCCAGCAGAGAGAGTAAGTATAATTCTTTCTTTCTTTCTCTTTCTTTCTCTCTCAAAAAGGGAAAGGGGGACTATCTGCCGTAATGTGTAAAAAGGGGGAATCTGCCTGCCGTAATGTGTAAAAAGGGGACCCTGTCTGCTGTAATGTGTAACGAGGGCACGCTGTCTGCCGTAATGTGTAAGAAGGGCACGCTGTCTGCCGTAATGTGTAACAAGGGCACGCGGTCTGCCGCTATGTGTAACAAGGGCACGCTGTCTGCTGTTATGTGTAAAAAGGGGAAGCTGTCTGCCATTATGTGTAAAAAGGGGACGCTGTCTGCCATTATGTGTAAAAAGTGCACGCTGTCTGCCGCTATGTGTAACAAGGGCACACTGTCTGCCGTTATGTGTAAAAAGGGGACGCTGTCTGCAGTTATGTGTAAAAAGTGCACGCTGTTTGCCATTATGTGTAAAAAGGGTACGCTGTCTGCCTTAATGTGTAAAAAGGGGATGCTGTCTGCCGTAATGTGTAAAAAGGGGAATCTGTCCGCCGTAAGGTGTAAAAGGGTGTCTACCTAGTGTAGTGGTGTTACTGTGTGGTGTAATTTGAATAATGGAGACTACTGTGCACCATTTTATGTATTGGTATTATTTTGTGGCCACACCCCTTCCCCACGAAGCCACGCCCCTATGTATTTTTGTGCGCGCCTGTGGCGCGCACTGTCCCTATTTTGCAGTGCAAAAATGTCTAGTTACGGCATTGTTGCTAGGTACCCATTACTCTGACCCTGAGCAGGTCCCCCTTACCAGATCCTCTCCAGGGGTGAGGGGGTGGACTTGGATGGGATGAGGGGGGTCCCAAAGCATTTTGTCAAACCTGGGCCCACCGCTTGCTAGTTTCGCCACTGAACGGGATGCTGGCCATGCTCTATTACAGCTACTCCAGCATCCAGCACTGGATCACCACTGATCTTTCAAACACTGCAAGTATTTAACTTAAAGACTGTTTCCTATGAACATTCACATTGCAACCCTTTGTTCTAAAAAAACCCTGTTTATTCTACATCATGAACTTGATTTACCTTTATTATTTTTAGTGATGAGCGGGTTCGGTTCCTCGGAATCCGAACCCCCCCGAACTTCACCCATTTTACACGGGTCCGAGGCAGACTCGGATCTTCCCGCCTTGCTCGGTTAACCCGAGCGCGCCCGAACTTCATCATCCCGCTGTTGGATTCTCGCGAGATTCGTATTCTATATAAGGAGCCGCGCGTCGCCGCCATTTTCACTCGTGCATTGGAGATGATAGGGAGAGGACGTGTGCAGCGTTCTCTCATTTGTGTTCAGTGTGCTGAAAATATCTGTGTGCTGCAAATATCTGTGCTCAGTGTGCTTGCAAATATCTGTGCTCAGTGTGCTGAAATGAAAATATCTACGTTCTCTGCCTGAAAAACGCTCCATATCTGTGCTGCTTTGTAGTATATAGTAGGAGGACAGTGCAGAATTTTGCTGACCAGTGACCACCAGTATTATATCAATACGGTACAGTAGTCCACTGCACTACCTACCTCTGTGTCGTCAAGTATACTATCCATCCATACCTGTGGTGCATTTAAGTTTTGCGCAGTATATATGTAGTAGGAGGACAGTGCATAATTTTGCTGACCACCAGTATATAATATATAGCAGTACGGTACAGTAGTCCACTGCTCTACCTACCTCTGTGTCGTCAAGTATACTATCCATCCATACCTGTGGTGCATTTAAGTTTTGCGCAGTATATATATAGTAGGAGGTCAGTGCATAATTTTACTGACCACCAGTATATAATATTTAGCAGTACGGTACAGTAGTCCATTGCTCTACCTACCTCTGTGTCGTCAAGTATACTATCCATCCAGCGACCTTGGTGCACCTCTTTTTTTCTTTGCATCATGTGCTGTTTGGGGACTATTTTTTGAAGTGCCATCCTGTCTGACACTGCAGTGCCACTCCTAGATGGGCCAGTTGTTTGTGTCGGCCACTTGGGTCGCTTAGCTTAACCATCCAGCAACCTTGGTGCACCTCTTTTTTTCTTTGCATCATGTGCTGTTTGGGGACTATTTTTTTAAGTGCCATCCTGTCTGACACTGCAGTGCCACTCCTAGATGGGCCAGGTGTTTGTGTCGGCCACTTGGGTCGCTTAGCTTAACCATCCAGCGACCTTAGTGCACCTCTTTTTTTCTTTGCATCATGTGCTGTTTGGGGACTATTTTTTGAAGTGCCATCCTGTCTGACACTGCAGTGCCACTCCTAGATGGGCCAGGTGTTTGTGTCGGCCACTTGGGTCGCTTAGCTTAGTCATCCAACGACCCTGTTACAAATTTTAGGACTAAAAATAATATTGTGAGGTGTGAGGTGTTCAGAATAGACTGGAAATGAGTGGAAATTATGGTTATTGAGGTTAATAATACTATGGGATCAAAATGACCCCCAAATTCTATGATTTAAGCTGTTTTTGAGGGTTTTTTGTAAAAAAAACACCAGAATCCGACAAAAAAAATTTTCAGGGAGGTTTTGCCAAAATGCGTCTGAATCCAAAACACAGCCGCGGAACCGTATCCAAACACAAAACACGAAAAATGTCTGGTGCACATCACTAATTATTTTGCATTATGAGTTTATAAGTACTTGTGTAGTTAATCTAGAATTAATTTACTAACAATCCTGTTTCAGCTTGTTTCATTGAGCACTATGACACGATCACTAAAGCTTATATTCTTGACACACTAGTATTGGCATTTCTTTACATACACACAATGTGAGCGCAGACCCCCCTCCCTATCTAATTGTACTCTTATACCATGAATAGGTTTTGGGTAACCTATAGCATTGAGCAGCTCCCAAAATCTCAGACTCTCCTCAGCAGTTCATTCTTTATACTGCTTGCCTCTGGGGAATCCTGGATAGGGAGGATTCAGTTAGATTTGCAAATAGGATGTAGGGGGACTACTTCCAATCATTAATGAGGAGATTGGTGGTGGAGATTGGATGTTCTGAGATCTAGTTGAAAGCTGGGAGCTAGTTGGAGCTACCTGCTTGGTATGTTACCAAATTTTCCTGAATGCTTTGCATGTACCGACATAACAGATAGGAGGTTCCTAGATGGTTAAAGTCTTTTCCTCTACTTACTTTCGCTTCACAAATGGTACAGATGGTATCACAAATGTTGGGATTGGGAAAAACTTACTCCACACAAAAGAGGTGGCTTTTTGGTCCTTCATCCAGACATGACAATGGCCTTCTTTTTATGATGGTGAAGAAGTGCTGCCACTGGTGGCTGAGTTATTTTGACATAAAGAACATTCTCATCCCCATTAGCATGAGCTACATAATTATCTCCCTCATCTTGTTGCACTTCCACAGTAGCATCCTCAATTTCTATGTTACCATCTTTACTTGTGCTGCTCATCCCCACATTTGTAAAGGATGCAGAAATGGTAGAAGGAGGATTCTCTACAAGAACAGTGTCAGAAATGACAGACTCACACATACCACCCCTAGATACTCCTCTGGGATTTTTAAAACAGTTTGTTCTTCCGTCTTACTAGGCGGGGGGTGTCTGCACTAATTTGCCTGTTTAACAATTGACACCTCTTCTAGACTTTGTACTGTACAAAAGAAAATGCCTGATTGTGTTTGGCCCCAGTTTCAACAACAGGAATTCTAGTGCATGAAACAGCCGTAGAACTAGCAGGACCACCACTGGCAAACATTGTGGTACCCCTGGTCTGCTGAGATGTAACTTTAAGCTTTGCAATAAGCACATCCAGGTCCAGTACACAAGTAGCAATCAGAAGATATACGACCAGAAGAGTTTATTGGGAATGGAGCCAGGCAGAAGTGGTTACTCTGAATAAAGCTGAAGTTTTGTAAACAGAAACAAGTAGTCAAGGAACAAGGCTAGGATTGCTACATAGTCATACAATAAAGTAAAATGGTGTAGAAGAACAGGTTCACAGGAACACTAACGAGCACCTTGCAAGTTGCCCTACTGTAGGTCAGGCAGCCACTTTTCTGTGATCGAAGATGGAGAGTCGCTGATGCTTGAGCATGTGCAGACTTGTTCCTAGACCCTATGGCATCTTTCTGGTGAATGAACCACCATTTAATCTTGTGGTTAATAAGTCTAAAACTTTCAGAGAATACTGCCAGGCCAGGTTTTAGGTTTTTTTAAATGTACGGTCTGCAGTGGGAAAGCAGTATTTTTAACAGCAGGCTGGAGCACACAACCTGACAAACACAACATGCCCTTGTAATGGATCGTTAACAGATGGAAAATTTGCTAGAATGCACAGTCCTAATTCTCTGTTCACAAGAAACATGGAAGTAGCTTCTAAGTGATGCTCAGATAGTTAATGACCTGCACAGAAGCTGATCATTTTATATCATTGTGAGAGCTTACATTCTAAAGTGAAAGCTTAGCTTTTTAAATAAATTGTGAGTTTGAAACAGCAGAAGGTGAGTTAGAATACAGAAAAGGGTGAGTTTAATAATACACAAACAGGAACACAAATATTGGCAATACCATTAACATCTAATATAATTTTTAAGGTTAGTGCAGTGCAATGGATGTAATGCATTTGTTTTGCAAGGGGCATTGTGGAGACTCAGCTGCTGTCCAATCTGTGAGCAATTTTCACTGCTGAAGGAGGAGATACTGTAGCTAAATTGCATGCTGAGATTTGTAGGATGTCTGTGTCTTTGAGGTCTCCACTGCCTCAGAAAGCCACCAGAAGACATTCTGACTGGACTACTGTGGTCAGTCAAAGGCAGAGACATCCAGAGGGACACAGACACCTCCCACAAACTGTGACACTGTAAAACTCATGTGCTGCTCTTGCAGGGCTGGAAGATACAACTAATAGAGGCATTACAGAACAGGAGGATTTGGGGACTTCTACTAATTATAGGAACAGGAAAAGGAACAGGAAAAGGAACAGGAAAAGTTCATCTCCAAAAAGGACTGCACTTCTCTTGGGAGATTCCATTATTAGAGGAATACATGTGGGAAATGAAAAAGAAGTAGAGAAACAAGTAAGGTGCTTACCTGGAGCCACAGCTCCAAGGGATAAAGAGTGCATGTTAAGAATCTTGAAGGCAGCTAGAAAAGATGGGGCGGTGGATGTCATTGTCCACCTAGGGACAAATGACCTGGCTAATGCTGAACTCATGGCCGTAAAAGTAGAATTTAGGATGTATGGGACTGCTCTGAAACAGGTGGCAACCACTGTAACATTGTCGGATCACTTTGCATGTACTGACATAACAGATAGGAGGTTCCTAGATGGTTAAAGTATTTTCCTCTACTTACTTTCGCTTCACAAATGGTACAGATGGTATCACAAATGTTGGGATTGGGTAAAAATGATTTCACACAAAAGAGGTGGCTTTTTGGTCCTACGTCCAGGCATGACAATTGCATTATTTTTATCATGGTGAAGAAGTGTTGCCAATAGTGGCTGAATTATTTTGACAAAAAGAACATTCTCATCCCCATTAGCATGAGATACATAATTATCTCCCTCATCTTGTTGCACTTCCACAGTAGCATCCTCAATTTCTATGTTACCATCTTTACTTGTGCTGCTCATCCCCACATTTGTAAAGGATGCAGAAATGGTAGAAGGAGGATTCTCTACAAGAACAGTGTCAGAAATGTCAGACTCACACATACCACCCCTAGATACTCCTCTGGGATTTGTAAAACAGTTTGTTCTTCCGTCTTACTAGGCGGGGGGGGGGGGGTGTCTGCACTAATTTGCCTGTTTAACAATTGACACCTCTTCTAGACTTTGTACTGTACAAAGGAAAATGCCTGATTGTGTTTGGCCCCAGTTTCAACAACAGGAATTCTAGTGCATGAAACAGCCGTAGAACTAGCAGGACCACCACTGGCAAACATTGTGGTACCCCTGGTCTGCTGAGATGTAACTTTAAGCTTTGCAATAAGCACATCCAGGTCCAGTACACAAGTAGCAATCAGAAGATATACGACCAGAAGAGTTTATTGGGAATGGAGCCAGGCAGAAGTGGTTACTCTGAATAAAGCTGAAGTTTTGTAAACAGAAACAAGTAGTCAAGGAACAAGGCTAGGATTGCTACATAGTCATACAATAAAGTAAAATGGTGTAGAAGAACAGGTTCACAGGAACACTAACGAGCACCTTGCAAGTTGCCCTACTGTAGGTCAGGCAGCCACTTTTCTGTGATCGAAGATGGAGAGTCGCTGAAGCTTGAGCATGTGCAGACTTGTTCCTAGACCCTATTGTCAAAGTCAGAAAAATATCTCTATGCACACTACCATATTTGCACCTCACACAGGTCCGTGCTGCGCATGCGTACGCTCTCCCGTACGTGCGCATACTCACAGTCGCGGGCACCCGCAGGCGCATGGTATGCGTATTTACGGTAGAGTTTATGCGATCGTAGCGTGCGACTCAATCATTACATATTTTCACTAATAATGTATTTTGTAGATCATGGTCCCTTTGATAGATTCTGAAAGTTTGGTTAATATAGAATGTTTATGAACAGAGGAATCCCTCTTTGTTTGATACGAAGGGTCAGACAGGAGTAATACAGTGGTGTTTAGTATCCATCGGAAGAATATTTAATTAGAAATATTCCGGTGTTGGTTTGAAGCAGATCAATCGCTCGTGCGAATAGTTATGGACATAAGAAGTTTATGAACATTTACTTTATTTGCACTTTATTACCCATGCGGCGGGAAACCCAGTTTCCCTCCCACCTGAGCAGTTGGAAATAGTCACAGCCCACCTGTATGAATCAACCTATGACCTTTTGTTATAATGCGAAGCCGAATTCCTGTGTCCAATGAACAATGAGATTGTAGGGACCATTGAATTGTATTGTGTGTGGGGCATAAATAGGCAGGCCGACCATATCCAACTTCACTCTCTTCAACGGTTCTCATTGCTGATAATCGGGAGCTGGATATCGAGGCGCATGCGATCGTTTCCCCTTGTGCGTAAGTTTCCTCCGTAATCATATTGTCTTACTGTGAGCCATCTCTCTCTCTCTCTGTCTCTCCCTCTCTCTCGTATTTTCCTTTAATTATATTGTATTGTATTTCCTGTCTAGTTTATCTGGTTAGTTGGTTTATGTTATATTGTAGTGTATCATTTGTACTGTGATTCCTTTTGCAAGTATAATAGTTATAATACACATAATAGGTTTTGGACCCTAAGCCCAGGTATCTGTGTATTTCTTAAAGGGTTAAGTATTCTCTGAGCGTCGGTGACGCTCAAGCAGCTTTGTAGTTAATCAGGTTACACCAGGTTGCACTTACACTCTGTCTCTACACTAAGGTATACTGTGTATCTCATCGTTAAAAGGTATAGATATAAAGGTTAAACGTTGTAAGCGTCTGCACCGCTGGTGATCTCCTCGTGGTCCCGAGCGTACGTTACGCTATAGCGAATCATCACGTTAGTCGGCAGCCAATAGCGTCCCTACCTGTGATCACTGGGCCGTAAGCGAACGTGACGCTTGAGCGTCTCGACTACGGTTGAGCGATCGCTACACAACTTGCGTACCCTTACGGTACTTCTTACGTAGATAGCGTACAGTGTTCTTAGACCTCTTAAAGTGTTTTATATATGATAAATATTTAGCTTTATCAATTGGCGGCTCGCCCGTCCTTCACATATCTGCACTAGGTAGATCAGCAGACATTATCCCTCAGCAAAGGGCGGGAGGTTGTATCCCTCGTAGTGCTGACAGGATAAGCGTCTGCTTCGCTTAGGTAAAGAGTGCTAAAGGAATCCGGGAACCGGAGCTAAGAACAAAACGCTAGTGTCTTTTAAAACTGTTTATTTTTCTGTCTTGCGTACACACGCACGCACACATATATATCTGCATTTCCTTTTCTTTTTCATTTTCGTACATCACTCTCCTGTCTGCCAGTTTTATAGTTGATAGAAGTGCTAAAAAAAGATTTGCCGTTATTTCATAGTTTAAGAGTAAAGGTAATATAGTTAAAAGATAGACAAACACACAGTTTTGCCTGGGAGATAAGGCGAAGTCAGTGTGTTGTGTGGGAGATGATCAAGGATCATCTACATTGATAAAAGTATAAATTGTGTTACGGTGGATCTTTGCTTTGCGTATACGTGTCTCTAACAAAGACCTGCGTACACAATCCAAAGGCCGACGCACGCAGCGTACGTTACGCAATGGAGCGTCCGGTTACGCCCACGTAGCTCAAGTCACGATAAGTTGATTTTTAACGCAAAGCGATAAATAACGCAAAGCGATAAATAACGCAAAGCGATAAATAACGCGAGGCGAGAAATAACGCAAGTCTATTTTTGGGTGTCCGAAATTTAATTAACAGATCCTGCTCCTAATTGGTAACACACCTGATCTGAAGAAAAATTTCTGCGCAGAAATAGAAATAGAAAACAAAAGTGTACATGTGATGAGTGAGTGTTTTTACAATTTTTAAAGGTTGAACCACAAGAAAAGTCGAGTACTCGTGAGGTACATGCGTGTAAGTGACGTGCACGGTGGCTAGGGAGGCATCTTTGGTTAAATATACAATTTTGAGCATTAGAGTATAGCAGACCAGGAGGTCATACTGTAACAAGACCAGGAGGTCATACTGTAACAAGACCAGGAGGTCATACTGTAACAAGACCAGGAGGTCATAACAGACCAGGAGGTCCAGGTACAGCCGACAAGGAAGTCCGCTATACAGTTCACAGGCACAACACCGAAAAGGGTTGGTGCAACACCCATATAGGCCATATAAGCTCTGGCTGAAGGAATTCGCAGTCGTAAGTTTCGATTCCATTGGTCTTTCCGTACATAAGCTTAGTTGTTTGTGTACTGAACGACTGGACCGCACGTAAGTGTGTGCAGTAGTTAGTAATCTGACCTAATACCATTAGAGTAAAGGGGTCACAAACGCTATCTGTACACTCTAACGTGATTTGTGTAATTTCTTTTTTTTTAAGGGAAGTTCGCTGCTCACTCAGGAACTATCCAGCAACCAATAGTTACTGGAAAGAGTAAGTGTTCTTCGGATAACCCTCGCAGGTTCCAGTAAATAGAGGTTCAGGTCGCAGGGGCCCTAGGTCGAGTACGCCAGCACCATATCGGTGAGATCAGGTCGTATTGGTCGGCGTGGGCGAGTGAGTGGGGTACTCGGTAAACCGCCACCGTCAGCCTATTGTTGACATTTGGTTTTTCGTAAGGGTTGACTAAATAAAGCAACACTTTCGAACTATGGGGGCCACTTGTTCAGGTAGGGGGCGATCAACCTCGGTTCGGGTTGATTCAGTGGTCCGACCAATTGGGTCGGCCAGGTATATAATGTGTGAGAAATATGGAAGTCACACAGAAACTTTATGTGATGAATGGGAGAGAATGACTGTACATGACGGGGAGAAATTCCCAAGAATAGGGAGCTTCAGCTCAGAAGTGTTACAAAATTTGAGGAGGATATGTCTCATAAAATCAACAAAGAGACGAATCCAGCATTATGATTATTTACAGTTGTGGCAACAGGAAGGTGAGATACAGAGAGGTTTGGCTCAGGCGGCGGGATCTGGCTCTAACAGAAAACTGATTGCCACGGCCCCACCGCCACCATATATATCAGGAGAGAAGTTGATTGCGGAGAAAGACGCACTAAGGTGTAACACAAAATCACTTAGTAACTGTGTAAATGTTAATGATAATGTTAACCCATTAACCCATGCAAGTATTAACCCGTGCAAGTTGTACCCTGTTTTGAACTTTCCTCAGGAGTGTGATCAAGAGGACGAATCAGCAACGATTTCAGCGCTCTCTCTAGCAGCCACCATAGCAGAGACCACAGTAGGCACAGCTCCACCCACGAGATTAGTAAAGGCCCCTAGCGGAGGGATAGGTGAGGTCGTATCAACTGGTAAGTACGGCACCATGCATTATGCTGAAACTATTTCACCACAGCCTGTAGAATCTACACAGAATGAGGTTGTTAGAATCACACCTGTTAGAGTAATAGCAGTGCCAAATGGGAAAACAGACGCATCAGGAGCCACTCCCATTAGGAACATTGCCATGTACACCCCATTTTCCCGAATGGAATTAAGGACCATAGTGTCTGAATTTCCTGACCCTAGAAAAGACTTAGTTGCCAGTCAAAAATACATCAGAGACTTAGGTAACACTGCAGAGCCCAACAATAAAGACTGGCAGATATTGCTGAGAGCATGTTTACCCTCAAATGTCGACGCAACTCAATTTTTAGCTGATTGCGGACTAGATCATGATGTACCTCTTACAGATGTGTACAACCAAGATAATGTGAAAAGAATAACTTGCAGCTAAAAGAGTATTTCCCAGCAGTAGCTAAGTGGAATAAGATATTCTCCATTAAACAGAAGGAGTCAGAGACAGCTGCAGAGTATTTTCACAGAGCATTATTAGAAATGGCAAAATACACAGGCATAGAGGACATTAAAACAGACACAAACCATCGGGAAGTAGCAGTATCGGTACTGATGGATGGTTTAAAAGAGTCATTGAAGACTAGGGTACAGACCACGCAACCATGTTGGCGAGGTCTGTCTGTGGCTACTTTGAGAGAGGCTGCTATTGATCACGATAGAAACATCACCAGACACAGGGAGCAACAAGGTGATAAATTAATGTCAGTAAGTATACAGGCTCTGACCACAAGGCAGCCTTTGTTTGTATCACCAAATCCTGTGGGTAAGTCAAGTATGGTTACTTGTTATTCTTGTCAAACAGGGACACATGGCACGAGATTGTAGAGTAAAGAATCCACGAAACTCATACCAAACCCCTGGACAATGACACGACACACGACATTGGGAGCAAGGTCCGCAGAAACGGAGTTATGAGCCACATACAGGGGAAACAAAAAGATATCCCCCAAACAGAGACTGGCATGCCTCTGGTAGTTCCCAACTATCTCCCTCACAAGTAGTTGCTGCCAGCGGGATTCAGGGAGGTCACCATACCCAATAGGGGTGTGGCCATACCTGTAATCTGCAGCCAGTAAAATTAATTGCTAACATTGGAAGTGAACCCGAGATCGCAATTAATGTAGCTGGTAAACCTTTAAACTTTCTTGTAGACACAGGGGCGGCCAAGTCAGTGATAAATTCGACAGTGGGCATGAGAACCACTGGTAGGACAATTCCAGCCATGGGAGTAACAGGAGTAGTCCAGCACTACCCTGTTAGCAAACCAGCCGAGATTACAATAGGGCCTTTGCATACCAAGCATTCCTTTTTGCTGGCTGCATCGGCACCAACTAATCTCCTGGGAAGAGACTTACTGTGTAAAATGGGGTGCGTCATTTATTGTACTCCTGAAGGTGTATTCTTGGACATACCTGAGAAACACGCTCAGGAAGTGCGAGACATGTTAGACTCCCCATCAAAATTAATGTCACATACCATTATGACAAATAGGAATCCATCCCAAATAGAAGAGATGACATCTCAGATACCAGAGTCACTTTGGACAAAAGACGGACAAGACACTGGATTAATGGCAAACGTAGCTCCAGTAGTTGTACAAGTAAAAGATGGTAGGATAGCTCCAAAAATCCCACAGTACCCTCTGAAGCCAGAGGTGGAGTTAGGAGTTTACCCAGTAATAGAGCGCTTGCTACAACAGGGCATTCTGGTAAGAACGTCCAGCACTGCTAATAGTCCCATCTTCCCTGTGAAAAAGAGTGGGGGGAGGAGTTACAGACTAGTGCAGGATCTAAGGGGGATTAACAAAATAGTTGAGAGTCAGTTCCCCGTAGTGCCAAATCCAGCTGTCATCCTAATGCAAATCCCTCCCACTGCCAAATTTTTCACTGTTATTGACCTCTGCTCCGCTTTCTTTTCGGTACCTCTGCACCCTGACAGCCAATATTTGTTTGCATTTACATACAGAGGAGTCCAATACACGTGGACTCGATTACCCCAAGGTTTCATAGATAGTCCAAGTATATTTTCTCTGGCTTTGCATGATTGTTTACAGTCTTTCCAACCAGACAGTGGATCAGTATTGATACAGTATGTGGACGATTTATTACTGTGTTCAGATTCACTGGAAGCATCTCTGAAGGATACGAAACAGCTCCTGTTTCATCTTTCAGACACCGGACACAAGGTGTCCAAAGACAAGTTACAATTATGCCAAACTAAGGTAAAATATTTGGGACACTGTCTAACACAAGGACTGAGACACCTGACCGCTGATAGAATCCAAGCAATTAGAGACATGACTCTGCCACAAACCCAGCAACAGATCAGAACGTTTTTAGGAATGTGTGGGTATTGCCGTAATTGGATCCCAGGGTTTTCCATTTTGGCGTTACCTTTGCAGGAAATGGTCTCCTCAAACAAACCTGATAGGATTTCGCATACAGACGAGTCCGAAACAGCATTTGAGAGACTCAAACAGTGCCTAACGCAGGCACCAGCACTAGGTATGCCAGACTATGGGAAACCCTTTGAACTATACAGAACAGAAAGTGCTGGTTGCGCAGCAGGTGTACTAACCCAAAAACACGGTGATGCCAGCAGGCCAGTTGCATACTACAGCGCTCAGCTAGACACGGTAGCGCGATCCCTCCCCACATGCTTGTGAAGCGTTGCTGCGATAGCATTGCTAGTGACAAAAAGCGAAGATGTCGTGCTAGGCCACAACCTCACAATCCATACGCCACATGCAGTATCAGCCTTATTGAATTCTGCCCAAACCAGACACGTCTCATCAGCGAGGTTTACAAGATGGGAATTGGCACTAATGGCCCCCGTAAACATCACCATAAGGAGATGCAGTGCATTAAATCCTGCAACGTATCTCCCAGGTGTGCCTGGTCAGGCACAAAGGGTGGAAGGTGAGAGTGATGGGGAAGGAGGATTTAATACAAAGGAAGATACACATGATTGTATGGAATATTTGACCCAAAATTTTACCGCAAGGCCTGACATCAGTGACAACCCACTGGAAGATGCAGAACTCACGTTCTACACGGACGGTAGTTGCCATAGACAGTCAGACTCGGGAGACTTGTGTACTGGATACGCAGTCGTAGATGACCAAGACACCATAGAAGCGGAACCGCTAGGCCCACCTCACTCAGCCCAGGTTGCTGAACTGGTCGCCCTAACCAGAGCATGTGAATTGGCTAAGGGTAAGTCAGCCAATATCTACACCGATTCTAGATACGCATTCGGGGTAGTCCATGATTTCGGAGCCCTATGGCGCCTCAGAAATTTCATGACGGCAGCTGGTACACCGGTAGCGCATGCAGCTCACATAAAAAGGCTTCTAACAGCGATACAGGAACCCGACAGAGTGGCTGTTATCAAATGTAAAGCACACACATATAGCCAAGACCCGGTATCACTTGGTAACAGCCGAGCAGATGAAGCTGCTAAATTAGCAGCTGCTACCCCCATACAGACAGACACCACACAATTGATGGTATTTAATACCATTAACACACAGAAGTTGTGTGAAATGCAAAATTTGTGTTCCACACAGGAAAAGGCAGTCTGGAAGGCAAAGGGATGTGGCCAGGAGTCCTCAGGACTCTGGACGGATGGACATGGTAAACCAGTGGCCCCCAGAGCATATCTTCCATGTCTGGCTGAAGCAGCTCACGGGCTGACTCATCTAGGCAAGGAAGGGATGTGCAAATTGGTAAGAGCCTATTGGTGCGCCCCAGGATTCTCCTCTCATGCGAGTAAAAGAGCAATGTCATGCCTTACCTGTTTGAGAAAGAATATTGGAAAGGCAATACCTACAGAACCATCCCATATCCCACCTGCCGGCGGCCCTTTCCAGGTAATACAAATTGACTTTATACAATTACCCCCTTGTCGGAATTTGAAATATGTACTTGTTTGTATAGATGTTTTCTCAAATTGGGTCGAAGCATTTCCTGCGGCTACAAATACCGCTATGTTTACTGCTAAGAAAATTGTGCAGGAATTTGTATGTAGATATGGTATCCCCAGAATAATCGAAAGTGATAGACATCACCTGTAAAATGGGTACCCCTTTCAAGGAATGTGTAAGTTGATGGGAATTGATAGCAAGCTGCACACTCCGTACCGTCCACAGGCGAGTGCGAAGGTCGAAAGAGTGAACAGCACTATTAAAAATAAATTGAGTAAAGTGATGGCAGAGACAGGATTGACATGGCCAGAAGCTTTACCCATTGTATTGTATAGTATCAGAACCACTCCCAGGTCCCCTCTTAATCTGTCTCCCTTTGAAATCTTGTTTGGTCGGCAACCGCATGTTATGATTAACCCTCAGGATGATTTGAAATGTAACAATGAAGTGACTGTAAAGTACTTGATTAACATGAGTAAACAGTTAAGGAATCAAAATGATAATCTGAAGTTGGTGATTCCTGATCTACCTGATAGTAATTGTCATGACATTGAACCTGGGGATTATGTAATGATACGGAATTTTCTACGCTCAGGTTGCCTTATTGACAGATGGGAAGGACCATACCAGGTCTTATTGACTAGCACTACAGCATTGAAGGTTGCTGAGAGAGAGACTTGGGTCCATTCATCCCACTGCAAGAAGGTTGCTGATCCAGAGAAGTCCCGTGATAAGGAACAGACGGTAGAGGTTGTATCACTGGAGTGTCTGTTCCAGGAGGACTGAGGCGGCACCTGAGCCTTGAAGACCGAGAGCTGTTGTCGACTCCCCACTCCCTTTTATTGTTTTCCTCCACTTCCCATCCCCTCTCCCTCAAATTTCTTTTTCCTCCTTCTCATTCTTCTCCGTTTCCTTCTATAAGATGGACTTGCCCCAAGAGACTGTGATCCGGATTTTCCTGTTGACCATGATGTTGACCAGAGCAGTCTGTTCCGGCGAGAGTACCATGGAGGTCGATAGAGGTTCTGGAAAGGGTTCTGATGATAAAGATGGAGGCGTAGTTTTCCAAGATCAACCTAACCAACAAGCAAAGGCGAGTATCAGAAAACGATCCGATAGCATTGACCATAGAAGAAATTGTGACGGATTGTTAGCTGAGGAAAACTGTATCTGTAGGCTCTGTAACAATGTCATTGAAGATGGGTGCATTAAGAAATGCCAATCCAGTTTTAATATCCATATGGACCGGCATCCATTGAGTGACTATCACTCCTTAGTGGGTAATGTGTTAAACAAAACAGATTGTTGGGTATGCTCTCAAGTACCTCAAGGTCATAGCAAATCAGGGCTAGTGCCATTTCCTTTAATGATAGGGGAGGTACTTGAGTTAAATGGTGGGAGACCGGTGGACAGGAGGTTTAATATCTCCAGCCCTCCTAGTTTGAAGCTCCACCAATACCATGTGGATAGGTCCCTATTATGTTTCAACATCTCCAATCCCAGAAAGCCGGGAAATTGGGAAGTGTCATGGAGTAACCACACCATGACCTTTTCGCATAGAGCAGATAGAATGCCTACAGATACAGAGCTTGTACGCCACATAGCCAGTAGAGGAAAATCTTTCCGGTATAGGTACACCTTAGGAAATAGGATTACGAGAGTTGGAGAAGTATCACCAGGATACTGTGCACATATCGTACAACCTGATACGTGTATTAAGCAGATGGAAGAATTAGGGTTAGGAGATTTCACCTGGAAGGTGTGTAATATGGTTATGTCCTTCTCCGTCCCATATGTTCTCCCCGATGATGCATATTTCATATGCGGGAGAAAGGCGTACAAGTGGCTTGCCCCAAACTCTGAAGGATTGTGTTATATTGGAAAAGTATTGCCTGAAGTGATGACTGTAACACATGATAAAATGAAAGACATACATCGTGGTGCCCAAGCTCCTTATACTCACACCCACTACGAGCACGTTGTTAAAAGGCACCTGATAGAGAAGACAGAGCATCCGGCCTCTGATCTGATAAGTGAATCCACCGGGATTCAATTCTTAATCGCGTTAGATTTCACCCGCACCGCTAGAGGAGTGCTAAATTATAAATACATATCGGCGCTCGCAAATTTGTTAGATAATATCACTGAAATGTATGATGACACGTTTAGATATACTGGAAGGGAACTTCAAGCTTATAAAACAGAACTGGTGCAGCATAGAATGGTTCTTAATTACCTCACAGCAGTGACAGGCGGATATTGTGTTACATTGGCAACACAGTACGGCGTGAAGTGTTGCACGTATATCACGAATAGCACCGAGGATCCGGTCGAGGTCATAGACCAAAAGATGGACGACATTCTCCAATTGAAGTGGGAATTTCGCCGAAAACACAATCTCACTCTTGCTGCTGTAGGTAATGAGCTGACTGGTTGGGTGTCATGGTTGAACCCGCGAAATTGGTTCTCTGGTTTGGGAGACTGGGCTCAAGGAGTCATAATGGATGTTGGGAAGTTTCTCCTATGTATCTTAGGTGTTATCATAACGATCGGTTTGATATTTAGATGCGGTCAGGCTTTAATGAGGTGCAATCGTCGTACTAAGGTAATGAGTTTGAGGAGTGAGGAAACTGTAATTAACCTGGATTTGATTTATGACCCAATGATAGAAACAATGATGTGATGAAAATGCGATTTCTACGGTCCGTTTCTTTCACCTGTTTTTCTGGTTTTTCTCCAAGATAAAAAGACCCACTTGGACGAGGAAGTCGACGAGACGCTATACAGACAACGGATAGACCAAAGAAGAAGTTTTGACCACTTGAGATATGGACATTTGATGAACTTTGCCATGGATCCCCAGTTTCCCTAGAATTCTTAAACTTACGCTAGCCCAACATTTTTTGTAAATCTAATGGCATTGACAAAGCTTTTTGCTCACACCTAATGGGCAACACAGCGCAAAGAAGACGACTTTCAACTGATACCGAACAAAACTTCAACCGACAGATGTACATTAACCTGACATAGAATACCACCGCATTTACCGTAATTATGTCTTTTCTTCATTTCTACAACCCTCAGGTAATGACACACATAGTATAGGGAATACAGGCACAGATATCAGCAATCACATATTCCCCCATTCATGTGTCATCAACTAAAATGTGCACCCCATTTTGTTCAAAATCCGAAAAGAGCTCGGTAAAGTTTGACAGCCCATCTACAGACCCGTACCACGGGATAAGAAGGAATTCAAATGTATACTTCGCAATACCTCGAAGCTTGATTTACAACACGTACGGCACGATGATACATGACCCCCCAAACATGGACTCATACACACATGCTTCTGCTATCTCACTAGGTCATACCCTCTTCCTACCTACTCCTCTCTCCTCCCTTACCCAACCATGGAAATGAATTAACCCCTGACATATGTATTTTTCTCCTTTTGAAATGTTTTAGAAGGTGGCAGTTATTATTGACTGCCAAAGGGTGGACTGTCAAAGTCAGAAAAATATCTCTATGCACACTACCATATTTGCACCTCACACAGGTCCGTGCTGCGCATGCGTACGCTCTCCCGTACGTGCGCATACTCACAGTCGCGGGCACCCGCAGGCGCATGGTATGCGTATTTACGGTAGAGTTTATGCGATCGTAGCGTGCGACTCAATCATTACATATTTTCACTAATAATGTATTTTGTAGATCATGGTCCCTTTGATAGATTCTGAAAGTTTGGTTAATATAGAATGTTTATGAACAGAGGAATCCCTCTTTGTTTGATACGAAGGGTCAGACAGGAGTAATACAGTGGTGTTTAGTATCCATCGGAAGAATATTTAATTAGAAATATTCCGGTGTTGGTTTGAAGCAGATCAATCGCTCGTGCGAATAGTTATGGACATAAGAAGTTTATGAACATTTACTTTATTTGCACTTTATTACCCATGCGGCGGGAAACCCAGTTTCCCTCCCACCTGAGCAGTTGGAAATAGTCACAGCCCACCTGTATGAATCAACCTATGACCTTTTGTTATAATGCGAAGCCGAATTCCTGTGTCCAATGAACAATGAGATTGTAGGGACCATTGAATTGTATTGTGTGTGGGGCATAAATAGGCAGGCCGACCATATCCAACTTCACTCTCTTCAACGGTTCTCATTGCTGATAATCGGGAGCTGGATATCGAGGCGCATGCGATCGTTTCCCCTTGTGCGTAAGTTTTCTCCGTAATCATATTGTCTTACTGTGAGCCATCTCTCTCTCTCTCTGTCTCTCCCTCTCTCTCTATCTCTATCTCTCTCGTATTTTCCTTTAATTATATTGTATTGTATTTCCTGTCTAGTTTATCTGGTTAGTTGGTTTATGTTATATTGTAGTGTATCATTTGTACTGTGATTCCTTTTGCAAGTATAATAGTTATAATACACATAATAGGTTTTGGACCCTAAGCCCAGGTATCTGTGTATTTCTTAAAGGGTTAAGTATTCTCTGAGCGTCGGTGACGCTCAAGCAGCTTTGTAGTTAATCAGGTTACACCAGGTTGCACTTACACTCTGTCTCTACACTAAGGTATACTGTGTATCTCATCGTTAAAGGTATAGATATAAAGGTTAAACGTTGTAAGCGTCTGCACCGCTGGTGATCTCCTCGTGGTCCCGAGCGTACGTTACGCTATAGCGAATCATCACATTAGTCGGCAGCCAATAGCGTCCCTGCCTGTGATCACTGGGCCGTAAGCGAACGTGACGCTTGAGCGTCTCGACTACGGTTGAGCGATCGCTACACAACTTGCGTACCCTTACGGTACTTCTTACGTAGATAGCGTACAGTGTTCTTAGACCTCTTAAAGTGTTTTATATACGATAAATATTTAGCTTTATCACTATGGCATCTTTCTGGTGAATTAACCACCATTTAATCTTGTGGTTAATAAGTCTAAAACTTTCAGAGAATACTGCCAGGCCAGGTGTTAGGTTTTTTTAAATGTACGGTCTGCACTGGGAAAGCAGTATTTTTAACAGCAGGCTGGAGCACACAACCTGACAAACACAACATGCCCTTGTAATGGATCGTTAACAGATGGAAAATTTGCTAGAATGCACAGTCCTAATTCTCTGTTCACAAGAAACATGGAAGTAGCTTCTAAGTGATGCTCAGATAGTTAATGACCTGCACAGAAGCTGATCATTTTATATCATTGTGAGAGCTTACATTCTAAAGTGAAAGCTTAGCTTTTTAAATAAATTGTGAGTTTGAAACAGCAGAAGGTGAGTTAGAATACAGAAAAGGGTGAGTTTAATAATACACAAACAGGAACACAAATATTGGCAATACCATTAACATCTAATATAATTTTTAGGCTAGTGCAGTGCAATGGATGTAATGCATTTGTTTTGCAAGGGGCATTGTGGAGACTCAGCTGCTGTCCAATCTGTTAGCAATTTTCACTGCTGAAGGAGGAGATACTGTAGCTAAATTGCATGCTGAGATTTGTAGGATGTCTGTGTCTTTGAGGTCTCCACTGCCTCAGAAAGCCACCAGAAGACATTCTGACTGGACTACTGTGGTCAGTCAAAGGCAGAGACATCCAGAGGGACACAGACACCTCCCACAAACTGTGACACTGTAAAACTCATGTGCTGCTCTTGCAGGGCTGGAAGATACAACTAATAGAGGCATTACAGAACAGGAGGATTTGGGGACTTCTACTAATTATAGGAACAGGAAAAGGAACAGGAAAAGTTCATCTCCAAAAAGGACTGCACTTCTCTTGGGAGATTCCATTATTAGAGGAATGCATGTGGGAAATGCAAAAGAAGTAGAGAAACAAGTAAGGTGCTTACCTGGAGCCACAGCTCCAAGGGATAAAGAGCGCATGTTAAGAATCTTGAAGGCAGCTAGAAAAGATGGGGCGGTGGATGTCATTGTCCACCTAGGGACAAATGACCTGGCTAATGCTGAACTCATGGCCGTAAAAGTAGAATTTAGGATGTATGGGACTGCTCTGAAACAGGTGGCAACCACTGTAACATTGTCGGATCACTTTGCATGTACTGACATAACAGAGAGGAGGTTCCTAGATGGTTAAAGTATTTTCCTCTACTTACTTTCGCTTCACAAATGGTACAGATGGTATCACAAATGTTGGGATTGGGTAAAAATGATTTCACACAAAAGAGGTGGCTTTTTGGTCCTACGTCCAGGCATGAAAATTGCATTATTTTTATCATGGTGAAGAAGTGTTGCCACTGGTGGCTGAATTATTTTGACATAAAGAACATTCTCATCCCCATTAGCATGAGCTACATAATTATCTCCCTCATCGTGTTGCACTTCCACAGTAGCATCCTCAATTTCTATGTTACCATCTTTACTTGTGCTGCTCATCCCCACATTTATAAAGGATGCAGAAATGGTAGAAGGAGGATTCTCTACAAGAACAGTGTCAGAAATGTCAGACTCACACATACCACCCCTAGATACTCCTATGGGATTTGTAAAACAGTTTGTTCTTCCGTCTTACTAGGCGGGGGGTGTCTGCACTAATTTGCCTGTTTAACAATTGACACCTCTTCTAGACTTTGTACTGTACAAAAGAAAATGCCTGATTGTGTTTGGCCCCAGTTTCAACAACAGGAATTCTAGTGCATGAAACAGCCGTAGAACTAGCAGGACCACCACTGGCAAACATTGTGGTACCCCTGGTCTGCTGAGATGTAACTTTAAGCTTTGCAATAAGCACATCCAGGTCCAGTACACAAGTAGCAATCAGAAGATATACGACCAGAAGAGTTTATTGGGAATGGAGCCAGGCAGAAGTGGTTACTCTGAATAAAGCTGAAGTTTTGAAAACAGAAACAAGTAGTCAAGGAACAAGGCTAGGATTGCTACATAGTCATACAATAAAGTAAAATGGTGTAGAAGAACAGGTTCACAGGAACACTAACGAGCACCTTGCAAGTTGCCCTACTGTAGGTCAGGCAGCCACTTTTCTGTGATCGAAGATGGAGAGTCGCTGAAGCTTGAGCATGTGCAGACTTGTTCCTAGACCCTATGGCATCTTTCTGGTGAATTAACCACCATTTAATCTTGTGGTTAATAAGTCTAAAACTTTCAGAGAATACTGCCAGGCCAGGTGTTAGGTTTTTTTAAATGTACGGTCTGCACTGGGAAAGCAGTATTTTTAACAGCAGGCTGGAGCACACAACCTGACAAACACAACATGTCCTTGTAATGGATCGTTAACAGATGGAAAATTTGCTAGAATACACAGTCCTAATTCTCTGTTCACAAATAGTGATGAGCACCGGAAATTTTTCGGGTTTTGTGTTTTGGTTTTGGGTTCGGTTCCGCGGCCGTGTTTTGGGTTCGAACGCGTTTTGGCAAAACCTCACCGAATTTTTTTTGTCGGATTCGGGTGTGTTTTGGATTCGGGTGTTTTTTTTCAAAAAACCCTAAAAAACAGCTTAAATCATAGAATTTGGGGTTCATTTTGATCCCAAAGTATTATTAACCTCAATAACCATAATTTCCACTCATTTTCAGTCTATTCTGAACACCTCACACCTCACAATATTATTTTTAGTCCTAAAATTTGCACCGAGGTCGCTGGATGGCTAAGCTAAGCGACCCAAGTGGCCGACACAAACACCTGGCCCATCTAGGAGTGGCACTGCAGTGTCACGCAGGATGGCCCTTCCAAAAAACACTCCCCAAACAGCACATGACGCAAAGAAAAAAAGAGGCGCAATGAGGTAGCTGTGTGAGTAAGCTAAGCGACCCTAGTGGCCGACACAAACACCTGGCCCATCTAGGAGTGGCACTGCAGTGTCACGCAGGATGGCCCTTCCAAAAAACACTCCCCAAACAGCACATGACGCAAAGAAAAAAAAGAGGTGCAATGAGGTAGCTGTGTGAGTAAGCTAAGCGACCCTAGTGGCCGACACAAACACCTGGCCCATCTAGGAGTGGCACTGCAGTGTCACGCAGGATGGCCCTTCCAAAAAACACTCCCCAAACAGCACATGACGCAAAGAAAAAAAGAGGCGCAATGAGGTAGCTGTGTGAGTAAGCTAAGCGACCCTAGTGGCCGACACAAACACCTGGCCCATCTAGGAGTGGCACTGCAGTGTCACGCAGGATGGCCCTTCCAAAAAACACTCCCCAAACAGCACATGACGCAAAGAAAAAAAGAGGCGCAATGAGGTAGCTGTGTGAGTAAGCTAAGCGACCCTAGTGGCCGACACAAACACCTGGCCCATCTAGGAGTGGCACTGCAGTGTCACGCAGGATGGTCCTTCCAAAAAACACTCCCCAAACAGCACATGACGCAAAGAAAAAAAGAGGCGCAATGAGGTAGCTGTGTGAGTAAGCTAAGCGACCCTAGTGGCCGACACAAACACCTGGCCCATCTAGGAGTGGCACTGCAGTGTCACGCAGGAAGGCCCTTCCAAAAAATACTCCCCAAACAGCACATGACACAAAGAAAAAAAGAGGCGCAATGAGGTAGCTGTGTGAGTAAGCTAAGCGACCCTAGTGGCCGACACAAACACCTGGCCCATCTAGGAGTGGCACTGCAGTGTCACGCAGGATGGCCCTTCCAAACCCCCCCCCCAAACAGCACATGACGCAAAGAAAAATGAAAGAAAAAAGAGGTGCAAGATGGAATTGTCCTTGGGCCCTCCCACCCACCCTTATGTTGTATAAACAGGACATGCACACTTTAACCAACCCATCATTTCAGTGACAGGGTCTGCCACACGACTGTGACTGAAATGACGGGTTGGTTTGGACCCCCACCAAAAAAGAAGCAATTAATCTCTCCTTGCACAAACTGGCTCTACAGAGGCAAGATGTCCACCTCATCATCATCCTCCGATATATCACTGTGTACATCCCCCTCCTCACAGATTATCAATTCGTCCCCACTGGAATCCACCATCTCAGCTCCCTGTGTACTTTGTGGAGGCAATTGCTGCTGGTCAATGTCTCCACTAGAGATGAGCGGGTTCGGTTCCTCGGAATCCGAACCCGCCCGAACTTCAGGTTTTTTTACACGGGGCCGAGCGACTCGGATCTTCCCGCCTTGCTCGGTTAACCCGAGCGCGCCCGAATGTCATCATCCCGCTGTCGGATTCTCGCAAGGCTCGTATTCTATCGCGAGACTCGGATTCTATATAAGGAGCCGCGCGTCGCCGCCATTTTCACACGTGCATTGAGATTGATAGGGAGAGGACGTGGCTGGCGTCCTCTCCGTTTAGACTAGAGTACTAGAGAGAGACACAAATTTTTGGGAGCATTTTATTAGGAGGAGTACTACTTGCTGCTGATAGTGTGACCAGTGACCACCAGTTTAATTAATCCGTTCTCTGCCTGAAAAAAAACGATACACAGTGTGACACAGTCACATACCATATCTGTGCTCAGCCCAGTGTGCTGCATCATATGTAATACTGTATATCATTATCTGACTGTGCTGAGTGCTCACTGCTCACACAGCTTAATTGTGGTGGAGACATGGGAGCAGTTATAGCAGGAGTACATATTTTAAGTACAGTGCACACTTTTGCTGTCAGAGTGCCACTGCCAGTGTGACTGACCAGTGACCAGTGACCACCAGTATTGTGATTGTCTGCTGACCACCAGTATATTGTGATTGTCTGCCTGAAAAAGTTAAACACTCGTCGTGTGGTGTTTTTATAAACGCATTCTGCAGACAGTGTCCAGCAGGTCTGTCATTACATAATATATACCTGTCCGGCTGCAGTACTATATATATATTTTAATTTTATCTCATTATCATCCAGTCTATATTAGCAGCAGACACAGTACGGTAGTCCACGGCTGTAGCTACCTCTGTGTCGGCAGTCGCTCGTCCATCCATAATTGTATACCACCTACCCGTGTTTTTTTTTTTTCTATCTTCTTGATACTAGTAGCTTAGTTTAGGAGTCTGCAGTGCTGACAGACAGTGTCCAGCAGGTCCGTCATTACATAATATATACCTGTCCGGCTGCAGTACTAGTGTGATATATATATATATTTTAATTTTATCTCATTATCATCCAGTCTATATTAGCAGCAGACACAGTACGGTAGTCCACGGCTGTAGCTACCTCTGTGTCGGCAGTCGCTCGTCCATCCATAATTGTATACCACCTACCCGTGGTTTTTTTTTTTTCTATCTTCTTGATACTAGTAGCTTACTTTAGGAGTCTGCAGTGCTGACAGACAGTGTCCAGCAGGTCCGTCATTACATAATATATACCTGTCCGGCTGCAGTACTAGTGTGATATATATATATATTTTAATTTTATCTCATTATCATCCAGTCTATATTAGCAGCAGACACAGAACGGTAGTCCACGGCTGTAGCTACCTCTGTGTCGGCAGTCGCTCGTCCATCCATAATTGTATACCACCTACCCGTGTTTTTTTTTTTTTTTTCTATCTTCTTGATACTAGTAGCTTACTTTAGGAGTCTGCAGTGCTGAGTCTGACAGACAGTGTCCAGCAGGTCCGTCATTACATAATATATACCTGTCCGGCTGCAGTACTAGTGTGATATATATATATATATTTTAATTTTATCTCATTATCATCCAGTCTATATTAGCAGCAGACACAGTACGGTAGTCCACGGCTGTAGCTACCTCTGTGTCGGCAGTCGCTCGTCATCCATAAGTATACTAGTATCCATCCATCTCCATTGTTTACCTGAGGTGCCTTTTAGTTGTGCCTATTAAAATATGGAGAACAAAAATGTTGAGGTTCCAAAAATAGGGAAAGATCAAGATCGACTTCCACCTCGTGCTGAAGCTGCTGCCACTAGTCATGGCCGAGACGATGAAATGCCAGCAACGTCGTCTGCCAAGGCCGATGCCCAATGTCATAGTACAGAGCATGTAAAATCCAAAACACCAAATATCAGTAAAAAAAGGACTCAAAAATCTAAAATAAAATTGTCGGAGGAGAAGCGTAAACTTGCCAATATGCCATTTACCACACGGAGTGGCAAGGAACGGCTGAGGCCCTGGCCTATGTTCATGGCTAGTGGTTCAGCTTCACATGAGGATGGAAGTACTCAGCCTCTCGCTAGAAAAATGAAAAGACTCAAGCTGGCAAAAGCACAGCAAAGAACTGTGCGTTCTTCGAAATCCCAAATCCACAAGGAGAGTCCAATTGTGTCGGTTGCGATGCCTGACCTTCCCAACACTGGACGTGAAGAGCATGCGCCTTCCACCATTTGCACGCCCCCTGCAAGTGCTGGAAGGAGCACCCGCAGTCCAGTTCCTGATAGTCAGATTGAAGATGTCAGTGTTGAAGTACACCAGGATGAGGAGGATATTGGTGTTGCTGGCGCTGGGGAGGAAATTGACCAGGAGGATTCTGATGGTGAGGTGGTTTGTTTAAGTCAGGCACCCGGGGAGACACCTGTTGTCCGTGGGAGGAATATGGCCATTGACATGCCTGGTGAAAATACCAAAAAAATCAGCTCTTCGGTGTGGAAGTATTTCAACAGAAATGCGGACAACATTTGTCAAGCCATGTGTTGCCTTTGTCAAGCTGTAATAAGTAGGGGTAAGGACGTTAACCACCTCGGAACATCCTCCCTTATACGTCACCTGCAGCGCATTCATAATAAGTCAGTGACAAGTTCAAAAACTTTGGGCGACAGCGGAAGCAGTCCACTGACCAGTAAATCCCTTCCTCTTGTAACCAAGCTCACGCAAACCACCCCACCAACTCCCTCAGTGTCAATTTCCTCCTTCCCCAGGAATGCCAATAGTCCTGCAGGCCATGTCACTGGCAATTCTGACGAGTCCTCTCCTGCCTGGGATTCCTCCGATGCATCCTTGCGTGTAACGCCTACTGCTGCTGGCGCTGCTGTTGTTGCTGCTGGGAGTCGATGGTCATCCCAGAGGGGAAGTCGTAAGCCCACTTTTACTACTTCCACCAAGCAATTGACTGTCCAACAGTCCTTTGCGAGGAAGATGAAATATCACAGCAGTCATCCTGTTGCAAAGTGGATAACTGAGGCCTTGACAACTATGTTGGTGTTAGACGTGCATCCGGTATTCGCCGTTAGTTCACAGGGAACTAGACAATTTCTTGAGGTAGTGTGCCCCCGTTACCAAATACCATCTAGGTTCCACTTCTCTAGGCAGGCGATACCGAGAATGTACACGGACGTCAGAAAAAGACTCACCAGTATCCTAAAAAATTCAGTTGTACCCAATGTCCACTTAACCACGGACATGTGGACAAGTGGAGCAGGGCAGGGTCAGGACTATATGACTGTGACAGCCCACTGGGTAGATGTATGGACTCCCGCCGCAAGAACAGCAGCGGCGGCACCAGTAGCAGCATCTCGCAAACGCCAGCTCTTTCCTAGGCAGGCTACGCTTTGTATCACCGGTTTCCAGAATACGCACACAGCTGAAAACCTCTTACGGCAACTGAGGAAGATCATCGCGGAATGGCTTACCCCAATTGGACTCTCCTGTGGATTTGTGGCATCGGACAACGCCAGCAATATTGTGTGTGCATTAAATATGGGCAAATTCCAGCACGTCCCATGTTTTGCACATACCTTGAATTTGGTGGTGCAGAATTTTTTAAAAAACGAGAGGGGCGTGCAAGAGATGCTGTCGGTGGCCAGAAGAATTGCGGGACACTTTCGGCGTACAGGCACCACGTACAGAAGACTGGAGCACCACCAAAAACGCCTGAACCTGCCCTGCCATCATCTGAAGCAAGAAGTGGTAACGAGGTGGAATTCAACCCTATATATGCTTCAGAGGTTGGAGGAGCAGCAAAAGGCCATTCAAGCCTATACAATTGAGCACGATATAGGAGGTGGAATGCACCTGTCTCAAGCGCAGTGGAGAATGATTTCAACGTTGTGCAAGGTTCTGCTGCCCTTTGAACTTGCCACACGTGAAGTCAGTTCAGACACTGCCAGCCTGAGTCAAGTCATTCCCCTCATCAGGCTTTTGCAGAAGAAGCTGGAGACATTGAAGGAGGAGCTAACACAGAGCGATTCCGCTAGGCATGTGGGACTTGTGGATGGAGCCCTTAATTTGCTTAACAAGGATTCACGGGTGGTCAATCTGTTGAAATCAGAGCACTACATTTTGGCCACCGTGCTCGATCCTAGATTTAAAACCTACCTTGGATCTCTCTTTCCGGCACACACAAGTCTGCTGGGGTTCAAAGACCTGCTGGTGAGAAAATTGTCAAGTCAAGGGGAACGCGACCTGTCAACATCTCCTCCTTCACATTCTCCCGCAACTGGGGGTGCGAGGAAAAGGCTCAGAATTCCGAGCCCACCCGCTGGCGGTGATGCAGGGCAGTCTGGAGCGACTGCTGATGCTGACATCTGGTCCGGACTGAAGGACCTGCCAACGATTACGGACATGTCGTCTACTGGCACTGCATATGATTCTCTCCCCATTGAAAGAATGGTGGAGGATTATATGAGTGACCGCATCCAAGTAGGTACGTCAGACAGTCCGTACTTATACTGGCAGGAAAAAGAGGCAATTTGGAGGCCCTTGCACAAACTGGCTTTATTCTACCTAAGTTGCCCTCCCACAAGTGTGTACTCCGAAAGAGTGTTTAGTGCCGCCGCTCACCTTGTCAGCAATCGGCGTACGAGGTTACTTCCAGAAAATGTGGAGAAGATGATGTTCATTAAAATGAATTATAATCAATTCCTCCGTGGAGACATTGACCAGCAGCAATTGCCTCCACAAAGTACACAGGGAGCTGAGATGGTGGATTCCAGTGGGGACGAATTGATAATCTGTGAGGAGGGGGATGTACACGGTGATATATCGGAGGATGATGATGAGGTGGACATCTTGCCTCTGTAGAGCCAGTTTGTGCAAGGAGAGATTAATTGCTTCTTTTTTGGTGGGGGTCCAAACCAACCCGTCATTTCAGTCACAGTCGTGTGGCAGACCCTGTCACTGAAATTATGGGTTGGTTAAAGTGTGCATGTCCTGTTTATACAACATAAGGGTGGGTGGGAGGGCCCAAGGACTATTCCATCTTGCACCTCTTTTTTCTTTCATTTTTCTTTGCGTCATGTGCTGTTTGGGGAGTATTTTTTTGAAGGGCCATCCTGCGTGACACTGCAGTGCCACTCCTAGATGGGCCAGGTGTTTGTGTCGGCCACTAGGGTCGCTTATCTTACTCACACAGCTACCTCATTGCGCCTCTTTTTTTCTTTGCGTCATGTGCTGTTTGGGGAGTGTTTTTTGGAAGGGCCATCCTGCGTGACACTGCAGTGCCACTCCTAGATGGGCCAGGTGTTTGTGTCGGCCACTAGGGTCGCTTATCTTACTCACACAGCTACCTCATTGCGCCTCTTTTTTTCTTTGCGTCATGTGCTGTTTGGGGAGTGTTTTTTGGAAGGGCCATCCTGCGTGACACTGCAGTGCCACTCCTAGATGGGCCAGGTGTTTGTGTCGGCCACTAGGGTCGCTTAGCTTAGTCATCCAGCGACCTCGGTGCAAATTTTAGGACTACAAATAATATTGTGAGGTGTGAGGTGTTCAGAATAGACTGAAAATGAGTGGAAATTATGGTTTTTGAGGTTAATAATACTTTGGGATCAAAATGACCCCCAAATTCTATGATTTAAGCTGTTTTTTAGTGTTTTTTGAAAAAAACACCCGAATCCAAAACACACCCGAATCCGACAAAAAAAATTCGGTGAGGTTTTGCCAAAACGCGGTCGAACCCAAAACACGGCCGCGGAACCGAACCCAAAACCAAAACACAAAACCCGATAAATTTCAAGTGCACATCTCTAGTCTCCACGGAGGAATTGATTATAATTCATTTTAATGAACATCATCTTCTCCACATTTTCTGGATGTAACCTCGTACGCCGATTGCTGACAAGGTGAGCGGCGGCACTAAACACTCTTTCGGAGTACACACTTGTGGGAGGGCAACTTAGGTAGAATAAAGCCAGTTTGTGCAAGGGCCTCCAAATTGCCTCTTTTTCCTGCCAGTATAAGTACGGACTGTCTGACGTGCCTACTTGGATGCGGTCACTCATATAATCCTCCACCATTCTTTCAATGGGGAGAGAATCATATGCAGTGACAGTAGACGACATGTCCGTAATCGTTGTCAGGTCCTTCAGTCCGGACCAGATGTCAGCATCAGCAGTCGCTCCAGACTGCCCTGCTTCACCGCCAGCGGGTGGGCTCGGAATTCTGAACCTTTTCCTCGCACCCACAGTTGCGGGAGAATGTGAAGGAGGAGATGTTGACAGGTCGCGTTCCGCTTGACTTGACAATTTTGTCACCAGCAGTTCTTTGAACCCCAGCAGACTTGTGTCTGCCGGAAAGAGAGATCCAAGGTAGGTTTAAATCTAGGATCGAGCACGGTGGCCAAAATGTAGTGCTCTGATTTCAACAGATTGACCACCCGTGAATCCTTGTTAAGCGAATTAAGGGCTCCATCCACAAGTCCCACATGCCTAGTGGAATCGCTGTGTTAGCTCCTCCTTCAATGTCTCCAGCTTCTTCTGCAAAAGCCTGATGATGGGAATGACCTGACTCAGGCTGGCAGTGTCTGAACTGACTTCACGTGTGGCAAGTTCAAAAGGTTGCAGAACCTTGCACAACGTTGAAATCATTCTCCACTGCGCTTGAGACAGGTGCATTCCACCTCCTATATCGTGCTCAGTTGTATAGGCTTGAATGGCCTTTTGCTGCTCCTCCAACCTCTGAAGCATATAGAGGGTTGAATTCCACCTCGTTACGACTTCTTGCTTCAGATGATGGCAGGGCAGGTTCAGGCGTTTTTGGTGGTGCTCCAGTCTTCTGTACGTGGTGCCTGTACGCCGAAAGTGTCCCGCAATTCTTCTGGCCACCGACAGCATCTCTTGCACGCCCCTCTCGTTTTTTAAATAATTCTGCACCACCAAATTCAAGGTATGTGCAAAACATGGGACGTGCTGGAATTTGCCCATATTTAATGCACACACAATATTGCTGGTGTTGTCCGATGCCACAAATCCACAGGAGAGTCCAATTGGGGTAAGCCATTCCGCGATGATCTTCCTCAGTTGCCGTAAGAGGTTTTTAGCTGTGTGCGTATTCTGGAAAGCGGTGATACAAAGCGTAGCCTGCCTAGGAAAGAGTTGGCGTTTGCGAGATGCTGCTACTGGTGCCGCCGCTGCTGTTCTTGCGGCGGGAGTCCATGCATCTACCCAGTGGGCTGTCACAGTCATATAGTCCTGACCCTGCCCTGCTCCACATGTCTGTGGTTAAGTGGACATTGGGTACAGCTGCATTTTTTAGGACACTGGTGACTCTTTTTCTGAGGTCTGTGTACATTTTCGGTATCGCCTGCCTAGAGAAATGGAACCTAGATGGTATTTGGTACCGGGGACACAGTACCTCCAACAAGTCTCTAGTTGCCTCTGCAGTAATGATGGATACCGGAACCACGTTTCTCACCGCCCAGGATGCCAAAGCCTCAGTTATCCGCTTTGCAGCAGGATGACTGCTGTGATATTTCATCTTCCTCGCAAATTACTGTTGGACAGTCAATTGCTTGGTGGAAGTAGTAAAAGTGGTCTTACGAGTACGACTTCCCCTCTGGGATGACCATCGACTCCCAGCAGCAACAACAGCAGCGCCAGCAGCAGTAGGCGTTACACGCAAGGATGCATCGGAGGAATCCCAGGCAGGAGAGGACTCGTCAGAATTGCCAATGACATGGCCTGCAGGACTATTGGCATTCCTGGGGAAGGAGGAAATTGACACTGAGGGAGTTGGTGGGGTGGTTTGCGTGAGCTTGGTTACAAGAGGAAGGGATTTACTGGTCAGTGGACTGCTTCCGCTGTCGCCCAAAGTTTTTGAACTTGTCACTGACTTATGATGAATGCGCTGCAGGTGACGTATAAGGGAGGATGTTCCGAGGTGGTTAACGTCCTTACCCCTACTTATTACAGCTTGACAAAGGCAACACACGGCTTGACAAATGTTGTCCGCATTTCTGTTGAAATACTTCCACACCGAAGAGCTGATTTTTTTGGTATTTTCACCAGGCATGTCAATGGCCCTATTCCTCCCACGGACAACAGGTGTCTCCCCGGGTGCCTGACTTAAACAAACCACCTCACCATCAGAATCCTCCTTGTCAATTTCCTCCCCAGCGCCAGCAACACCCATATCCTCCTCATCCTGGTGTACTTCAACACTGACATCTTCAATCTGACTATCAGGAACTGGACTGCGGGTGCTCCTTCCAGCACTTGCAGGGGGCGTGCAAATGGTGGAAGGCGCATGCTCTTCACGTCCAGTGTTGGGAAGGTCAGGCATCGCAAACGACACAATTGGACTCTCCTTGTGAATTTGTGATTTCGAAGAACGCACAGTTCTTTGCTGTGCTTTTGCCAGCTTGAGTCTTTTCATTTTTCTAGCGAGAGGCTGAGTGCTTCCATCCTCATGTGAAGCTGAACCACTAGCCATGAACATAGGCCAGGGCCTCAGCCGTTCCTTGCCACTCTGTGTGGTAAAAGGCATATTGGCAAGTTTACGCTTCTCCTCCGACAATTTTATTTTAGATTTTTGAGTCCTTTTTTTACTGATATTTGGTGTTTTGGATTTTACATGCTCTGTACTATGACATTGGGCATCGGCCTTGGCAGACGACGTTGCTGGCATTTCATCGTCTCGGCCATGACTAGTGGCAACAGCTTCAGCACGAGGTGGAAGTCGATCTTGATCTTTCCCTATTTTTGGAACCTCAACATTTTTGTTCTCCATATTTTAATAGGCACAACTAAAAGGCACCTCAGGTAAACAATGGAGATGGATGGATACTAGTATACTTATGGATGGACGAGCGACTGCCGACACAGAGGTAGCTACAGCCGTGGACTACCATACTGCGTCTGCTGCTAATATAGACTGGATGATAATGATATAAAAAATATATATATATATATATCACTACTGCAGCCGGACAGGTATATATTATATAATGACGGACCTGCTGGACACTGTCAGCAGCACTGCAGACTCCTAAAGTAAGCTACTAGTAGTATCAAGAAGATAGAAAAAAAAAAAAAACACCACAGGTAGGTGGTATACAATTATGGATGGACGAGCGACTGCCGACACAGAGGTAGCTACAGCCGTGGACTACCGTACTGCGTCTGCTGCTAATATAGACTGGATGATAATGATATAAAAAATATATATATATCACTACTGCAGCCGGACGGGTATATATTATATAATGACGGACCTGCTGGACACTGTCAGCTCAGCACTGCAGACTCCTAAAGTAAGCTACTAGTAGTATCAAGAAGATAGAAGAAAAAAAAACCCACCACAGGTAGGTGGTATACAATTATGGATGGACGAGCGACTGCCGACACAGAGGTAGCTACAGCCGTGGACTACCGTACTGCGTCTGCTGCTAATATAGACTGGATGATAATGATATAAAAAATATATATATATCACTACTGCAGCCGGACAGATATATATTATATAATGACGGACCTGCTGGACACTGTCAGCAGCACTGTAGACTCCTAAAGTAAGCTACTAGTAGTATAAAGAAGATAGAAAAAAAAAACACCACAGGTCGGTGGTATACAATTATGGATTGACGAGCGACTGCCGACACAGAGGTAGCTACAGCCGTGGACTACCGTACTGCGTCTGCTGCTAATATAGACTGGATGATAATGATATAAAAAATATATATATATCACTACTGCAGCCGGACAGGTATATATTATATAATTAATGACGGACCTGCTGGACACTGTCAGCAGAATGCATTTATAGAATAAAAACACCACACGACGAGTGTTTAACTTTTTCAGGCAGACAATCACAATATACTGGTGGTCAGACAGTGGTCACTGGTCAGTCACACTGGCAGTGGCACTCTGGCAGCAAAAGTGTGCACTGTTAAATAATATGTACTCCTGCTACTGCTCCCCAGTCTCCCCCACAATTAAGCTGTGTGAGCACTGAGCACTCAGCACAGTCAGATATACATAGATGATGCAGCACACTGAGGCTGAGCACAGATATGGTATACTGTTACTGTGTCACTGTGTATCATTTTTTTTTAGGCAGAGAACGGATTATATTAAATAATAATATAATAAAAAAACTGCACTGGTGGTCACTGGTCAGTCACTAGTAAACTCTGCACTCTCCGAGTACTCCTAAGCTCCAGTAAATCAAGTGTCTCACTCTCACTCTCTCTCTTCTAATCTAAATGGAGAGGACGCCAGCCACGTCCTCTCCCTATGAATCTCAATGCACGTGTGAAAATGGCGGCGACGCGCGGCTCCTTATATAGAATCCGAGTCTCACGATAGAATACGAGCCTCGCGAGAATCCGACAGCGGGATGATGACGTTCGGGCGCGCTCGGGTTAGCCGAGCAAGGCGGGAAGATCCGAGTCTGCCTCGGATCCGTGTAAAAAGGCTGAATTTAGGGGGGGTTCGGATTCTGAGGAACCGAACCCGCTCATCACTATTCACAAGAAACATGGAAGTAGCTTCTAAGTGATGCTCAGACGGTTAATGACCTGCACAGAAGCTGATCATTTTATATCATTGTGAGAGCTTACATTCTAAAGTGAAAGCTTAGCTTTTTAAATAAATTGTGAGTTTGAAACAGCAGAAGGTGAGTTAGAATACAGAAAAGGGTGAGTTTAATAATACACAAACAGGAACACAAATATTGGCAATACCATTAACATCTAATATAATTTTTAGGCTAGTGCAGTGCAATGGATGTAATGCATTTGTTTTGCAAGGGGCATTGTGGAGACTCAGCTGCTGTCCAATCTGTGAGCAATTTTCACTGCTGAAGGAGGAGATACTGTAGCTAAATTGCATGCTGAGATTTGTAGGATGTCTGTGTCTTTGAGGTCTCCACTGCCTCAGAAAGCCACCAGAAGACATTCTGACTGGACTACTGTGGTCAGTCAAAGGCAGAGACATCCAGAGGGACACAGACACCTCCCACAAACTGTGACACTGTAAAACTCATGTGCTGCTCTTGCAGGGCTGGAAGATACAACTAATAGAGGCATTACAGAACAGGAGGATTTGGGGACTTCTACTAATTATAGGAACAGGAAAAGGAACAGGAAAAGTTCATCTCCAAAAAGGACTGCACTTCTCTTGGGAGATTCCATTATTAGAGGAATACATGTGGGAAATGCAAAAGAAGTAGAGAAACAAGTAAGGTGCTTACCTGGAGCCACAGCTCCAAGGGATAAAGAGCGCATGTTAAGAATCTTGAAGGCAGCTAGAAAAGATGGGGCGGTGGATGTCATTGTCCACCTAGGGACAAATGACCTGGCTAATGCTGAACTCATGGCCGTAAAAGTAGAATTTAGGATGTATGGGACTGCTCTGAAACAGGTGGCAACCACTGTAACATTGTCGGATCACTTTGCATGTACTGACATAACAGAGAGGAGGTTCCTAGATGGTTAAAGTCTTTTCCTCTACTTACTTTCGCTTCACAAATGGTACAGATGGTATCACAAATGTTGGGATTGGGTAAAAATGATTTCACACAAAAGAGGTGGCTTTTTGGTCCTACGTCCAGGCATGACAATTGCATTCTTTTTATCATGGTGAAGAAGTGTTGCCAATGGTGGCTGAATTATTTTGACAAAAAGAACATTCTCATCCCCATTAGCATGAGATACATAATTATCTCCCTCATCTTGTTGCACTTCCACAGTAGCATCCTCAATTTCTATGTTACCATCTTTACTTGTGCTGCTCATCCCCACATTTGTAAAGGATGCAGAAATGGTAGAAGGAGGATTCTCTACAAGAACAGTGTCAGAAATGTCCGACTCACACATACCACCCCTAGATACTCCTCCTGGATTTGTAAAACAGTTTGTTCTTCCGTCTTACTAGGCGGGGGGGTGTCTGCACTAATTTGCCTGTTTAACAATTGACACCTCTTCTAGACTTTGTACTGTACAAAGGAAAATGCCCGATTGTGTTTGGCCCCAGTTTCAACAGGAATTCTAGTGCATGAAACAGCCGTAGAACTAGCAGGACCACCACTGGCAAACATTGTGGTACCCCTGGTCTGCTGAGATGTAACTTTAAGCTTTGCAATAAGTACATCCAGGTCCAGTACACAAGTAGCACTCAGAAGATATACGACCAGAAGAGTTTATTGGGAATGGAGCCAGGCAGAAGTGGTTACTCTGAATAAAGCTGAAGTTTTGTAAACAGAAACAAGTAGTCAAGGAACAAGGCTAGGATTGCTACATAGTCATACAATAAAGTAAAATGGTGTAGAAGAACAGGTTCACAGGAACACTAACGAGCACCTTGCAAGTTGCCCTACTGTAGGTCAGGCAGCCACTTTTCTGTGATCGAAGATGGAGAGTCGCTGAAGCTTGAGCATGTGCAGACTTGTTCCTAGACCCTATGGCATCTTTCTGGTGAATTAACCACCATTTAATCTTGTGGTTAATAAGTCTAAAACTTTCAGAGAATACTGCCAGGCCAGGTGTTAGGTTTTTTTAAATGTACGGTCTGCACTGGGAAAGCAGTATTTTTAACAGCAGGCTGGAGCACACAACCTGACAAACACAACATGCCCTTGTAATGGATCGTTAACAGATGGAAAATTTGGTAGAATGCACAGTCCTAATTCTCTGTTCACAAGAAACATGGAAGTAGCTTCTAAGTGATGCTCAGATAGTTAATGACCTGCACAGAAGCTGATCATTTTATATCATTGTGAGAGCTTACATTCTAAAGTGAAAGCTTAGCTTTTTAAATAAATTGTGAGTTTGAAACAGCAGAAGGTGAGTTAGAATACAGAAAAGGGTGAGTTTAATAATACACAAACAGGAACACAAATATTGGCAATACCATTAACATCTAATATAATTTTTAGGCTAGTGCAGTGCAATGGATGTAATGCATTTGTTTTGCAAGGGGCATTGTGGAGACTCAGCTGCTGTCAAATCTGTGAGCAATTTTCACTGCTGAAGGAGGAGATACTGTAGCTAAATTGCATGCTGCGATTTGTAGGATGTCTGTGTCTTTGAGGTCTCCACTGCCTCAGAAAGCCACCAGAAGACATTCTGACTGGACTACTGTGGTCAGTCAAAGGCAGAGACATCCAGAGGGACACAGACACCTCCCACAAACTGTGACACTGTAAAACTCATGTGCTGCTCTTGCAGGGCTGGAAGATACAACTAATAGAGGCATTACAGAACAGGAGGATTTGGGGACTTCTACTAATTATAGGAACAGGAAAAGGAACAGGAAAAGTTCATCTCCAAAAAGGACTGCACTTCTCTTGGGAGATTCCATTATTAGAGGAATACATGTGGGAAATGCAAAAGAAGTAGAGAAACAAGTAAGGTGCTTACCTGGAGCCACAGCTCCAAGGGATAAAGAGCGCATGTTAAGAATCTTGAAGGCAGCTAGAAAAGATGGGGCGGTGGATGTCATTGTCCACCTAGGGACAAATGACCTGGCTAATGCTGAACTCATGGCCGTAAAAGTAGAATTTAGGATGTATGGGACTGCTCTGAAACAGGTGGCAACCACTGTAACATTGTCGGATCACTTTGCATGTACTGACATAACAGAGAGGAGGTTCCTAGATGGTTAAAGTATTTTCCTCTACTTACTTTCGCTTCACAAATGGTACAGATGGTATCACAAATGTTGGGATTGGGTAAAAATGATTTCACACAAAAGAGGTGGCTTTTTGGTCCTACGTCCAGGCATGACAATTGCATTCTTTTTATCATGGTGAAGAAGTGTTGCCACTGGTGGCTGAATTATTTTGACAAAAAGAACATTCTCATCCCCATTAGCATGAGATACATAATTATCTCCCTCATCTTGTTGCACTTCCACAGTAGCATCCTCAATTTCTATGTTACCATCTTTACTTGTGCTGCTCATCCCCACATTTGTAAAGGATGCAGAAATGGTAGAAGGAGGATTCTCTACAAGAACAGTGTCAGAAATGTCAGACTCACACATACCACCCCTAGATACTCCTCTGGGATTTGTAAAACAGTTTGTTCTTCCATCTTACTAGGCGGGGGGTGTCTGCACTAATTTGCCTGTTTAACAATTGACACCTCTTCTAGACTTTGTACTGTACAAAGGAAAATGCCTGATTGTGTTTGGCCCCAGTTTCAACAACAGGAATTCTAGTGCATGAAACAGCCGTAGAACTAGCAGGACCACCACTGGCAAACATTGTGGTACCCCTGGTCTGCTGAGATGTAACTTTATGCTTTGCAATAAGCACATCCAGGTCCAGTACACAAGTAGCAATCAGAAGATATACGACCAGAAGAGTTTATTGGGAATGGAGCCAGGCAGAAGTGGTTACTCTGAATAAAGCTGAAGTTTTGTAAACAGAAACAAGTAGTCAAGGAACAAGGCTAGGATTGCTACATAGTCATACAATAAAGTAAAATGGTGTAGAAGAACAGGTTCACAGGAACACTAACGAGCACCTTGCAAGATGCCCTACTGTAGGTCAGGCAGCTACTTTTCTGTGATCGAAGATGGAGAGTCGCTGAAGCTTGAGCATGTGCAGACTTGTTCCTAGACCCTATGGCATCTTTCTGGTGAATTAACCACCATTTAATCTTGTGGTTAATAAGTCTAAAACTTTCAGAAAATACTGCCAGGCCAGGTGTTAGGTTTTTTTAAATGTACGGTCTGCACTGGGAAAGCAGTATTTTTAACAGCAGGCTGGAGCACACAACCTGACAAACACAACATGCCCTTGTAATGGATCGTTAACAGATGGAAAATTTGGTAGAATGCACAGTCCTAATTCTCTGTTCACAAGAAACATGGAAGTAGCTTCTAAGTGATGCTCAGATAGTTAATGACCTGCACAGAAGCTGATCATTTTATACCATTGTGAGAGCTTACATTCTAAAGTAAAAGCTTAGCTTTTTAAATAAATTGTGAGTTTGAAACAGCAGAAGGTGAGTTAGAATACAGAAAAGGGTGAGTTTAATAATACACAAACAGGAACACAAATATTGGCAATACCATTAACATCTAATACAATTTTTAGGCTAGTGCAGTGCAATGGATGTAATGCATTTGTTTTGCAAGAGGCATTGTGGAGACTCAGCTGCTGTCCAATATGTGAGCAATTTTCACTGCTGAAGGAGGAGATACTGTAGCTAAATTGCATGCTGAGATTTGTAGGATGTCTGTGTCTTTGAGGTCTCCACTGCCTCAGAAAGCCACCAGAAGACATTCTGACTGGACTACTGTGGTCAGTCAAAGGCAGAGACATCCAGAGGGACACAGACACCTCCCACAAACTGTGACACTGTAAAACTCATATGCTGCTCTTGCAGGGCTGGAAGATACAACTAATAGAGGCATTACAGAACAGGAGGATTGGGGACTTCTACTAATTATAGGAACAGGAAAAGGAACAGGAAAAGTTCATCTCCAAAAAGGACTGCACTTCTCTTGGTAGATTCCATTATTAGAGGAATACATGTGGGAAATGAAAAAGAAGTAGAGAAACAAGTAAGGTGCTTACCTGGAGCCACAGCTCCAAGGGATAAAGAGCGCATGTTAAGAATCTTGAAGGCAGCTAGAAAAGATGGGGAGGTGGATGTCATTGTCCACCTAGGGACAAATGACCTGGCTAATGCTGAACTCATGGCCGTAAAAGTAGAATTTAGGATTTTACGGACTGCTCTGAAACAGGTGGCAACCACTGTAACATTGTCGTATCACTTTGCATGTACTGACATAACAGAGAGGAGGTTCCTAGGTGGTTAAAGTCTTTTCCTCTACTTACTTTCGCTTCACAAATGGTACAGATTGTATCACAAATGTTGGGATTGGGTAAAAATTATTTCACACAAAAGAGGTGACTTTTTGGTCCTTCGTCCAGGCATGACAATTGCATTCTTTTTATCATGGTGAAGAAGTGTTGCCACTGGTGGCTGAATTATTTTGACATAAAGAACATTCTCATCCCCATTAGCATGAGATACATAATTATATCCCTCATCTTGTTGCACTTTCACAGTAGCATCCTCAATTTCTATGTTACCATCTTTACTTGTGCTGCTCAACCCCAGAGGGGAAGAAAGAATTAATCGCAACAGAAACTTCTAAGGACATGGTGCAATGAGGAGAGATTTGGATTTAAAGGCCATAATCACACCATCTGGCAAGATAGGAGCTGCTGCAAAAGTGATGGCCTACACCCATCTTCAAGGGGAACAAAAATACTAACTGAACAGCTTGGATGCTTTATCAAGAACTATTTAAACTAACAGAGGGGAACAGTGAACCAAATAGGAATAAAGCAATCTGCTCCCCAACACAGAGGAATAGGAAGCATATCCACAGCAATAGAAGATAATTCAGATCAAAACCAAATAAACACAGGCAGAGAAATGAACATAGCTAGGAACAGGAAAAGCACAAACTAAACTCAAAAAGCTATGTGTGCAAATGCTAGGAGCTTAGGAAATAAAATCCCAGAACTAATTGCAATAATAACATGGGTTGATCTAGATATTGTGGAAATTACAGGGTCATGGTGCAATGAAAATCATGACTGGGACATAGCTATACCAGGATATACTTCGTTTAGGAAGGACAGAATGGGAAGAATCAGTGGAGGGGTAGTAATGTATAAAAAAAAAGCATAAATACTACCTTAATACAAAGTATTGAAGAAAAAATTGAGGCCCTTTGGGTGACTGTAGAAACAGGGGAGAAGTCTATTCTTCGTATTGCCATGATATACAGGCCACTAGTTCAGGAAGAGGAACTGGACAAGAACCTATTGCAGGACATAACTAAAATGGCATTAAAAGGAGAGGTAATAATCATGGGAGACTTTAATCTTCCTGATGTAAACTGGGACGTGTCTGTTGTTAGTTCCACTAGAAGTAGGGACATTTTAAATTCCCTGCAGTGAGCCTCCCTCCACCAATTGGTGAGGGTGCCCACTCAGAAAGATGCAATATTACACTTGCAATATTATACTTGCAAACGGAGACAATATCTGATGTAAAAGTGGGTGAAAACCTGGGATTCAGTGATCATCAAGCAATATGGTTAAGCATAAAGACAGAGACTGACTCATCCCATACAAAAACAAAGGTGTTAAATTTTAGGAAGGCTGATTTTGTAGGGATGAGAAAATGTGTAAGCGATTCTTTGGAGGAACTTGGAAGCAGTGCAGGAGAGGTAGGAAACATTAAAAAGTGCAATAATAAGGCAACAGACCTTTGTCTCAAAAGTGTTAGGAAAAACACAAAGAAAAGAAAGCCAGTGTGGTTTGCAAAAGTAGTAGCAAGTATTGTGATAGCAAAAAAGATGCCTTTTAAGAAATATAAGCAGACACAAAATAATGAAGACAAAGAGATATATCTTGTTAGAAAGAAGGAGACTAAGAAGGTATTCTGATGTGAAAAATAAATAAATACATAATAAAGGCACACGCTGAGGAGAAAATGGTCCAGTTAGTGGGCAAAGAAGGCAAAACTTTTTATAGGTATATAACCGAAAGGAAAAAAACAAAAGGCAGAATAATAAAACTAAAGACAGAGAATGGGAGTCTTGTTGAGGGAGACAATGTAATAGCAGATCATCTTAATAATTATTTTTGCTCAGTATTCACTTCTGAAAGAGAGGGGAAGGGGCCACAGTTAAGTTGCAGGGATATTCAGGAAAATGAAACAAGTACATTTACAGAGCAGAAGGATCCTAACAGAACTCTCAAAGCTGAAAATGGACAAATCTATGGGGCAGATGGGATACATCCAAGGATTCTAAGAGAGCTTAAAGAGGTGCTGGTAGCACCATTAACAGAATTATACAATCAGTCATTAGCTACAGGAGTAATTCCAGAGGACTGCAAAAGAGCGACCGTAGTCCCACCGCACAAAAGTGGAAGCAAGGAAGAGGCAAACAACTACAGACCATTGAATCTTACATCAGTAGTAGGGAAATTGATGGAAACACTCTTAAAAGAAAGAGTTGTAGATTATCTCAAATCCAGCAATTTACAGGATCCCAAACTGCATGGATTTACTGGGGGGAGATCATGTCAAACAAACCTTATTGACTTTTTTGACTGTGTGACTAAAATGATGGATAAAAGTGGAGCTGAGGATATAGCTTATCTAGACTTTAGTAAGTCTTTTGACACTGTTCCACATCGCAGACTGCTAAATAAACTTTAAAGCTTGGGATTGGATACTAAGATTGTTGAATGGATAAGATCTTGATTGCAGGATAGAAAACAGAGTTGTTGTAAATGGAGTGCATTCACAGGAGGGAAATTTTACCAGTGGAGTTCCCCAGGGATCTGTACTTGGACCAGTGCTTTTTAATATCTTTATTGGTGACAATAAATGGTGCAAATGGTGCAAATGGTATAAAAGGGAAAGTATGCCTTTTTGCAGAAGACACAAAGGTGTGCAACAGGGTAGACACACCAGGCGGGGGAAAACAAATGATTGAGAATCTAGGCAGACTAGAGGAGTGGTCAAGAGTGTGGCAATTACAGTTTAATGCCAAAAAACTGCAAAATCATGCAATTGGATCTCAAAATCCAAAGGCTAAATATAGTACTAATGGCACTATACTGGAAACTTCTGAGCAGGAAAGGGATCTAGGAGTTAGTATTTCAGGTGACTTTAAGGCAGGTAAGCAATGTAACAAGGCAATGAGGAAGGCTAGTCAGATTCTTGGCTGCATTGGGAGAGGAATCAGCAGCAGAAAAAAAGCAGTAATAATGCCACTGTATAGGTCACTGGTACGGCCTCATCTAGAATACTGTGTTCAATTCTGGAGGCCATATCTTCAAAAGGATATTAATACATTAGAGACTGTACAAACAAGGGCAACTAAAATGGTGCATGGCCTACATCACAAAACATACCCAGACAGACTAAAAAAATCTCAATATGTATAGTTTGGTGCAGAGAATGGAAAGTGGGGACATGATAGAAAGTGAAACTTTCAAATATATCAAGGGTTTTAACAAAGTCCAGGAGGGAAACATTGAGACTGGAGGGAGGTAGCTTCAGGGGTAATTTGAGGAAAAATGACTTCACAGAAAGTGTAGCAGACAAGTGGAACAGCCTCCCATCAGAGGTGGTAGAGGCTAAGACAGTAGATCAATTTAAACATGCACGGGATAGACATAAGGATATCCTTACAAATAAATAATAATCAAATAAGGTTTTGAGATAAAAAATATGGTAAAAAAAAAAAAAAGGAGCAAACTAGATGGGTCAAGTGGTTCTTATCTGCCATTCTTATATGTTTCTATGTTTCTATCGTTATCCACATGTGATAATGAATCATCTCTTATCCACGTGTGATAAATGACATTTATAATGAGACATCATTATCCACATGTGATATCTGACATCTATAGTGGGGAAAATATTGGAAGGTATATTAAGGAACAGCATACAGGAGTACCTGCAGACCTCCAAGATTATTAATAGGACCAGCATGGGTTTGTGAGGGATAGGTCATGTCAAACTAAACTAATTAGCTTCTATGAGGAAGTGAGTGACAATCCTGACCAGGGAAGTACAGTGGATGTGGTCTATTTAGATTTTGCAAAATCCTTCGATACAGTGCCCCACAGGAGGCTGATTATCAAATTAAAGAACTTGGCTTTGGAAAAACTATTTGTACTTGGGTAAGTAATTGGCTGGATAACAGGGAACAGCGAGTGGTGGTCAATGGGATGTACTCCAACTGGGCATCAGTATTCTGTGGAATACCGCAAGGATCTGTACTCGGACCACTATTGTTCAACATATTTATTAATGCCCTAGGAATAGGACTGGAAAGCACAGTGTACATTTTTGCAGATGATACTAAACAGTGTAGGGTAATTAATTTGTAAACAGATGTTGAGCCTCTACAGAGTGACTTATTTAAACTGGTAAATTGGGCATCTAAATGGAGAATGAGGTTCAATATAGAAAAATGTAAAGTTATGCACTCTGGGACAAAAAATAAACATGCAACCTATAAATTAAATGGGGGGAAAACTAGGCAAACAGTATTTGAAAAATATTTGGGGGTGCTCATTGATAATAGGCTTAGTAGCAGCACCCAATTTCAAAGTGCAGCAAATAAGTCAAATAAAGTGTTAGCATGTATAAAATGGGGAATTGAGACAACGGATGAAAGTATGATCCTGCCACTGTATAAATCATTGGTGCGGCCGCACCTGGAATACTGTGTACAGTTCTGGGCACCGCATTATAACAAAGATATCTTGGAACTCGAAAGAGTTCAGAAGCGAGCTACAAAATTGGTTAAGGGTTAGAGGCACTAGATTATGAAGAAAGGCTTACTAGGCTGAATATGTATACACTAGAAAAGAGGTGTCTAAGAGGAGACATTATTAACATCTTCAAATATATAAAGGGACATTACAAGGAGCTATCAGGAGATTTGTTTATTGGGAGAACACTATACAGGACATGCGGCCACCCTCTGAGGCTACAGGGGAGGAAATGTCATACCCAACTTGGAAAGGGTACTTCACAGTAAGGACTATAAGGATTTGGAACTCTCTGCCAGAGAAGGTAGTAATGATGGACTCAGTAAATACATTTAAAAATGGTTTAGATACATTTAGAAATGTAAAAGATATCCAAGTATATAGAATTTAAAATAATTTTATTTTAGGAAGAGCACTAATTACAGATGTTAATTAGTCTTAAAACATCACTTCAGCTGGGCATTATAGTAAGCTTTAGCTACAGTAAATACAGAATAGGGTAAGAATTATAATACAGGTTGAACCCAATGGGCAATTTGCCTTTCTTCAACCTCATTAACTATGTTAGTATGTTACTATGACAAGCTGACTTCTTTTCAGTGTGAAATAACATTTTTCTGCTTCTCATACTACATTTTTAATTGTAATGACCTAGTTGAATTTGTTAATTTATGTTAAAAAATGCATTTAATTCTAGATAATTAACTAACGCCAGTGTCAGCAGCCGTAAAACAAGTGTGTAAAGCATAAGTACGGTATTACCTCTTGTGAATAGTCAGGTATGGTCATTTGTTTCTAGAAATCATTATCTAAAGGAATAAAAACGTTTTCAAATCATCTTATCAGCTGTGTTTGTTTCATTATTGATGAACTTAATCTTTAACATAACAAATTATTCAGTTTCAGAACAGTGTTTTAATTAATTATCGGCATATTTTTTAGCTTGTCAAGCTCCTAGCATAATTGGTTGCAGTAGTGGAATTTCAATCAATTTCATAGTATCAAATGCTCAATAACACTTAATCACTCCAGACTATTGTGCTATGACTGCATTACTGCTGAAGCATTCTTTCATGCACTGTACTGTTCTCCCTGTGTCTTTCAGTCTCTCTGTATTCTCTGTCTATGGGGGTCATTCCGAGTTGACCGTAGCTGTGCTAAATTTAGCACAGCTACGATCATCTTCCCTGACATGCGGGGGGACGCCCAGCACAGGGCTAGTCCGCCCCGCATGTCAGTCCGCCTCCCTCCCCCGCACAAATACAAAAGCATCGCACAGCGGCAATGTTTTTGTATTTGTGGAGTAACTCCCGGCCAGCGCAGCTCCTGCAGCTGGCCGGGAGTTGATCGTCGCTGCCACTGGCCGCAGCGGCTGCGTGAGACGTCATGGTCCAGCCACCCCTGCGTTGGCCGGACCGTGCCCCCTAAATGGCGGCTTAACGCCGCCGTCCAGCCCCCTCCCGCCTTGTATCCGCCTCTGCCTGTCAATCAGGCAGAGGTGATCGCTACTGAACGACGGCCTTCTGCCATCCGGCATGCGCTGGCTCACTGCGGCGCCGGCGCATGCACAATTCCGACCCGATCACTGCGCTGCGATAAACTGCAGCGAGCGATCGGGTCGGAATGACCCCCTATATCCTCTCTCTTCCCAACTTCTGCCAGTCTCTCCCTTCTCTTTGCAGAGCTTCAGCCTGCAGGAAGACCCCCATTCCTCTGCACAATTGACTGAAAGCTGCCTATTGACTTACAGAAGCAGGAAAAGGCTACTTGTTTTGCATGCCTTTTGACTGTGCTCATGCATGCCCTCCAACTCCTATTTATACACAGCCTCTATTGGATGCATTGTCCCTAAACACCTCTCATGCTCCCCTTGCTTTTCTTCATTGTTCCTTTGTCTACATTCCCCCCCCATCCCCTTTATGTTTCCACTTATAACCCCCTATTTCTGTCTCTATCTTTGTTCCTACCGTTGTCTCTAACTATTTATTTGTTTTCCCATAGTTTACAGTTTTGTTCCAATACTGTACCTCTCTCCCCATTTGTGCTTCCTCCCTCGCTCCCACCTCCCATTATATGTGTGCATGTGCATCTTTCTTTATTTTGTGTCTGTCTTTTTCCTTTCCCACTCTAAGCAGGGGGATTTATCAAATCTTCTAAAGAAAATATAAGGATGTGTTGTCCAAAGCAACCTATCATATTTGAGTTATCATGTATCTAGTATGTGCTGTAAAATGATAGCTAGGATCTTATTAGTTGCCATTGTAACACCTTTACTTGTCCTCGTTAAAAGGTTTGATAAATCTAACTCTAAATACAGTATACTGTAACAAGCTAAAGTCTTAACTGAGGCCTGGCTACACAGCAGGAATGCCAATTAGAGCAACACCTCTGATGGAGTATGGTAATGCTGCTAAATTCCAAATTCATTGCAGATCAGATTTAATCACAGACACAAGAGTTTATCTATTTGGCTGTTTCAGTAATTGCCCCTTCTATTCCCAGAGGAAAATCCTCAAAACATGACTTTTGTATTTACTTGAGGATTGGAAATGAGAAACACTAGTAGAAAGCTGGTTTCTGAATGTATCAGAATCCAAAGTGACCACAGTACCTAAACTAAACCATGGCATGCTCCTTTCACCATGAGACCTAACTTCATCAACATCCTGGGACTCTCTTTCCATGGAGAGGGAGGGCATGGGAGAGAAGTGTTTTGAAGAGTGTCAAGCAAAGATCCTGTTAGATATGAGGGTCCTTACAGATAAGAATAAAGAACTGATTCGGTATAATACTGCTCTCACATAACTAAAGTGCAGTCTCCTTTGGGTACGGTCTCCAGAACCATTGCAAGGAGTGTTTTTTACATCTCCTGGGGCTTCATAGTGGACAGAGAAAGTGGGCAGTGATTAATAAGGAGGACCTCAAAAGTGTAAGAGGAACATCTGATATGCTCACAATACCTAGTCTGCATCTGTAAGACTTATACACCATACAAGCTGCATTGCAACCCAGTAAAAAAAAAAAAATGATGGTTCCCACACCCACCCTAACTAAAGCCTTGGGAAAAGTGGTTGCATGGAGCAGATCCTGGGTTATTCCAATATGCTACAGGAAACTGAATTTTGATAACCAACACTCAAAGGGCCAGAGAGAGCAGCGTGATCAGTTACAACCTGCAATACAGTACAGTACATTGACTGCAGCAAGTGATTTGTTCTCTCTGTTACAAACACCACTCTGGCTTTTGGCTGATACTGAAAGATAAATGGAGGTGCACCGGGATAAATTGCTGCTTTGAGCATACCCTTGTGCCAGGAACTGAATGGGACTTCAGTCAGTACCTGGTATTCTTCCCGGGATAATGGGGTGTGGCTATGCATTACATGGACATAGACACATGTCACAGGGTTGTGGACTTGCATCACACCCGGTATACACCAAGCAGAACACAGAGAGGCAGAGCTGCTCAGTGTTATGAACCACAGGTAGTGGTTCATTCCTATTTTATGTTTATAAGTTGTTTCGCAGGCCAGGATTTCCCATTGCTCTGTTTAAGAGTACTGTGTAATTGCAGCTTGTTCCTATGTTCAGCCTCACCTGGCTGCTAATTGCATCTTGTAAGTTTGGAGTCATGCAACAGGGCAGCTGCATGAGATTATTAATAAGGCCTCTCTGTTATATGCTGGCTCAGTGCTATTCACAGACGCTGGTGATATTTCTAGGTTTCCAGTCTGCTTGAGTTCTGAGCTTGGTTCCTGCTAGTTCCTGAGCTCCTGTGTAGCAGTGTCAGTCGAGCTGCTTCCTGTGTCAATTCCTGTGTCAGTCCCTGTGTCGATTCCTGTGTCTGATCCCGTGTCCTGCCGTGAGGCATTCCTGTCCTGAGGTCCAGTGGCTTTGCCTGTGCCTGGTCAAGTTTCTGGCTTCTTGGTGTCCACCGGTCTGTCGTTTGGGATTCTGCCTGTCCTCCAGTTCTGAGAGTCTGTGTCAGCAGCATTGGGAGTTCCTGTCCGTTTGCCAGTATTCGTATCGGTTCCATGAGTAGCGGCTCTGCCGCATCCGTCGGCCTAGGCCGCTGTATTCCGTTATTATTTCTGTCACTGGTGTTTTGCAGAGGGTTCTGCTTATGCTGTCACCGCCGGTACACAAAAGTATTGTGTCGGCGTGTGGTCAGCATTTCCTTTGTTGTTCTTTTCCTTTGGCGGCAAGCCGCACATACATTTAGTTTTAGGCTAGTTAGTAGCCCCTGGCTTAGGTTGTTTCAGTAAGATGGCCCCTTGTTATCACCCTGTCTCGGTACACTCTTTGTCTCTCATTAAGACCTGAGGGGGCATCAAAGTTGGGCAGACGTAATCCGCCCTTCAAACGCGGCTGCCATGGGCTCAAGCAACCATAGTCTCGCAAGAGTGTACTGACAGCACGGGCGAGACAACGGAGATAGGGCGCCAGGGGCTATTCCCTTTCCATTCCCCTTTCCCAGCGTTACGTTCTGGTGCTCTGGACTCACTTCATAACATCTCCCTTGTTCTGAGCACCAGGAACCTAACATTATCACCAGCCATACCACAAAAAAGAAATAAAAACTTTTTATTTTTTGGCCCAGTCCAGTGTCTAGTCAAAAATCCAGTCCTGTCTAGAATTCAGTTTGCAGAATCCAGTCCGGTGTTTAGAATCCAGTCCTGTCTAGAATTCAGTTTGCAGAATCCAGTCCGGTGTTTAGAATCCAGTCCTGTCTAGAATTCAGTTTGCAGAATCCAGTCCGGTGTTTAGAATCCAGTCCTGTCTAGAATCCTGTGTGCAGAATCCAATCCGGTGATTAAAAATCCAGTCTTGTCTTGTCTAGTTTAAGAATCCTGTCTAGTCTTGTCTGGTCAAAAAAAAAAAAAAAAAGTCTTGTCTTGTCTTGTCTAGTTTGAAATCCTCCTATGTCTACTATGCAAGCCCTGCAGGCATCTCTCGCAGCCCTGAACTCTGCTTTCAGTGCTTTGAGACCAGAGCGACTAGAAGTTTTGCAGCAATCCCTAAAGCAACTGCAAAACCTTCTGAATAAAATCTTGTTCATCTTGCCAGAAGTCGTTGAGAGTACATCTATCTCTAAAGAGACTCTTGTTCACAGTATGGTGACAAGAGAGTCCTCTGGTTTAATTGAAGATAAAAGGTTTAAAAGTTTTCTGCGGCCCAGGCTCTCAGAAGAGGAGCGTCTGCGTCGCAGAAACTTAAACTTGTGCCTATATTGTGGGGGTTTAGGCCACTATCTGCAGACCTGTGAGTTGCGCAAGCCAAAGTGTGGTGACGAGTCTTGCCCTCTGGCCAAGTTGAGTCAGGATACAAGACCTACTCCTGTCTCTACTGTGGCAGAGGTACTTGTCACACAACCCACACTAAAAAGCTCTCTGTCCTATAATTGGGGTCCTTAAGCAAGGGAGCCCCATTATAGATTCAGGAATCAAAAGAGAATGTTTCTCTCCTCTCTTGAGGTTCCTGTTGAAGCAGAGCTGCAAGCCCCTGGAGTGGTGCCCGATGCCCAGGTTCCTAGAGTGGTGCCCGTTGCCCAGGTTCCTGGAGTGGTGCCCGTTGCCCAGGGTCCTGGAGTGGTGCCCGTTGCCCAGGGTCCTGGAGTGGTGCCCGGTGCTCAGGATCTTGGTGCGGTGCCCGATGCCCAGAGTGCTGGAACGGTATCTGATGCCCAGAGCGCTGGAGCAGTACCCGATGCTCTAGCTTATAGAGGGACATCAAATATTATAGCTCAGGTTTCCATACCAGAAGGGGTCTCAGAAGCTGTTACCCCAGGTAGGGACTTGAAGAGCGTAACCCCAGAAAGGGTATCTAAAACCATAGTGCTAGAAGAGAACTCGAGAAGCAAAACCCCAGAAGGGATATTTGAAGTAATATCCCCAAGTGGGGTCTCGAGAGACGCAGCCTCTAAGAAGGGTCTAGAGGTCGCTTCCACAGGAAAGAACTTAAGAGGCGTAGCATTAGTGGAGGTGCTGAAGGTTATAGCTTCAGCAAAAGTCCCGGAAGTCATAGTCCCGGGAGAAGTTTCGATAATTATCGACTCAGAGAGGGAGGCCGATGGCTCGGTCCCAGTGGGGGAGGCCGACGGCTCGGTCCCAGTAAAAGAGTCCGAGGTGCTGATCCCAGCGGAGTTCCCGGAGGCCACTGCCCCAGCGGGGTTCCCGGAGGCCACTACTCCAGCGGGGTTCCCGGAGGTCACTGCCCCAGCGGGGTTCCCGGAGGCCACTGCCACAGCGGGGTTCCCGGAGGCCACTGCCCCAGCGGGGTTCCCAGAGGCCACTGCCCCAGCGGGGTTCCCAGAGGCCACTGCCCCAGCGGGGTTCCCAGAGGCCACTGCCCCAGCGGGGTTCCCAGAGGCCACTGCCCCAGCGGGGTTCCCAGAGGCCACTGCCCCAGCGGGGTTCCCAGAGGCCACTGCCCCGGGTGGGGTTCAGAAAGTCACTGCCCCGGGTGGGGTTCAGAAAGTCACTGCCCCGGGTGGGGTTCAGAAAGTCACTGCCCCGGGTGGGGTTCAGAAAGTCACTGCCCCGGGTGGGGTTCAGAAAGTCACTGCCCCGGGTGGGGTTCAGAGAGTCTCAGCCTCGAGTAAGGTCAATAGTGACCAGGTCCTAGCAAAGCACTCCAGTCAGTCAGATGGGAAGGAAACAGATCCTGACTCTGATATCTCAACATCCATAATCTTTGATGGGGACTTAGCCCAATTTCTGGCGCTTTACAAACACTATTACATTATTGTGTTGTCTAGACCATTTCTGGGCATCACTTCAGAGAACCTTGTGCTTTATCTGATTTATTCTTTTAGAGGAGAGCCTTTTGAGTGGGCGACCAGCCTAATGAAAGCTGAAGATCCCATTCTTCAGGATCCCCCAGCATTCAGTGATGCAATTATTAAAAGATATGGTTCCAAAGAAATTGGTTCAGGTTCCTCTAAGTCACCCGTCTTGTCTGCTGAGAGTCCACCAAATACTGTAAACTCGGCACAAGAGTCCCAGCCCGTTGTTTTGACTGCAGGATGTGCTTTTCTGACTTCTTCTAATAATAATAGTACTTTGCCAGAAAGTTCAGCTCCCAAGGGTAAGAAACCTGTCTCTGATTTGAACGCAGCCTTGCTGAGTGGTACCATCAGTTCAGACAATGTTTGCAGAATTACCTTGGTCAGACCTAAAGAGCTTTGTAAAAAGAAGAAGAAGAAAAATAAATAATTTTTGACTCATGCCTTGATATAAAAAAAAAAGATATTTTTTTTCCTTATCTTGTGTCCAGTGGCCACCGTCAGGGGGAGGGCACTGTTACAAGCTGTGATTGCAGCTTGTTTCTGTTTTCGTGTCTGTTAAACCAGTGTGTCAGGTTTTTTTTTTTTATCCCTTGTTTTGGATAGTCTGTATTTTGGGGTCCTTTGACCCCTCCTCAAGGTAGGGGGGAGGGGTACTGTTATGAGCCACGGCTGTGGCTCATTCCTGTTTTGCATGTCAGTTAGGTATTTTATGTTATTCTTCTGTTCATGTTCCCCGTGGGTGTCATGGGGTGCTCGGAGCTCACCCTTAAGGAGGGGATACTGTTATGAACCACAGGTAGTGGTTTATTCCTATTTTATGTTTATAAGTTGTTTCGCAGGCCAGGATTTCCCGTTGCTCTGTTTCAGAGTACTCTTGGTTGCTGCCGCTGGTGAGTCTGTGTAATTGCAGCTTGTTTCCATGTGTTCAGCCTCACCTGGCTGCTAATTGCATCTTGTCAGTTTGGAGTCATGCAACAGGGCAGCTGCATGAGATTATTAATTAGGCCTCTCTGTTATATGCTGGCTCAGTGCTATTCACAGACGCTGGTGATATTTCTAGGTTTCCAGTCTGCTTGAGTTCTGAGCTTGGTTCCTGCTAGTTCCTGAGCTCCTGTGTAGCAGTGTCAGTCGAGCTGCTTCCTGTGTCGATTCCTGTGTCAGTCCCTGTGTCGATTCCTGTGTCTGATCCCGTGTCCTGCAGTGAGGCGTTCCTGTCCTGAGGTCCAGTGGCTTTGCCTGTGCCTGGTCAAGTTTCTGGCTTCTTGGTGTCCACCGGTCTGTCGTTTGGGATTCTGCCTGTCCTCCAGTTCTGAGAGTCTGTGTCAGCAGCATTGGGAGTTCCTGTCCGTTTGCCAGTATTCGTACCGGTTCCGTGAGTAGCGGCTCTGCTGCATCTGTCGGCCTAGGCCGCTGTATTCCGTTATTATTTCTGTCACTGGTGTTTTGCAGAGGGTTCTGCTTATGCTGTCACCGCCGGTACACAAAAGTATTGTGTCGGCGAGTGGTCAGCATTTCCTTTGTTGTTCTTTTCCTTTGGCGGCAAGCCGCACATACATTTAGTTTTAGGCTAGTTAGTAGCCCCTGGCTTAGGTTGTTTCAGTAAGAGGGCCCCTTGTTATCACCCTGTCTCGGTACACTCTTTGTCTCTCATTAAGACCTGAGGGGGCATCGAAGTTGGGCAGACGTAATCCGCCCTTCAAACGCGGCTGCCATGGGCTCAAGCAACCATAGTCTAGCAAGAGTGTACTGACAGCACGGGCGAGACAACGGAGATAGGGCGCCAGGGGCTATTCCCTTTCCATTCCCCTTTCCCAGCGTTACGTCCTGGTGCTCTGGACTCACTTCATAACATCTCCCTTGTTCTGAGCACCAGGAACCTAACACTCAGTCAAGCCACCAGATGGCCAGACCAGTCCATCAGCTTTTCTGCTCTTTATCAGAACCACCAGTTGGCCAGTCTTGCCATGCCTCGGGTTGTGGCTAGCGGAAAGGATACCTAGGAAAATATTTTCCTAAGTGGTAATAATGCTTCAAGGTGGGCCATGCGGGACAATGCTTTGCTTCACAACTGAGACACTCCCTGGTTCTACCTGTATGTTGCAAGGGAACACTAACTGTAAGGATGTAAGATCGACTTAAAAACCATAGACTTGTTAGTGTACACTTCAGGTCTCCCTGCAACTTAAGATGTGCGCAGAGTGTCATGTTTTGTTTTTTGTTCTAATTACATCCTTATGTTTTGGATTTGCAAAACCACCCTAAAGGGTTTTGGTTTTGGATATAGATTTTGTTTGTAAATTGATAAAAACATCTAAAATCTTGTAACTTTTACAATCCAAAACCCAAAATACGGATTTAAAATCCAAATTCTGAACCAAAGGAAGATCCAAACCAAGTCCTGGTTTGGGGAGATCTGGACCGGGTTTTGGTTCTGTTTGGATCCACAAAATTCATGTGCATTTGGATTTCTGGAGAACCAAGTGACACATCACTAGTAATGGATTGCAAGACGGCCAGAACTCCGAGACTCTGGCTGAATTCATACTTTTTTTGTAAGCAGCAAACATTTACAAGGCAAAACCAGGCTGGATTTGCAGTGATAACATTTGCTGCTTTAAAATAAAGGCCGTCACGCAATCCATTACATCCAGCCCCATAAGTAAATTATAAGTCACAAAAGCATTCATTACCATCCCGGAGGCTTCTCTCTACCTTAAGACATTCAAGCATGTTAGGAACCTGGGTAGATATAGACAATATCCATACTGCATCATCCACAATAAAACAAAATGGATTAATCCATCTTCCCTCCTCTTGGGTAGATTACAGTGCTCAAAAACACACCTGCTGCCATCAACTAGCGAACTGTGGTCCGTGGCGGATCTTGCCACGGGCAAGCAGGACTTTTGCCCGGGGCGCCGCCTTCCGGAGGGCGCTGGCGCCATCCGGAGGGCGCCGCACTGTGGCAAGATCCGCCACTGCTGCCCGCTGTGTCCTTGTCCGCCTCCGCTGCCGTCCCCGTCCCGATCCCCGTCCCCGTCCGCCTCCTGAAGGGAACTAGACGCTATGCGTCTAGTTTCCCTTCCTGGAGAGTAACTTTGCTGAGCGGTGCGCGATGACGTCATCGCGCACCGCACAGCAAAGGTCCTCTCTACGAAGGGAACTAGACTCATAGCGTCTAGTTTCCCTTCGTGGAGAGGACCTTTTGCTGTGCGGTGCGCGATGACGTCATCGCGCACCGCTCAGCATTCAAGCGGCGCTTTTAATGTACGGGGGCGTAATTGACCACGCCCCCTGTGTTAGGCCACGCCCCATTTCCTGCCCGGGGCGCAGAGCGCCCTTAAACCGGCCCTGACTGTGGTGATCCTACTGAGGAACTCTACAGGCCATTAGAACTTTAGCTCCATAGGGCTTTAGGGCTCTGGCCCTCACTCCGAGTTGATCGCTAGCTGTTTTCATTCGCAGCGCAGCGATTAGGTAAAAAAGCGGCAATTCTGCGCGTGCGTATGGGGCGCAGTGCGCACGCGCATCGTACTTTCACAAAAGCCATTGCAGTTTCACACAAGGTCGAGCAACGCTTTTCAGTCGTACTGCTGACCGCAGAGTGATTGACAGGAAGTGGGTGTTTCTGGAAGGTAACTGACCATTTTCAGGGAGTGTGTGAAAAAACGCAGGCATTCCAGATAACACAGGAGTGGCTGGGAAAACGTATTCGTGGCTGGCCGAACGCAGGGCGTGTTTGTGACATCAAAACAGGAACTAAATAGTCTGAAGTGATCGCAAGGTAGGAGTAGGTCTCGAGCTACTCTTAAACTGCACAATCTTTTGTTGTAGCAGCACTGAGATCCTTTCGTTCGCACTTCTGCTAAGCTAAGATACACTCCCAGAGGGCGGCGGCTTAGCGTTTGCACTACTGCTAAAAGCAGCTAGCGAGCGAACAACTCGGAATGAGAGCCTCTGTTCATAATGCAGAGGAAATAAATGACTTTTCACTGTATGGATCAATTTGCAGAGAAATTGAAAATGTAATCTGCGGTCTCCCTAATTACTCCATAAATTTTTTCCCCATACAGTAGTATGTGTAGCAAATGTGAGCAAGAGGTTAGTACACATGTTGACACCATTAACCAAAGAAGGTTTTATTGAAGATAAAAGTATGCAGGTGATAAACCGCAGTCAATATGTTAAGGTATTAATCTGTCCTGGGCTACGTACTGTATAGGTGTACAGCGCTGTGATGCTCCAATAACATAGTAAGAGGCTTGGGTATATGCAACACTTTTATAGAGCCAAGTAAACAACATGCACCTGCAATCTAATCATCTTGATCTTTAGGTCCGGTGACTCAGACATGTGATTTTATTGTGGCTGATGAGTCATGCACAATAACACTGATTTAACTACTTGTCAACAAAAGCAATCAGCTGTTATTCAGAAAAGAATGGAGAGCTTAGTTTTTCATTTCTCTATGCCAGATCTTAACATCATCCATAGATGGTATAATTGGAAGAAAAGCAGTGAAATGTAGTACTTTCGTGCTCTCTCCCCTATCATTAACTAGTAATGTGTATGTGTGATCTACAGCTGGATCGTGACCAAATACATGAAAATACTACATGTTGGAACATTACTCCTTCTCCTATTCCCATTGCCTCTATTTTCAATTGTCATATCAGAGCACTGCCAACCCCTGCTTACATTGAGTTGGATGTTACAGAGACCTCACTGACACCTGCTGATGATCAGAACATTACACAGACCACAGCAAAATCATGGCAGATGACAGATACCACCAGCGGTCCAATAATTATACCAGTAAGTCTATAGATAGGTGGTGCATCACTTTACAGGGGAGAGGAACAGCAGAGTAACTATAAAAACATAATACTACAACCTACCCATCAGAAGTGCTCTGATAGAACAATCAACAATGGGGAGCTCTGGGTGTGGATGAAGTGGTACCATTCCACAACATGTGGTATTTACTTATCTAGCTTTTTACTGCTGAATGAGACCCCTATTTTTGCAAGATACATCTCATAACCCTCTGTATAAGTAAAAACCAGTCAGAGGGTTAAAGTTCCTCCGTTCTTGTCCTCTGCTGCTATCACTGTTCTGTGATAGCAGCTGTGTCAGGATCTGTGATTTGACTCAGAGCAGGAGCTCTTTCAGCCTTTAATTTTACCTCCTCTACGATGATAATATCCAGATTTACCTCCCTTCCCTGTCCTCTCTACCTTCATCTTTTCTCATGTCTCTAAATGTCTTTCTGCTATTGCCTTCTTAATGTCCCAGCACTTTCTCAAACTCATTATGACCAAATCTGAACTCATTGTGTTCCCTCACCTATCTAGTGATAACACCATCCTCATCACTGTCCTCCAAGTTTGCTGCCTGGTCATAATCCTTGACTCTGCCGTCTCGTGAATCCCCACATCCAGTCTATTTCACAATCATGCACTTCCACCTTTGCAATATCTCTGGACGGGTGTGGTATAATTTGTTGACAGTTCTTATGGCAGCACAAAAATCAGCTTGACATGAGAATGTCGACATGGTCAAACTGTTGACACGCAACATGTTGACAGTGACCATGTCAACATTCATCATGTCTACTCAGATGATAGGTTGACATGATGAACTGTCGACAAACCGTCCCTGGTGGCCCAGTGTTCACTTACGTTCTCCCGGTAGCAGCACTGGCTCCAGCATCTTCTTCTGGGTCCTGATGAGTATATGACAGTTACAGTGCCATCCCTCCCTGCATCTTCCCAGTGCCTTACATAGTCAGTGCCTTCCCTCCCTGCGTCTCCCTGGTGCCATCCCTCCCTGTGCCATTCCAGTGCCATTCCACACTGTGTCTCTCCAGTGCCATCCCACCCTGTTTCTTTCCTGCTCCCATTAATATATCACCAGAAACTGTGAGGAGCGTCCACCAATAGTGATTGATGCTGGAGACTATATAGAGGTGCTCAGTAGTAATAACTGATACTTGTAGAACAACTGGAACACACTGAAGCTCCTTTCACAACTCCAATGCCGGATCCCAACCGGGAATTGGAAACGGGTCCTTCCCAGGTGGGACCCAGCATTGCACCCTAAGATCTGGCTTACTGACCCAGCAATATGCCGAGTCAGGTTGCCATAGCAGCGGGGGGTGGAGATAGCATCAGGGGCGAGCTCAGAGGAGATGAGCTCATCTAAGCGCTACCTCTCCCTATGATGTGAATGGGAACCGGGTCGCATCGACTGGCAATCCATTCACACTGCTGCTGACCCGGTATTCAACCCGGGAATAACCCTTCTTATTACCTGATTTGAATTACCAGGTCAGGTGACCCGGGAATTCTCCATGGGCCCTTTCACATCGCACTGTGACCCGTGTTGACCCGGCAATATACCGAGTCGATACCTGGTTATTTTTGCGATGTGAAAGGGGTATAAGAGTGCCCAGTAATAATGACTAGTGCTTGGAATATCACAGGAGTGCACAGAAGACTGTAGAGAGCGCTCAGTAATACTGACAGCACACCAGGAATATACTGGAGACTGTGGGAGTGCTGATTAGTATTTGGGGTATCACAAGAGATCACAGGAAACAATTGATAGCTTTCAGCAGTAATGGCTAGTGCTTAGAAAATCACAGCAGCTGATGGAGCACCCTGAACTGTGGAGCCAATTCCTGCGGACTGGGACTAGCAAACATGTTACAGCCAGGAAGAAAGAGAAACCTGTACACAGGTATTGAGGGCGCTGAAGTAGGAGATGCCTCGCTAAGCTGCAGCCAAAAAAATGGGGAAGTCACTCCCACAGAATTACAGAAATGGAATAGGGGTGGAGGCTGCGCTCAAATATCAGTACATAACCATGATAAAAAATATCAAGACAATTTAATAAAAAACATAGTAATGCATACATACAACAAAGAGTAAAAAATGGTATGAATTCATATACAGTAGTTAAAAATTAGATATTACCATAGATATCCGGTCAAGACTGAAATAAAACTAAATTGATGGAGTCCGTTCCAATAGTGCCCCTGTAGAATTAATAGTCCAGTGCAACAAGAGTCTCTTTGCAGAGTTAATCCATTTAGGGATGCATGCAATTTACCGTTAGAGGAATGATGGTTTAACAATGTCCTTTTGGTGAATAGGTCCCTCATGCAATACGGTAATAGGCCGAAAAGTCTCTGGATCTCTTGTAATTCAGAGGTGGTAATCCGTGGCTGGTTCGGTTTCCAATTCAGTAAAGCGTCCTGATAATCTGACATCAACTAACGCATTTCGCTGCGTATAGCCTGCAGCATTACTGAATTGGATTAGATTTAACAAGGTCATTGTATTTATTATTATGGATGACCCTAAACGTAGGGATGGCAAGGAAAACGCTACAGTGGCCAGCTCTAGTTAAATAATCATACAATTTGGGGCAACTGATACACCCCAAATGTAATAGCGCAAATAAACACGCCCAACTCTATAAGCATACTCTGTGCTGTGGAGTGACTCACCACCCCTTACTGGCACGGTACGGACCTCCTACTGGGAACGCCCATGGTAACCCCTTAGGGGCAAGACAACACCGGCCGTCCATCAAAGGGGTAAGTGCCCCACAGTGACCACTTATGCTAGCTATAACCACTGGCCGTTGCGCCTTCCTGCTGTTTGAGATTGAAAATTGGCAGATCGAATGAGTAATCAAATTGTAGAACATGAATAAAACAAAAAAGTGGGGAGGGTGGGTGGGCTTCCAAAATGACAAGAGGCTTATTTTCCCTCAAAACACTCCCTATAAATGCTGCTAAAGTCCTCCCAACCTCACCATATTGATAGGCCCAGCCTAAACCAATGATAACATACCCTTGATCTGCCTAGCAACAAGCCTAAACTAACCAATCACAAAAATCATAGATCCTTATATGCTTTCGTGCCTAATTCTGCTCTCTCTCCTTTTAAGGTGTCTATCATTTATTGTGATTGCTCTTACCTTAACACTATACTTAAGCTAGTTTATCAACTAAAAATAACGACACAAACACCAACTGCTTAGATTTAACAAGGTCATTGTATTTATTAATTGGATGACCCTAAATGTAGGGATGGCAAGGAAAAACGCTAGTGGCAAGCTCCAGTTAAATAATCATACACTTTGGGGTGACTGATACGCCGCAAATGTAATGGCGGTGATAAACACACCCATCTCTATAAGCATAATCTGCGCCGTGGAGTGGCTCACCACCCCTTACTGGCACGGTACGGACCTCCTACTGGGAACTCCCATAGTTCCCCCTCAGGGGCAGGACAACAACAGCCATCCATCAAAGGGGTAAGTGCCCCACAGCAACCACTTATGCTAGCTATAACTGCTGGCCGTAGCACCTTCCCGCCACCGCGAGGTAAACACTGCTGCGTGCCATCCAAAGAAACTAGACCAAAACTAATGCTTACCTCACTCCAAAAAGGAAAAGACACCCTTACGGAAAACACCAACCCCCAATGTTGAAAGATACACCCCATCCTTCCTGAAATAGTAGGGACTCTGAAGCACCAACAATGGGTGCCTAATATCAACACCATCAGAAGACACTACAAATTTTGACACCGCAAAATTAATCTACTTCCTTGCTTTGGCTAACGCAACCACTCCAGAGGAGCCTCTCCACACAAATCTGGGTATGATATCCGACCAAACTAAACAGACCTTTGGCCAGCGAAGCTGCAGCAAACCTAAATCTGCCTTGATTCGGAGGATCAAATCAATCCCCTTAACCTGGCTGATATCATTACCACCCAGGTGAATGACTAACCAAGCAGGCCATCCCCACTGTTCTGCATGTTGGAATACGAGGTCAAAAAAAACAGCCCATTTAAGGCCACAAACACCTCGCCATCTGACTCTCCTACCACCCAACTGTTATGATTCCTGTACTCCAGACCGGAGGAGATCTTATGGCAGGGATCTGAGTACAGGAAAATAAGCTGGTTGTGGGAGCTGGATAGCCTAGTAACCCCTGGCGCCCTAACTCCGTTGTCTCGCCCGTGTTATCAGAAATCCCCTGCGAGACTATGGTTGCTTGAGCCCATGGCAGCCGCGTTCGAAGGGCGGATTATGTCTGCCCAACCCCGATGCCCCCGCAGGTCTTAATGGGAGACAAGGGGAAGTCCGAGACAGGGTGATAACAAGGGGCCCTCTGACTAAGCAACCAGGCCAGGGGTTACAAGCTAACTAACTAAATCAAAAGGTATGTGCGGACTAGCCGCCAGGAAAAAGGACAACCAAGGATCCACTGATCCGACACTCCTATCCGGCACCGCCGGACACCAGAGTGGATCTGTGGAAGCGGAATCCTCCGCAAGGCTCCAGAACACAATTAAACAAAATAATAAACAGAAGCGGACAAGCCGCAACACACGGCTGCGCCGCGACTCACGAACACCACCAGATGTTAAAGGTGCTCGGTCAGACTCCAGGAACAGATGGTAACTTCCGAGTACAGGATCTCTGAGGACAGGAAAAACCGAAAAGACCGGGACTGGGAACTCTCTGCAGCAGACACAGGCAAACAGGAAGCTCAGGAACTAGCAGGAACCAAGCTCAGAACTCAAGCAGACTGAAAACCCAGAAATATCACCAGCGTCTGTGAACTGCAATCAGCCAGCATATAACAGAGAGGCCTAATTAATAATCCAGAGCAGCTGGCCTATTGCATGATTCCAGCTGACAAGATGCAATTAGCAGCCAGGTGAGGCTGAACACATGGAACAAGCTGCAATTACACAGACTAACCAGCGGCAGCAGACAAGAGCATACTAAAACAGAGCAACAGGAAATCCTGGCATGCAAGACAACTTAATAAACATAAAATAGAAATGAACCACTACCTGTGGTTCATAACAGTATCCCCTCCTTAAGGGTGAGCTCCGAGCACCCCATGATACCCACGGGGAACATAAACAGAAGTATAACATAAAATACAGAACCAAAATGCAAAACAGGAATGAGCCACAGCCGTGGCTCATAACATTACCCCCCTCTTGAGGAGGGGTCAAAAGACCCCAAAATTCAGACTATCCAGAACAAGGGATACAAAAAAAAAAACCTGACACATTGGTCAAACAGACACGAAAACAGAAACAAGCTGCAACCACAGCTTGTAACAGTGCCCTCCCCCTGACGGTGGCCACTGGACACAAGATAAAAAAAAAAAAAAAAAAAAAAAAGATTTTTTTTCCTTATCAAGGCAAGAGTCAAAAATTATTTCTTTTTCTTCTTCTTCTTTTTACAAAGCTCTTTAGGTCTGACCAAGGTAATTCCCCAAACATTGTCTGAACTGATGGTACCACCCAACAAGGCTGCGTTCAAATCAGAGACAGGTTTCTTACCCTTGGGAGCTGTACTTTCTGGCAAAGTACTATTATTAGAAGAAGAAGAAGTCAGAAAAGCACATCCTGCAGTCAAAACAACGGGCTGGGACTCTTGTGCCGAGTTTACAGTATTTGGTGGAATCTCAGAAGACAAGACGGGTGACTTAGAGGAACCTGAACCAATTTCTTTGGAACCATATCTTTTAATAATTGCATCACTGAATGCTGGGGGATCCTGAAGAATGGGATCTTCAGCTTTCATTAGGCTGGTCACCCACTCAAAAGGCTCTCCTTTAAAAGAATAAATAAGATAGAGCACAAGGTTCTCTGGAGTGATGCCCAGAAATGGTCTAGACAACATAATAATGTAATAGTGTTTGTAAAGCGCCAGAAATTGGGCTAAGTCCCCATCAAAGATTATGGATGTTGAGATATCAGAGTCAGGATCTGTTTCCTTCCCATCTGACTGACTGAAGTGCTTTGCTAGTACCTGGTCACTATTGACCTTACTTGAGGCTGAGACTCTCTGAACCCAACCCAGGGCAGTGACTCTCTGAACCCCACCCGGGGCAGTGACTTTCTGAACCCCACCCGGGGCAGTGACTTTCTGAACCCCACCCGGGGCAGTGACTTTCTGAACCCCACCCGGGGCAGTGACTTTCTGAACCCCACCCGGGGCAGTGACTTTCTGAACCCCACCCGGGGCAGTGACTTTCTGAACCCCACCTGGGGCAGTGGCCTCCGGGAACCCCGCTGGGGCAGTGGCCTCCGGGAACCCCGCTGGGGCAGTGGCCTCCGGGAACCCCGCTGGGGCAGTGACCTCCGGGAACCCCGCTGGGGCAGTGGCCTCCGGGAACCCCGCTGGGGCAGTGGCCTCCGGGAACCCCGCTGGGGCAGTGGCCTCCGGGAACCCCGCTGGGGTCAGCACCTCGGATTCTTTTACTGGGACCGGACCGTTGGCCTCCCTGACTGGGATCGGGCCATTGGCCTCCCTCTCTGAGTCGATAATTATCGAAAGTTCTCCCGGGACTATGACTTCCGGGACTTTTGCTGAAGCCATAACGTTCAGATCCTCCACTAATGCTATGCTTCTTAAGTTCTTTCCTGGGGAAGCGACTTCTAGACCCTTCTTTGGGGCTGCGTCTCTCGAGACCCCACTTGGGGATATTACTTCAAAGATCCCTTCTGGGGTTTTGCTTCTCGAGTTCCCTTCAAGAACTATGGTTTTAGATACCCTTTCTGGGATTGCGCTTTTCAAATCCCTACCTGGGGTAACAGCTTCTGAGACCCCTTCCGGTATGGACACCTGAACTATAATATTTGATGTCCCTCTATAAGCTAGGGCATCGGGTACCACTCCAGCACTCTGGGCATCGGGTACCGCTCCAGCACTCTGGGCATCGGGTACCGCTCCAGCACTCTGGGCATCGGGCACCGCTCCAGCACTCTGGGCATCGGGCACCGCTCCAGGACCCTGGGCATCGGGCACCACTCCAGGACCCTGGGCATCGGGCACCACTCCAGGACCCTGGGCATCGGGCACCACTCCAGGACCCTGGGCATCGGGCACCACTCCAGGACCCTGGGCATCGGGCACCACTCCAGGACCCTGGGCATCGGGCACCGCTCCAGGACCCTGGGCATCGGGCACCGCTCCAGGAACCTGGGCATCGGGCACCACTCCAGGAACCTGGGCATCGGGCACCACTCCAGGAACCTGGGCATCGGGCACCCCTCCAGGAACCTGGACATCGGGCACCCCTCCAGGGACTTGCAACTCCGCTTCCACAGGAACCTCAAGAGAGGAGAGAAACATTCTCTTTTGATTCCTGAATCTATAATGGGGCTCCCTTGCCCAAGGACCCCAATTATAGGACAGAGAGCTTTTTTGTGTGGGTTGTGTGACAAGTACCTCTGCCACAGTAGAGACAGGAGTAGGTCTTGTATCATGACTCAACTTGGCCAGAGGGCAAGACTCGTCACCACACTTTGGCTTGCGCAACTCACAGGTCTGCAGATAATGGCCTAAACCCCCACAATATAGGCATAAGTTTAAGTTTCTGCGACGCAGACGCTCCTCTTCTGAGAGCCTGGGCCGCAGAAAACTTTTAAACCTTTTCTCTTCAATTAAACCAGAGGATTCTCTTGTCACCATACTGTGAACAAGAGTCTCTTTAGAGATAGATGTACTCTCAACGACTTCTGGCAAAATGAGCAAGATTTTAGTCAGAAGGTTTTGCAGTTGCTTTAGGGATTGCTGCCAAACTTGTAGTCGCTCTGGTCTCAAAGCACTGAATACAGAGTCCAGGGCTTCGAGAGATGCCTGCAGGGCTTGCATAGTAGACATAGGAGGATTTAAGACAAGGCAAGACAAGACAAGACAAGACTAAATTTTGCTAAACAAATCAAGACTTTTTTTTTTTTTTTTTATTTATTTTTTATTTTTATTTTTTTTAAACACCGGACTGGATTCTAAACACCGGACTGGATTCTAAACACCGGACTGGATTCTAAACACCGGACTGGATTCTAAACACCGGACTGGATTCTAAACACCGGACTGGAATCTGCACACTGAATTCTATACAGGACTGGATTCTAAACACCGGATTGGATTCTGCACACTGAATTCTAGACAGGACTGGATTCTAGACTAGACACTGGACCAAAAAAGAAAAAAAGTTTTATTTCTTTTTTGTGGTATGGCTGGTGATAATGTTATGATTCCTGTACTCCAGACCGGAGGAGATCTTATGGCAGGGATCTGAGTACAGGAAAATAAGCTGGTTGTGGGAGCTGGATAGCCTAGTAACCCCTGGCGCCCTAACTCCGTTGTCTCGCCCGTGTTATCAGAAATCCCCTGCGAGACTATGGTTGCTTGAGCCCATGGCAGCCGCGTTCGAAGGGCGGATTATGTCTGCCCAACCCCGATGCCCCCGCAGGTCTTAATGGGAGACAAGGGGAAGTCCGAGACAGGGTGATAACAAGGGGCCCTCTGACTAAGCAACCAGGCCAGGGGTTACAAGCTAACTAACTAAATCAAAAGGTATGAGCGGACTAGCCGCCAGGAAAAAGGACAACCAAGGATCCACTGATCCGACACTCCTATCCGGCACCGCCGGACACCAGAGTGGATCTGTGGAAGCGGAATCCTCCGCAAGGCTCCAGAACACAATTAAACAAAATAATAAACAGAAGCGGACAAGCCGCAACACACGGCTGCGCCGCGACTCACGAACACCACCAGATGTTAAAGGTGCTCGGTCAGACTCCAGGAACAGATGGTAACTTCCGAGTACAGGATCTCTGAGGACAGGAAAAACCGAAAAGACCGGGACTGGGAACTCTCTGCAGCAGACACAGGCAAACAGGAAGCTCAGGAACTAGCAGGAACCAAGCTCAGAACTCAAGCAGACTGAAAACCCAGAAATATCACCAGCGTCTGTGAACTGCAATCAGCCAGCATATAACAGAGAGGCCTAATTAATAATCCAGAGCAGCTGGCCTATTGCATGATTCCAGCTGACAAGATGCAATTAGCAGCCAGGTGAGGCTGAACACATGGAACAAGCTGCAATTACACAGACTAACCAGCGGCAGCAGACAAGAGCATACTAAAACAGAGCAACAGGAAATCCTGGCATGCAAGACAACTTAATAAACATAAAATAGAAATGAACCACTACCTGTGGTTCATAACAGTATCCCCTCCTTAAGGGTGAGCTCCGAGCACCCCATGATACCCACGGGGAACATAAACAGAAGTATAACATAAAATACAGAACCAAAATGCAAAACAGGAATGAGCCACAGCCGTGGCTCATAACACCAACAACTCAGTCGCCCATCTACCAACATGGTGCCGTTCGGCCCAGAACACTTAGGTATGGCCTACAACCCACACCTGTTCGCATGTATTGTTGGGAGCTGTAACAGAAAGGGAACCTAATAGTCAGATAACTCAAAAGTGTAGAAGACAACACAAGAAATAAACTTTAAACAAACTGTAAATAGCAAACCAAATGCAGGAGAAAACTTAAAAACCTCCAGTGGACTGTAAGTGAGCCAATTGTAATTAGGCCCCCTTGGAGGAAAAATTAAATATTCTCTGCCCACTCTCAATTCCCGAATTCTAGCCATTCGCGAACTGACGGGTAAACATTGTTTTTGGGTTGTCGCAACAACACAACATCAAACTTTATCCAACCTAACATAAGACTTGAAAGCCGCGGATTTCCAACGCCCCATATCCTGTATGGCGGCCATTGAAAAAACGCTAGTAGAGGTGCAAGTAGCGGCCCCTATACGGAACAAGTGCGTCCCATAATCAGCGCTGTTAAGCCCTAACGCACATAAACAACGTTTCAACACCGCAGCCAACTGAAACCTTGCGAGAGGCGTAGAATCCCTGTGTAGCAAACATTGTGAACCTCCCAGAGGCCGTAGGGGCAAATAGATGTGAGCCAGACGAACCAGGCATAATCCTATTTCCGGATGACTCTGTAAAGTCACCCACTGTCCCCGACCCAACTGGTCAGTCTTGGAATGGAGTATCTTGCACAGCACCACCTCCGGTTGGCATACCACATAAGTAAACAACAGACCGGTATCCTTGGACCATTTATTCGAAGCCACCAACTCACTGACCCTAAAAGCACCAAAAAAAGCTCATGAATAAGCCAAACGCCTCAAACTCAGAATAAGTAACTGCAGTGAGAATTGCCAGCAACTCGCGCAACAAACAGAAATCTATGGGCATGCGCGAATCTGCATGAGGGGGCCTCTCCTTTGCTGAACCCCTTCAACACCTTAGACAAGACAAAAGACTTAGTGGGATCGTTACCATGCCACAAGCGAGCGTGGAATGAAATACCCGCTAACGCAGAGCTCATGGCTGCCTTGGATCTACCTTACCTGTAATGGTCCCAAATGAAAGCCAGCAACAGCTCTTCATCTGACTTACCCTCTCCCACACACCTAGTGTGATATGACTCCCAGTCTCGCCAGGCTGCAGCATAAGCCTGATGTGTCGAGGGGGCCAAAGATTTCTGTGCAAAGTCCGCTATGCCTGATCTATAATCTGCCAGGCATAAGGTGGACCCCAAGGACGAATTTGCAAAATCTACTGAAGTTGAAATGTGACAAAGCATCCACAATGAGACAAGGATGAGACAGGTGCTATATCAAGCGAAATTTGTCGGGGACTTCTTGGGTACCACCCCTAAGGGGGAAATGTATAATCCCGGTATAACGTCAAAAGGTCCGCACATCCATCCCAATCACACCTTCGCTTCAACCTTAAGTCTCACCACCTGGGGGAATTCCGTTGACGACTTCAAATTCCTGCGTGACCTGACTTGAACCATCTCGGAGATGGGCAAGTGGAAGCCGGAAGTAAACCCAGCCAACAAGAACTGGGCATCAACTTCATTAGGATAACCAAGCAAACACTTAGCCAGCTTTGGTACGACTATAGGAGAAGGGGCTTTACACAGCGCCTCTGCTGCCCTCTCCCTGAGCTGGCTGTTGGCCCCTGCCCACGGATGGGTATGGGTCGTTGGATAGACACAACTTAGGTCAAAAGTCATTAGGTCGACTATAGAAGGTTGACATGCATAAGGTCGACAGTGACAATAGGTCGACATGGTCATTAGGTTTACATGTACTAGGTCGACAGGTCAAAAAGTCGACATGGTACAGGTTGAGTGTTTGGCGTCGTGTTCTATGTAAAGTGACGGGGAACCCCAATTAGTGCACCGTATCCCCTCGCATGGCTCGCGCCTCGCTCCGCTACCACTTCGCTCGGCACAGGCTACAGTTCCAATCATAGTCCACGTCGAACGTTAAGTATGAAAAAATCCAAAAAATGAAAAAAAAATTGAAAAACTCATGTCGACCTTTTGACCTGTTGACCTAGTACATGTCGATCTGATGACCATGTTGACCTATTGACCATGTCGACCTAATGCATGTCGACCTTCAGTGGTCGACCTTATAACTGTCGACCTAAGCTGTGTCGACCTAACGACCGTATCCCCCATGGACTTGCATTTGGCTGGGTGACCAGCTCCGCAAAACCCTACAGGAGTGACGAAAATTACACTTTATTCCCCTGTTGCATTTTGAGTTGTTAAAATCAAAACACAATCCTTTACCCTGGGGGGCCGCGGAGCTCTTACCACCCCCAAACCCCTTTTTGTTCTGGACTTCCGACGTGGTTTTGCTTTGGTTGGTGACCTCAAGCCAGACTTCAACATCTTTGTAGCCCAAAGGCAGCGTCGGGTTACCGTCCTGATTTTTACAAAATTTATCTTCATAATCTCTCCAACAGTGCCTTTGTACTTCAAAAACATCTCATTAATCAGTAACAGATATTTCCTGACATTCTTATGCTCCCTTGGCCTGTTGTCCAAATAACACGAGGAAAATATACAAAAACCCCGCAACCAGAGGTGAAAACTCCTAAACGCTTTCTCACCTATTCCCCCCGGTTTCTTTCCCCTATCGAAGTCTTTCTTCATGTCCTCCGTAAGGGTGAAGAAACCACATGTTTCCCTTTATTAAACCTATCCCTCATCCGTTTCCTCAAACCCCTGGTCATGGCATTGTTAGCGCAATGCACCATCTCGGCAAACAAAGGTGGTTCCGCGGGAGTAGCCGACTTCGTAGGTACAGTCCTCTTGCCCACTTTCTTTGCCACTGCACATGCAACTAATTTTTCTAGCTTGCGCGGGTGCTTGGGGGAATCTGACCCATCGCTGCCGCCCGAGGAATCGGACGAGGAACCATCGGATGAAGTTGAAGAAACATCCTGCTCACCTGATCCAGGGGGGTCCGGAATGTCAGATGCGCCTGCAGGTTGATCAACAGCAGAGACGGAAGCCCCTCCATCCGCAGGGACCGACACCAAAGCCACCTGTCCATCGACTTCAGCCACCGGCGGAGTGACCTGTACTGATGATGCATAGGCTGTAGCTTCGGGGAGAGAAACAACAGGAGTTAGGTCATCGAACAACTCTGCCTACACACTAAAAGGAGTGGGAGCCATGGTTTGCAAACCCTCCGGAACTACAACTGCTGGAGGGGGAGCGAGGGGACCAGGTGATGACACCTGAGCTGGCGGGGTGCCAACTGGAGGGGGACACCATGGCGAACTACAGGCTTGATTGTATTGTGGCAAGGACGACCTCACTGGACCATACCCCCCGGGCCAGGGATACCCAAAAGGCACTGGTGACTGCTGCGCAGGGGGATACATGTGCTGCCAGTAAGGCGGCTGACAATAATTGGCCAAAGGTAGCGCAGCATGCTGGAAATATCCTGCCAGAGACGAAACACTGGGAGTGTGACAAAAATTCTGAGCTATCCCTGTTGACCAAACCGACTGCACAACCTGGGGGCAACATAGGTGCGCCGGTATGCGACAAAGGCTGCTGAAAGTGCTGCTCACGTGTGCTGCTGTTCGTGGTGAACACCTGCAAACCTGAACCGGACACCAGATGACCACTACTGGTCATGTGCCCATATGCAGCCCCAACAGCCGTCTGAAGTGGTACGGCAAGAGCAGCTGCCATAGAGTGATCAGTGTGTAGCAGCTACCAGGATAAACAGCAGGTGGTGCACTAACACCACCTAAAATGGAGCCTGCCACCTGCTGTCCATGCTGCTGGGAGAAAGGACCTAAAATGGTGGCCGCAGGAGCAACAATGGTAGCAGGGCATGAGGACCCCATCTGTCTAAGGGACCTTTCACCCAGCCCCCCGACCCCATCCACACATCCGTGGTTAGAAGGACCCAGCCCTGAATCCCGAACCTGTGTTCCTCCAGAAGGTGAGGCAATTGGAGCCACCAGGGGAGTGAAATCCTGGCCTTTGGCGACAGACGAATTCTCTGGTGCATGTGGAGGTGAGATCCCAACCACTTGTCCAGGAGATCCAGTTGGAAGGTCTCCGTACTGGAAAGCCTCGTAAGAGGCTACCATCTTTCCCAAAAGGCGAATGCATTGATGAACCGACACCCGGGGTGGCTTCAGGACATCCCGGACCATGGCTTGTATCACCAATGCCTTTTCCTGCGGAAGAAACACCCTCTGCACTTCCGTATCCAGGATCATTCCCAGAAATGACAACCTCTGGGTTGGTTCCAAATGTGACTTTGGAAGGTTCAGAATCCAACCGTGACTCTGGAGCAGTCGCGTTGTGAGAACAATGGACTGCCGCAGCCTCTCCTTGAACGATGCCTTTATCAGCAGGTCTTCCAGATATGTAATGATGTTCACACCCTGCTTGCGGAGGAGAATCATCATTTCCGCCATCACCTTGGTAAACACCCACGGTGCTGTGGAGAGGCCGAAAGGCAGTGCCTGGAACTGGAAATGACAGTCCAGCAATGCGAAGCGGAGATAAGCCTGATGCGGCAGCCAGATCGGAATGTGGATATCACTGATATCCAGGGATACCAGGAATTCCCCTTCTTCCAGACCTGATATCACCGCCCTGAGAGACTCCATCTTGAACTTGAACTCCTTTAGAAAGGGATTCAATGATTTTAGGTTCAGAATGGGCCTGACCGAACCATCCGGTTTTGGTACCACAAAAAGGTTCGAATAGTAACCATTGTTCAGCATGTGAGGTGGTACTGGCACAATGACCTGTGCCTCTACCAGCTTTTGGACAGCATCTTGTAGTACAGTGCTGTCCTCCAACAGAGTTGGCAAGCATGACTTGAAAAAGCGATGAGGAAGGAGACTTTGAAATTCCAGCCTGTATCCCTGTCAAAGTCAGAAAAATATCTCTATGCACACTACCATATTTGCACCTCACACAGGTCCGTGCTGCGCATGCGTACGCTCTCCCGTACGTGCGCATACTCACAGTCGCGGGCACCCGCAGGCGCATGGTATGCGTATTTACGGTAGAGTTTATGTGGTTGTAGCGTGCGACTCAATCGTAACATATTTTCAGTAATAATGTATTTTGTAGATCATGGTCCCTTTGATAGATTCTGAAAGTTTGGTTAATATAGCATGTTCATGGACAAAGAGATCCCTCTTTGTTTGATACGAAGGGTCAGACATGGGTCATACAGTGGTGTTTAGTATCCATCGGAAGAATATTTAATTAGAAATATTCCGGTGTTGGTTTGAAGCAGATCAATCGCTCGTGCGAATAGTTATGGACATAAGAAGTTTACGAACATTTACTTTATTTGCACTTTATTACCCATGCGGCGGGAAACCAAGTTTCCCTCCCACCTGAGCAGTTGGAAATAGTCACAGCCCACCTGTATGAATCAACCTATGACCTTTTGTTATAATGCGAAGCCGAATTCCTGTGTCCAATGAACAATGAGATTGTAGGGACCATTGAATTGTATTGTGTGTGGGGCATAAATAGGCAGGCCGACCGTATCCAGTTCACTCTCTTCAACGGTTCTCATTGCTGATAATCGGGAGCTGGATATCGAGGCGCATGCGATCGTTTCCCTTTGTGCGTAAGTTTTCTCCGCAATCATATTGTCTTGATGTTATTGTGAGCCATCTCTCTCTCTCCTTTCTCTTTCCCTCGTATTTTCCTTTAATTGTATTGTATGTTATTTCCTGTGTAGTTATCTGGTTAGTTGGTTTATGTTATATTGTAGTGTATCATTTGTACTGTGATTCCTTTTTGCAAGTATAATAGTCATAATACATATAATAGGTTTCGGACCCTAAGCCCAGGTATCTGTGTATTCTTTATAAGGGTTAAGTATTCTCTGAGCGTCGGTGACGCTCAAGCAGCTTTGTAGTTAATCAGGTTACACCAGGTTGCACTTACACTCTGTCTCTACACTAAGGTATACTGTGTATTTCATAGTTAAAGGTATAGATATAAAGGTTTAACGTTGGGAGCGTCTGCACCGCTGGTGATCTCCTCGTGGTCCCGAGCGTCCGCTACGCTATAGCGAATCATTACGTTAGTCGGCAGCCAAGTGCACAACACAGAGACGGTCGGAGGTCAGGATTCAGACTCCAGAGGCTTGCAGACCCCGAGGGTCTGCTCGGTTAGTAATGTGGGGGAAATATGGTCCCCACACTGAGACCTTTTGTGATGAATGGACACGAATGACTGCGGGGGATAAGGTACCATTTCCCGGGATAGGTAGTTTTAACTCAGAGGTGTTGCATAATTTAAGGCGAAGGATATGTCTCATTAAATCAGCAAAGAGACGAATCAAGCATTATGATTGTTTACAGTTATGGCAACAGGAGGGTGAAATGCAAAGAAATGTAACTTACTTACCTAACTTTCATATGGAGAGGAGAGACATGGCAATGGAGGGGATTGTGGTTGCGGAGAAAAGCACAAGGGTGAACAATAAAAACGCTCTTAGCAACAGTAGTATAGATAATAAGAATAAGTGTAATAAATGTAACAAAGATAATTGTAATACTGTTGAATGTACAACTATTAACCCATGCAAGTCGCACCCCATGTTAAACTTTCCTCAGGAACACCAACAAGAAAATGAACCCAGAACGATGTCGGCACCTCTTCCAGAAGCCATCACACAAGACATCCAGGTGGACGCGACCCAATCGGTAAAGACTGTAATCAAACCCCCTAATGGAGGGTCAGGTGAGGTCGTGTCCACAGGTACGTATGGTATTATACATCACGCACAAACAAATGTACCTTATATCGTAAAATCAATTCAGAATGACATTACTGGACTTAATCCTGTTAGGGTAATTGCAGTACCAAATGGGGAAACTGACTCTTCAGGAATCACTCCTGTCAGGAACATCGCCATGTACTGCCCTTTTTCCCGAACAGAATTAAGAACAATTCTGTCTGAATTTCCTGATCCCAGGAAAGACTTAGTTGCTTGTCAAAGATACATTAGAGTGCTAGGACACACTGCAGAGCCAAATAACAAAAATTGGAGGACAGTTTTGAGGGCATGTTTACCCCCCGATGTTGATTCATTGAAATTTATCGCTGATTGTAAGCTAGATGAGGAAGTGCCACTAACAAACGAGTATAACCAAGATAAGGTAAAAAGAATCAATCTACAGTTGAAAGAATATTTTCCTACAGTAGTAAAGTGGAATAAAATCTATACAATAAAACAAAAAGAAGATGAATCCGCAGAAGAGTATTTTCACCGGGCTCTGCAGGATATGGCTAGATACACTGGTATAGATGACATTGAAACTAACGTACACCACAGAGAGGTAGCTGTGTCCGTATTAATGAACAACTTAAAAGACACACTAAAAATTAGGGTACAAACCTCAATACCTCATTGGAGAGGTATCTCGGTTGCGGCATTAAGAGAGTCCGCTATCGAGCATGACCGAAATATCCAAAGAACCAGGGAAGCGCAGGGAGAGCGGTTGATGACACTGAACATCCAAGCACTAGAGGATGCATCAAGTCGACCGGAACCCCAGGCCCCTAGCATATGGAGAAAGCCAAGGATTTGTTACCATTGTAGAAGAGAAGGGCATTATGCCAGCACCTGTAATAACCCACATAAAGTCAGACCCCCTAGACCGAGAAATGAGCAAAATTATAACACACAAAATTATTATCAGGGATCACATAGGCAGGACAGGTGATCATTAGGACTGATGGTAAGCCTGAGGTAACGGTTAATAAATTGGGAGGTCATTCACTGAAGACACAGGAATGACCAGGTGAAACGTTGTAAATGTATTTGTGAAGAAAAATGTTTTTTTCTCTCTCTCTCTCTATCCCCATCTCTGACGATTATTGGTAAGAATTCACACATTGCATATCCACTTGGTCCTTGCAGAAGTCTACCAAACCCCAGCATGACCTATCCGCCACAATGTATTTCTGGCCAGATACAAACAGTGGAGTAATGCAGGTGCTGGTGGGGAGGGACTGTTCAAGGAGACCATTAGACACGTAGATATGACAGCCTGATAATAATAACAATGTTTTCTTAATGCTGAAAATGTTTGAAAAAAAATGTTTAATTTCTCTTTTCCTATTGATGGTTAATGTCGAGTTATGTAACATATATATGCATATGAATTGTTCTCTATCTCTTTTGTTTTTTTTTTTGTTTTGTTTTCTCTCTCTTCTCACTCATGTTTTCATGGTTTAAAGATGGTATGTCACCCCTCAGTTGGACCAATGGTAATGCCAGATTTTTGCTCCTTACAGAAAGATCGCCGGTTAGGAAGGAATATTGCATCACCAGAATGTTCGTTTGGAAGACTGAGAGACAGCACCTTTGAGAGGACAGCAGAACAAGAAGAACAACAAGACGAGAGAACTTATTATCGTAACAAGTTCTCTCCCCCACAAACTGTTTTCTTATACCCCCATTACAAATTTCTTCTTTTCTCCTCCTGTAAGATGGACTTGCCCCAAGAGACTGTGATCTGGATTTTCCTGTTGACCATGATGTTGACCAGAGCAGTCTGTTTCGGTGAAAGTACCAGTGAGGTCGAGAAAGGATCCAGAAAGGTTCTAATGACTGAGACGGAGGTGTAAATTTCCAATAGCAACCCAATCACCAAGCAAAGGCGAGTACCGGGCTCGATCTAACAACCTTGTTATTTGCAAACGTTTTGAAGGATTGTTAGTTTAAGAAGAAAACTGTATCTGTAGGCTTTGTAACAATGTCATTAAGGATGGGTGCATTAAGAAATGCCAATCCAGTTTTAATATCCATATGGACCGGCATCCATTGAGTGACTATCACTCCTTAGTGGGTAATGTGTTAAATAAAACAGATTGTTGGGTATGCTCTCAAGTACCTCAAGGTCATAGCAAATCAGGGCTAGTACCATTTCCTTTAACGATAGGGGAGGTACTTGAGCTAAAGGGTGGGAGACCGGTGGACAGGAGGTTTAATATCTCCAGCCCTCCTAGTTTGAAGCTCCACCAATACCATGTGGATAGGTCCCTATTATGTTTCAACATCTCCAAATCCCAGAAAGCCGGGAAATTGGGAAGTGTCATGGAGTAACCACACCATGACCTTTTCGCATAGAGCAGATAGAATGCCTACAGATACAGAGCTTGTACGCCACATAGCCAGTAGAGGAAAATCTTTCCGGTATAGGTACACCTTAGGAAATAGGATTACGAGAGTTGAAGAAGTATCACCAGGATACTGTGCACATATCGTACAACCTGATACGTGTATTAAGCAGATGGAAGAATTAGGGTTAGGAGATTTCACCTGGAAGGTGTGTAATATGGTTATGTCCTTCTCCGTCCCATATGTTCTCCCCGATGATGCATATTTCATATGCGGGAGAAAGGCGTACAAGTGGCTTGCCCCAAACTCTGAAGGATTGTGTTATATTGGAAAAGTACTGCCTGAAGTAATGACTGTATCACATGACAAAATGAAAGACATACATCGTGGTGCCCAAGCTCCTTATACTCACACCCACTACGAGCACGTTGTTAAAAGGCACCTGATAGAGAAGACAGAGCATCCGGCCTCTGATCTGATAAGTGAATCCACCGGGATTCAATTCTTAATCGCGTTAGATTTCACCCGCACCGCTAGAGGAGTGCTGAATTATAAATACATATCGGCGCTCGCAAATTTGTTAGACAATATCACTGAAATGTATGATGACACGTTTAGATATACGGGAAGGGAACTTCAAGCTTATAAAACAGAACTGGTGCAGCATAGAATGGTTCTTAATTACCTCACAGCAGTGACAGGCGGATATTGTGTTACATTAGCAACACAGTACGGCGTGAAGTGTTGCACGTATATCACGAATAGCACCGAGGATCCGGTCGAGGTCATAGACCAAAAGATGGACGATATTCTCCAATTGAAGTGGGAATTTCGCCGAAAACACAATCTCACTCTTGCTGCTGTAGGTAATGAGCTGACTGGTTGGGTGTCATGGTTGAACCCGCGAAATTGGTTCTCCGGTTTGGGAGACTGGGCTCAAGGAGTCATAATGGATGTTGGGAAGTTTCTCCTATGTATCTTAGGTGTTATCATAACGATCGGTTTGATATTTAGATGCGGTCAGGCTTTAATGAGGTGCAATCGTCGTACTAAGGTAATGAGTTTGAGGAGTGAGGAAACTGTAATTAACCTGGATTTGATTTATGACCCAATGATAGAAACAATGATGTGATGAAAATGCGATTTCTACGGTCCGTTTCTTTCACCTGGTTTTCTGCTTTTCTCCAAGATAAAAAGACCCCCTTGGACGAGGAAGTTGACGAGACGCTATACAGACAACAGATAGACCAAAGGAGAAGTTTTGACCACTTGAGATATGGACACTTGATGAACTTTGCCATGGATCCCCAGTTTCCCTAGAATTCTTAAACTTACGCTAGCCCAACATTTTTTGTAAATCTAATGGCATTGACAAAGCTTTTTGCTCACCCCTAATGGGCAACACAGCGCAAAGAAGACGACTTTCAACTGATACCGAACAAAACTTCAACCGACAGATGTACATTAACCTGACATAGAATACCACCGCATTTACCGTAATTATGTCTTTTCTTCATTTCTACAACCCTCAGGTAATGACACACATAGTATAGGGAATACAGGCACAGATATCAGCAATCACATATTCCCCCATTCATGTATCATCAACTAAAATGTGCTCCCCATTTTGTTCAAAATCCGAAAAGAGCTCGGTAAAGTTTGACAACCCATCCACAGACCAGTACCACGGGATAAGAAGGAATTCAAATGTATACTTCGCAATACCTCGAAGCTTGATTTACAACACGTACGGCACGATGATACATGACCCCCCAAACACGGATTCATACACACATGCTTCTGCTATCTCACTAGGTCATACCCTCTTCACACCTACTCCTCTCTCCTCCCTTACCCAACCATGGAAATGAATTAACCCCTAACATATATTTTTCTCCTTTTGAAATGTTTTCAGGAAGTGGCAGTTATTATTGACTGCCAAAGGGTGGACTGTCAAAGTCAGAAAAATATCTCTATGCACACTACCATATTTGCACCTCACACAGGTCCGTGCTGCGCATGCGTACGCTCTCCCGTACGTGCGCATACTCACAGTCGCGGGCACCCGCAGGCGCATGGTATGCGTATTTACGGTAGAGTTTATGTGGTTGTAGCGTGCGACTCAATCGTAACATATTTTCAGTAATAATGTATTTTGTAGATCATGGTCCCTTTGATAGATTCTGAAAGTTTGGTTAATATAGCATGTTCATGGACAAAGAGATCCCTCTTTGTTTGATACGAAGGGTCAGACATGGGTCATACAGTGGTGTTTAGTATCCATCGGAAGAATATTTAATTAGAAATATTCCGGTGTTGGTTTGAAGCAGATCAATCGCTCGTGCGAATAGTTATGGACATAAGAAGTTTACGAACATTTACTTTATTTGCACTTTATTACCCATGCGGCGGGAAACCCAGTTTCCCTCCCACCTGAGCAGTTGGAAATAGTCACAGCCCACCTGTATGAATCAACCTATGACCTTTTGTTATAATGCGAAGCCGAATTCCTGTGTCCAATGAACAATGAGATTGTAGGGACCATTGAATTGTATTGTGTGTGGGGCATAAATAGGCAGGCCGACCGTATCCAGTTCACTCTCTTCAACGGTTCTCATTGCTGATAATCGGGAGCTGGATATCGAGGCGCATGCGATCGTTTCCCTTTGTGCGTAAGTTTTCTCCGCAATCATATTGTCTTGATGTTATTGTGAGCCATCTCTCTCTCTCCTTTCTCTTTCCCTCGTATTTTCCTTTAATTGTATTGTATGTTATTTCCTGTGTAGTTATCTGGTTAGTTGGTTTATGTTATATTGTAGTGTATCATTTGTACTGTGATTCCTTTTTGCAAGTATAATAGTCATAATACATATAATAGGTTTCGGACCCTAAGCCCAGGTATCTGTGTATTCTTTATAAGGGTTAAGTATTCTCTGAGCGTCGGTGACGCTCAAGCAGCTTTGTAGTTAATCAGGTTACACCAGGTTGCACTTACACTCTGTCTCTACACTAAGGTATACTGTGTATTTCATAGTTAAAGGTATAGATATAAAGGTTTAACGTTGGGAGCGTCTGCACCGCTGGTGATCTCCTCGTGGTCCCGAGCGTCCGCTACGCTATAGCGAATCATTACGTTAGTCGGCAGCCAAGTGCACAACACAGAGACGGTCGGAGGTCAGGATTCAGACTCCAGAGGCTTGCAGACCCCGAGGGTCTGCTCGGTTAGTAATGTGGGGGAAATATGGTCCCCACACTGAGACCTTTTGTGATGAATGGACACGAATGACTGCGGGGGATAAGGTACCATTTCCCGGGATAGGTAGTTTTAACTCAGAGGTGTTGCATAATTTAAGGCGAAGGATATGTCTCATTAAATCAGCAAAGAGACGAATCAAGCATTATGATTGTTTACAGTTATGGCAACAGGAGGGTGAAATGCAAAGAAATGTAACTTACTTACCTAACTTTCATATGGAGAGGAGAGACATGGCAATGGAGGGGATTGTGGTTGCGGAGAAAAGCACAAGGGTGAACAATAAAAACGCTCTTAGCAACAGTAGTATAGATAATAAGAATAAGTGTAATAAATGTAACAAAGATAATTGTAATACTGTTGAATGTACAACTATTAACCCATGCAAGTCGCACCCCATGTTAAACTTTCCTCAGGAACACCAACAAGAAAATGAACCCAGAACGATGTCGGCACCTCTTCCAGAAGCCATCACACAAGACATCCAGGTGGACGCGACCCAATCGGTAAAGACTGTAATCAAACCCCCTAATGGAGGGTCAGGTGAGGTCGTGTCCACAGGTACGTATGGTATTATACATCACGCACAAACAAATGTACCTTATATCGTAAAATCAATTCAGAATGACATTACTGGACTTAATCCTGTTAGGGTAATTGCAGTACCAAATGGGGAAACTGACTCTTCAGGAATCACTCCTGTCAGGAACATCGCCATGTACTGCCCTTTTTCCCGAACAGAATTAAGAACAATTCTGTCTGAATTTCCTGATCCCAGGAAAGACTTAGTTGCTTGTCAAAGATACATTAGAGTGCTAGGACACACTGCAGAGCCAAATAACAAAGATTGGAGGACAGTTTTGAGGGCATGTTTACCCCCCGATGTTGATTCATTGAAATTTATCGCTGATTGTAAGCTAGATGAGGAAGTGCCACTAACAAACGAGTATAACCAAGATAAGGTAAAAAGAATCAATCTACAGTTGAAAGAATATTTTCCTACAGTAGTAAAGTGGAATAAAATCTATACAATAAAACAAAAAGAAGATGAATCCGCAGAAGAGTATTTTCACCGGGCTCTGCAGGATATGGCTAGATACACTGGTATAGATGACATTGAAACTAACGTACACCACAGAGAGGTAGCTGTGTCCGTATTAATGAACAACTTAAAAGACACACTAAAAATTAGGGTACAAACCTCAATACCTCATTGGAGAGGTATCTCGGTTGCGGCATTAAGAGAGTCCGCTATCGAGCATGACCGAAATATCCAAAGAACCAGGGAAGCGCAGGGAGAGCGGTTGATGACACTGAACATCCAAGCACTAGAGGATGCATCAAGTCGACCGGAACCCCAGGCCCCTAGCATATGGAGAAAGCCAAGGATTTGTTACCATTGTAGAAGAGAAGGGCATTATGCCAGCACCTGTAATAACCCACATAAAGTCAGACCCCCTAGACCGAGAAATGAGCAAAATTATAACACACAAAATTATTATCAGGGATCACATAGGCAGGACAGGTGATCATTAGGACTGATGGTAAGCCTGAGGTAACGGTTAATAAATTGGGAGGTCATTCACTGAAGACACAGGAATGACCAGGTGAAACGTTGTAAATGTATTTGTGAAGAAAAATGTTTTTTTCTCTCTCTCTCTCTATCCCCATCTCTGACGATTATTGGTAAGAATTCACACATTGCATATCCACTTGGTCCTTGCAGAAGTCTACCAAACCCCAGCATGACCTATCCGCCACAATGTATTTCTGGCCAGATACAAACAGTGGAGTAATGCAGGTGCTGGTGGGGAGGGACTGTTCAAGGAGACCATTAGACACGTAGATATGACAGCCTGATAATAATAACAATGTTTTCTTAATGCTGAAAATGTTTGAAAAAAAATGTTTAATTTCTCTTTTCCTATTGATGGTTAATGTCGAGTTATGTAACATATATATGCATATGAATTGTTCTCTATCTCTTTTGTTTTTTTTTTGTTTTGTTTTCTCTCTCTTCTCACTCATGTTTTCATGGTTTAAAGATGGTATGTCACCCCTCAGTTGGACCAATGGTAATGCCAGATTTTTGCTCCTTACAGAAAGATCGCCGGTTAGGAAGGAATATTGCATCACCAGAATGTTCGTTTGGAAGACTGAGAGACAGCACCTTTGAGAGGACAGCAGAACAAGAAGAACAACAAGACGAGAGAACTTATTATCGTAACAAGTTCTCTCCCCCACAAACTGTTTTCTTATACCCCCATTACAAATTTCTTCTTTTCTCCTCCTGTAAGATGGACTTGCCCCAAGAGACTGTGATCTGGATTTTCCTGTTGACCATGATGTTGACCAGAGCAGTCTGTTTCGGTGAAAGTACCAGTGAGGTCGAGAAAGGATCCAGAAAGGTTCTAATGACTGAGACGGAGGTGTAAATTTCCAATAGCAACCCAATCACCAAGCAAAGGCGAGTACCGGGCACGATCTAACAACCTTGTTATTTGCAAACGTTTTGAAGGATTGTTAGTTTAAGAAGAAAACTGTATCTGTAGGCTTTGTAACAATGTCATTAAGGATGGGTGCATTAAGAAATGCCAATCCAGTTTTAATATCCATATGGACCGGCATCCATTGAGTGACTATCACTCCTTAGTGGGTAATGTGTTAAATAAAACAGATTGTTGGGTATGCTCTCAAGTACCTCAAGGTCATAGCAAATCAGGGCTAGTACCATTTCCTTTAACGATAGGGGAGGTACTTGAGCTAAAGGGTGGGAGACCGGTGGACAGGAGGTTTAATATCTCCAGCCCTCCTAGTTTGAAGCTCCACCAATACCATGTGGATAGGTCCCTATTATGTTTCAACATCTCCAAATCCCAGAAAGCCGGGAAATTGGGAAGTGTCATGGAGTAACCACACCATGACCTTTTCGCATAGAGCAGATAGAATGCCTACAGATACAGAGCTTGTACGCCACATAGCCAGTAGAGGAAAATCTTTCCGGTATAGGTACACCTTAGGAAATAGGATTACGAGAGTTGAAGAAGTATCACCAGGATACTGTGCACATATCGTACAACCTGATACGTGTATTAAGCAGATGGAAGAATTAGGGTTAGGAGATTTCACCTGGAAGGTGTGTAATATGGTTATGTCCTTCTCCGTCCCATATGTTCTCCCCGATGATGCATATTTCATATGCGGGAGAAAGGCGTACAAGTGGCTTGCCCCAAACTCTGAAGGATTGTGTTATATTGGAAAAGTACTGCCTGAAGTAATGACTGTATCACATGACAAAATGAAAGACATACATCGTGGTGCCCAAGCTCCTTATACTCACACCCACTACGAGCACGTTGTTAAAAGGCACCTGATAGAGAAGACAGAGCATCCGGCCTCTGATCTGATAAGTGAATCCACCGGGATTCAATTCTTAATCGCGTTAGATTTCACCCGCACCGCTAGAGGAGTGCTGAATTATAAATACATATCGGCGCTCGCAAATTTGTTAGACAATATCACTGAAATGTATGATGACACGTTTAGATATACGGGAAGGGAACTTCAAGCTTATAAAACAGAACTGGTGCAGCATAGAATGGTTCTTAATTACCTCACAGCAGTGACAGGCGGATATTGTGTTACATTAGCAACACAGTACGGCGTGAAGTGTTGCACGTATATCACGAATAGCACCGAGGATCCGGTCGAGGTCATAGACCAAAAGATGGACGATATTCTCCAATTGAAGTGGGAATTTCGCCGAAAACACAATCTCACTCTTGCTGCTGTAGGTAATGAGCTGACTGGTTGGGTGTCATGGTTGAACCCGCGAAATTGGTTCTCCGGTTTGGGAGACTGGGCTCAAGGAGTCATAATGGATGTTGGGAAGTTTCTCCTATGTATCTTAGGTGTTATCATAACGATCGGTTTGATATTTAGATGCGGTCAGGCTTTAATGAGGTGCAATCGTCGTACTAAGGTAATGAGTTTGAGGAGTGAGGAAACTGTAATTAACCTGGATTTGATTTATGACCCAATGATAGAAACAATGATGTGATGAAAATGCGATTTCTACGGTCCGTTTCTTTCACCTGTTTTTCTGCTTTTCTCCAAGATAAAAAGACCCCCTTGGACGAGGAAGTTGACGAGACGCTATACAGACAACAGATAGACCAAAGGAGAAGTTTTGACCACTTGAGATATGGACACTTGATGAACTTTGCCATGGATCCCCAGTTTCCCTAGAATTCTTAAACTTACGCTAGCCCAACATTTTTTGTAAATCTAATGGCATTGACAAAGCTTTTTGCTCACCCCTAATGGGCAACACAGCGCAAAGAAGACGACTTTCAACTGATACCGAACAAAACTTCAACCGACAGATGTACATTAACCTGACATAGAATACCACCGCATTTACCGTAATTATGTCTTTTCTTCATTTCTACAACCCTCAGGTAATGACACACATAGTATAGGGAATACAGGCACAGATATCAGCAATCACATATTCCCCCATTCATGTATCATCAACTAAAATGTGCTCCCCATTTTGTTCAAAATCCGAAAAGAGCTCGGTAAAGTTTGACAACCCATCTACAGACCCGTACCACGGGATAAGAAGGAATTCAAATGTATACTTCGCAATACCTCGAAGCTTGATTTACAACACGTACGGCACGATGATACATGACCCCCCAAACACGGATTCATACACACATGCTTCTGCTATCTCACTAGGTCATACCCTCTTCACACCTACTCCTCTCTCCTCCCTTACCCAACCATGGAAATGAATTAACCCCTAACATATATTTTTCTCCTTTTGAAATGTTTTCAGGAAGTGGCAGTTATTATTGACTGCCAAAGGGTGGACTGTCAAAGTCAGAAAAATATCTCTATGCACACTACCATATTTGCACCTCACACAGGTCCGTGCTGCGCATGCGTACGCTCTCCCGTACGTGCGCATACTCACAGTCGCGGGCACCCGCAGGCGCATGGTATGCGTATTTACGGTAGAGTTTATGTGGTTGTAGCGTGCGACTCAATCGTAACATATTTTCAGTAATAATGTATTTTGTAGATCATGGTCCCTTTGATAGATTCTGAAAGTTTGGTTAATATAGCATGTTCATGGACAAAGAGATCCCTCTTTGTTTGATACGAAGGGTCAGACATGGGTCATACAGTGGTGTTTAGTATCCATCGGAAGAATATTTAATTAGAAATATTCCGGTGTTGGTTTGAAGCAGATCAATCGCTCGTGCGAATAGTTATGGACATAAGAAGTTTACGAACATTTACTTTATTTGCACTTTATTACCCATGCGGCGGGAAACCCAGTTTCCCTCCCACCTGAGCAGTTGGAAATAGTCACAGCCCACCTGTATGAATCAACCTATGACCTTTTGTTATAATGCGAAGCCGAATTCCTGTGTCCAATGAACAATGAGATTGTAGGGACCATTGAATTGTATTGTGTGTGGGGCATAAATAGGCAGGCCGACCGTATCCAGTTCACTCTCTTCAACGGTTCTCATTGCTGATAATCGGGAGCTGGATATCGAGGCGCATGCGATCGTTTCCCTTTGTGCGTAAGTTTTCTCCGCAATCATATTGTCTTGATGTTATTGTGAGCCATCTCTCTCTCTCCTTTCTCTTTCCCTCGTATTTTCCTTTAATTGTATTGTATGTTATTTCCTGTGTAGTTATCTGGTTAGTTGGTTTATGTTATATTGTAGTGTATCATTTGTACTGTGATTCCTTTTTGCAAGTATAATAGTCATAATACATATAATAGGTTTCGGACCCTAAGCCCAGGTATCTGTGTATTCTTTATAAGGGTTAAGTATTCTCTGAGCGTCGGTGACGCTCAAGCAGCTTTGTAGTTAATCAGGTTACACCAGGTTGCACTTACACTCTGTCTCTACACTAAGGTATACTGTGTATTTCATAGTTAAAGGTATAGATATAAAGGTTTAACGTTGGGAGCGTCTGCACCGCTGGTGATCTCCTCGTGGTCCCGAGCGTCCGCTACGCTATAGCGAATCATTACGTTAGTCGGCAGCCAATAGCGTGCCTGCCTGTGATCACTGGGCCGTAAGCGAACGTGACGCTTGAGTACGCTTGACTACGGCTGAGCGATCGCTACGCAACTTGCGTACCCTTACGGTACTTCCTACGTAGATAGCGTACAGTGTTCTTAGTCCTCTTAAAGTGTTTTATATACGATAAATATTCAGCTTTATCATCCCTGAGACACAACATCTACCACCAAGGGATCCAGACCAGACGATACCCAGACATGACTGAAGTGTCTAAGTCTCGCTCCCACTGGCCCCACCACCGGAGCGTGCAGTCCACCGTCATGCGGAGGACTTTGGCATACCCGAAGCAGGCTTTTGTTCCTGGGAACCTGCAGTGGCAGGTTTCTTGGACTTAACCCGACCTCCCCTAAAGAAGGTATTGGAAGTTCTGGCCTTTCCAGGCTTGTTCGGCCGAAAGGACTGCGTTGCAGATGAAGAGAAAGATTTCTTTGGAGCAGGTGCTGCTGAGGGAAGAAATGGAGACTTACCCGCTATAGCGGTGGACATCCATGCATCTAGAGCTTCCCCAAAGAGAGCCTGACCTGTATAGGGTAGGGACTCCACACTTCTTCTGGATTCCGCGTCGGCCAACCACTGGTGCAGCCACAGTCCCAGACGAGCTGAAACAGACATGGAAGATATTCCCGCAGCCATGGAACCCAGGCCTTTCATGGATTCTACCATAAAACTTGCAGAATCATGTATGTTGCGTAAATACAATGCAACGTCATCCCTGTCCATCGTATCCAAATCCTCAAGTAAGGTAGCCGACCACTTTACTATTGTCTTTACAATCCATGCAGTAGCAATAGTGGGACGTAATATGGCCCCTGAAGCTGTATACATTGATTTAAGCATGTTATCAATTTTCCTATCAGCCAACTCCTTTAAGGCAGTAGATTCTGGAACAGGTAAAACCACCTTCTTTGAGAGTCTGGACACTGAGGCGTCAACAATCGGCGGGTTTTCCCATTTTTTCCTATTCTCCTCAGGGAATGGAAATGCCACCTGGACCCTTTTAGGTATCTGAAATTTTCTCTCAGGGTTTTCCCATGCTTTTTCAAAAATAGCATTCAATTCCTTTGACGCAGGGAAGGTTAGCGAGGCTTTTTTATTTTTAATGAAAAAAGCCTCCTCAACCTGCTGAGGTGTGGTATCATTAACATTTAACACATCCCTGATAGCCTCTATCAACAATTGCACCCACTTTGCAAGAGATGCCGTCCCCCGCAACACATCCCCATCACCATCTGTAGTGTCAGAATCGGTATCCGTGTCATCTTGTGTGACATGCACAAGCACACGTTTGTGGGGGTATATAGCGGGGTGTCCGGAGGTACCAGAACCAGGCCATACTGCCACAGAGCTCTGTAATACCTGGGTTGCAGATTCATTACTTGCAACCCTGTCAGAAATCTGAGAAATCCAATATTTGATAGAGGAAAACCACTCTGGTTCCCTTGCTGGTATCTGTGCTAAACCAGTGCTATCCTGATTACATGGAATGGGATCATCCTGGGAGGATAAATCCTCTGCAGCATATGACACAGTGTCCCCGGACATAGCTAAAGGAGACCATCAAACACTCCACACACACACACAGGTAGGGGCAGATAGAGTCCCCCCCCCCCAAGAATGGCAAGAGAGACACAGAGATCGGAGCCAACCCACACACAGCGCTTTCAGCAAAGGGAGACCCCTTGTCAGCGCAGACTGTGTCCCTTAATAGGAGACACAGTCGGTTTACAGCCTCCCCTCCCCCTTCTACAGCCCCCTGGCACCGTGTACTGGCAGTTGGAGCTGCTGTGGAGGGACCTGTTCTTCCATCTAGCGCTGTACAGGCAGGAAAATGGCGCTGGAATGCTGCTGGGTCCACTCTGAGAAGCTCCGCCCCTTAATGGTGCTGTCTTCCCGCTCTTCATAGATTATACTGGCCTGAGGTAAATCTTGCTGGCTGAGATCCATGGACCCCGACAGACTTGTGGACTAGTGTGGGGGTAAGCGCTGGCTCAGGGCGCCCCTCACAGCGCCGAACTATGTGCCTCTGAACCTTCACAGGAGCGCAGTTAATACTGCTCTCCCTCTCCATTGCCGCAATCTTCACACCGGCCCCCCGCTTGCTAGGGCTTCGTGTCTCACTCACCACTCTTCAGCACTGTAAGGGGTTGGCGGCATGCTGCTGGGGTGAGCGGTCCCCTGTGACGGAGAACGATCAGACCCCTCTGGAGCTCAGTGTCCAGTCAGCGGAGACAGTGGCTCAGACCCTGCAGAGCGGACACTGCTCCCCCCCCTTAGTCCCTCGTTGCAGGCAGGCTGTTGCCAGCAGCTTCCTGTAAAAAAATAAACTCTAAAAATAACTTTAACTAGAAAAGCTCTGTAGAGCTCCACTAGCTGTGACCGGCTCCTCCAAGCACATTTTCTAAACTGAGTCTGGTGGGAGGGGCATAGAGGGAGGAGCCAGCCCACACTCTCAAACTCTTAAAGTGCTAATGGCTCTTGGTGGACCTGTCTATACTCCATGGTACTAATGTGGACCCCAGCATCCTCTAGGACGTAAGAGAAATAACCTTTACAAGCATTTTGCTTAGCAGTATCTGCTGAATGACATTTAGCTTCCTAACATTTTTTCTTTAAACAACCAACAGTTTTTTGTTAAACAAAACATACCCACATACAATTTTTTATTTTTTTTTATTTTATTTGTGCGCTACACACATAAACATATGTTGAATAACAGCAACACCATCTTTTTATTTTCAAGTTTTGCAAATTCTGCTCCATTTGTATACTTAGTGAAACAAATATTTACACATAATTCCTTAAAGTAAGGTATGTAAATAAAAGCAAAGAAACAATAATATGTAATGTTTGACCACTTCACAATAAAAAACACTCTATTTTTTTTTAAATAAAAATGTTACTGTTGTTTCCGAATTAAAATAATTTGACTCCAAAAAAAGTGTGTTTGTTAAAACATATACCAATAATTGCTGCTCTGTAGGGTTTAGAGTAGGGGTGGGCAAAATACGGCCCGCGGGCCGGATGCGGCCCGCAAACCGATCCTGCACAGCCCACTGCCTCCCACCAGCGAGCAATGACAAGCGGCCCGGACTGCTGAGCTGCTTGTCATTGCTCTGCACTGCAGTACCTCCAAGCTGCCTGCGGCGCCTCTCTCCCCTGCTGCTCCTGCTGCTGCGTTGTAGCAGCCTCCTCCAGAGTCCCCAGTGACAACGGCTGTGTTCAGCCGAGAAGGGGGCGGGGCTACGTGCCGAGAAGGGGGCGGGGCTACACGGGCCCTCAGGGGGCGGAGCTACACAGGACAAGACCAAGACTGCTACAGATCCATCCTTCCTGCCACTGCCAGCCAGATCAGTAAGTTAATGGGAAAAGTGAAAGAAAGTGTGTGTGTGTGTGTGTGTGTGTGTGTGTGTGTGTGTGTGTGTGTGTGTGTGTGTGTGATAGTGTGCGTATATTTGTGTGTGTGGGCAGTGGCGTCAGACTGATTTTAGGTTTGGGGGAGAGATCTTTAGCTCTCGCTGTACCAACCCCTCCCGTGTTCTGTCACCATGTCACCCCCATGTTCTGTCACTATGTCACCCCCCGCCCCCCGTGTTCTGTCACTGTGTCACCCCCCCGTGTTCTGTCACTGTCACCCCCCCGTGTTCTGTCACTATGTCACACACCCCTATGTTCTGTCACTATGTCACACCCCCCCGTGTTCTGTCACTATGTCACACCCCCGTGTTCTGTCACTATGTCACCCCCCCGTGTTCTGTCACTATGTCACACCCCCATGTGTTCTGTCACTATGTCACCCCCCCCGTGTTCTGTCACTGTGTCACCTCCCCGTGTTCTGTCACTGTTTCACACCCCCCGTATTCTGTCACTGTGTCACCTCCCCGTGTTCTGTCACTGTGTCACACCCCCCCGTGTTCTGTCACTGTGTCACCTCCCCGTGTTCTGTCACTGTCACCCCCACCGTGTTCTGTCACCATGTCACACCCCCCGTGTTCTGTCACTGTCACCCCCACCGTGTTCTGTCACCCCCCCCTCCCCGTGTTCTTTCACTGTGTCACACCCCCCGTGTTCTGTCATTGTGTCACACATCCGTGTTCTGTCACTGTCACCCCCACCGTGTTCTGTCACTGTCACCCCCCCCTGTGTTCTGTCACTGTCACCCCCCTCCCTGTGTTCTGTCACCGTGTCACCCCCACCATGTTCTGTCACTGTCACCCCCCCTCCCCGTGTTCTTTCACTGTGTCACACCCCCCGTGTTCTGTCACCATGTCACACATCCGTGTTCTGTCACTGTCACCACCTCTCCCCGTGTTCTATCACTGTGTCACCCCCACCGTTTTCTGTCACTGTGTCACACACCCGTGTTCTGTCACTGTCACCCCCCCTCCCCGTGTTCTGTCACCGTGTCACCCCCACCGTGTTCTGTCACCGTGTCACACACCTGTGTTCTGTCACTGTCACCCCCCCCTCCCCGTGTTCTGTCACCGTGTCACACCCCCCATGTTCTGTCACCGTGTCACCCCCACCGTGTTCTGTCACTGTGTCACACCCCCCATGTTCTGTCACCCCCACCGTGTTCTGTCACCGTGTCACCCCCACCGTGTTCTGTCACTGTGTCACCCCCACCGTGTTCTGTCACCGTGTCACACCTTTCCCCAGGGGCCATAAGACACTGGATAATTTGCTTGCTGCACAATAATTATCCTAAATAAAATGTTAATGTGTAAAAAGGCTCTCTACCTGCCGTCATGTGTGTAAAAGGGGCTCTACCTGGTGTAATGTGTGTAAGTGGCGCTGTGTGGCGCAATTTGAATAATGGAGACTATTGTGCAGCCTAATATGAATCTGTATTATTTTTTGCCCACACCCCTTCCACATGAAGCCACGTCCCTATATTTTTGGAAAGTGGAGCGAGCTGCTATTTTGTATGTGGCCCTCGGATACTGACAGGAAATGTCAAGTGGCCCCTCAGCTGAAATAATTGCCCACCCCTGGTTTAGAGGCTAGAATTCACACTCTCTAGTTGAATATATTTGAACACAGTTATGGGCATTAGTCAATGGTGGTCATTCCGACTTCACTCGTTGCCGATTTCCGCTATGCTGCGATTTGTTGCTAAATGCGCATGGTACGCAGAGCGCATGCGCTAAGATATTTAACACAAAACTTAGTAGATTTGCTGGTGTTCGTGCAACGCTTTTCAGTCGCACTGCTGATCGGTGAATGATTAACAAGAAAAGGGGCGTTTCTGGGTGGTAACTGAGCGTTTTCCGGGAGTGTGCTAAAAAAACGCAGGCGTGTCAGGGAAAAACGCAGGAGTGTCTGTAGAAACGGGGGAGTGGCTGCAGGGCGTGTTTGTGACGTCAAACCAGGAACTAAACGGACTGAGCTGATCGCAATCTAGGAGTAGGTCTGGAGCTACTCAGAAACTGCAAAGAATTATTTAGTAGCAATTCTGCTAATCTTTCGTTCGCTATTCTGCTAAGATAAGATACACTCCCAGAGGGCGGCGGCCTAGCGTGTGCAATGTTGCTAAAAGCAGCTAGCGAGCGAACAACTCGGAATGAGGGCCAATGTTTGAAGAAAAACACTATGGTGTCTTTAAGATAATAATTGCTAAATTACCACAAGATAATTTGACCAATTAAGTGATGATTGAATTGATTTACAATTGTTGAGTACTTTCTTTTATTTGGGTGCAGGAAAGTAGGTTGTGCGATTTTTAAGGGAAAAACACTGTTGTTAGCAAAAAGTGCGACATCAGAAACATGTACGCAAAAATTGCGTACATTTGTAATATGTACGCAAAAATTGCGATTATTAGGATGGTTTTTCGCAATATTTGCACATTTCACAAGGCCACCTTCTTTTTGTTAAATTAAATTAGTGTTGCAGTTTTTTCGGTTGGGCATGCTTTTGCAATTTTACTTTTGCTTGCAATTTTTGCTAATTTGTAATTTTTGCAATCCTTACTGAATTTGCCCCTTATCCGGGGAAAACAATACGAATAGCCCCAACTCTGCCGAGATTTGCGTTTAGTAAATTCCCGAGATGACACTTAGAAAAAAAAAAAGAAACACAGACAAAATCGGGACCTTAGTAAATATACCCCCAGGAGTGATTACCCAGAGAAAAGCAACCTCAGGAGCTGCTCAGAGACCGATAGTGAGGAAAGAGAGTATGCTTATTTTGCTCTCATTGAACTGCTTGCCCCTAAATCATACAAGTCCTACTGGCTACTCCGTATTATAGAACTGTACTGGATATCTTTCTCTGAGGGGATAATATTACCATCTCGGGAACTAGTCTCTCCCTCTTGTCTCCTAATTGCTGTGGTTAACGGCTACCAACTGAAGAGCTGGTGGGGTGTCAATGTAGCTGACGGGAATACCTGCTAGCAACAGCTGTCGTCGGCCAGGTCACCGGCTTCAAGGCTCTAATTACCGCTCCCTTTGATGCTCTGGATGTTCTCACGGGCACATTGATGCTCTTTTCCCCATATACTGTGTACAGGCTCCCAGAGGGTTGCGGCTGGCGGCTCTCAGCTCCTTGTCTCTCCTCAGCATTACCTCAGTGCAGCATCACTCTCCATGCTGGTACCTCAGAGTACCACTCCTCACAGCGTCTCTCTCCCTGTCACCTCAGGAGACTCCTCAGCAATCACCTCAGAAGGTAACCCTGCCTCCTACTTTTCCCGCTCTGCACCACCCAATAAGCAGCTTTGATTCATCCTGCTCTGCAGGTCTGCACTTGGGTCCTAGCGCTCTACAAGTTGCTGTCCTTTGGTTGCTGGTGTTGCCTAGCAACCTAAGCAAAGGCAAGCTGTTAACCCTTTCAGCTGCACTGTGCTGGCTAGTGAGAAGTGAGGGTTCCTTTTAGGGAGAATTTAGGTGTCTCACCCAGGTTGTCTCCAGACCTGGAAAGGCTTCTCATAGTCCAGATAGGCAAGAAGTGGGGCTTTCCGTTAGTGACGACTTCAAACGTTCAAAAGCATTTTGTTATTCCTCTGCCCATGCAACCAGGGCAGTATTCTTGACCTGACTATCCTCATAGTAACTCATGAAGTGGTGCTGCCACGTTGGCGAAATGTTGGATAAAGTGTCGATAATATCCCACGAAGCCAAGAAAGCTGCGGACGTCTTTCACTGTCTTGGGTACAGGCCAGCCCCACACCAACCATATCTTTTTGGGATCAGGCTTCACCCCGTCAGAGCTAACTATGTGGCCCAGATATTGCACACTTGGTTTCAGAAGATGGCACTTGGATGGCTTGAACTTTAGACCACATTTGGTCAATTGGATGAAAACTTCCTCCAGATGTTTCAAGTGCTCGTCGTAGGACTTAGAGAATATGATGACGTCATTAAGATACAACAGGAACTTCAAGATGGTTGAAGCCGGGGACCCGGCCGCTGACAGCTGTTGCTAGCAGGTATTCCCATCAGCCACACTGACACCCCACCAACTTTTCAGTTAGTAGCCGATACAACAGCAATTAGAAGACAAGAGGGAGAGACTAGTTCCCGAGATGGTAATATCCCCTCAGAGTATGGGACAGTACACCTGCTGATAAGCTAAAGTGAAGCCCCTACTTCAGCCAACTACAGCCACAGAGAGAGAGAGAGAGAGAGAGAGAGAAAGAGAGAGATAGATCCTTTCTAGTTGGTTTGCACTTGGCTAGTCTCCAGGAGTGAGTACCCAGAGAAAAGCAACCTGTTTAATGCTGTTACCCTGTCATCTTCACTAACCCCAAGATCTATTATTTAATGAGAGAGACTTCAAAGGGGTTACTACTACTTCTGCAACACCTTAAGCTGTAGTTTAAGAGTAAAAGACGCACCTAAGTAAATACAGGAGCTGCTCAGAGACCAATAGTGAGGAAAGAGAGTACCCATAGTGCAGTGGCTTTGTTTTCACTGTTATGCTTTGCTAAGCCTCTATTGTGTGCTAGCCCCAAAAGGGAGGAGTAGTGTGTGTTGGACAAATTATTGATCCAAACTTGCTCATTTACTGCTGCTAAATCACTTGGGTGTCTGCATGCCTGTACCTTTACTTACATGTTGACTGAAGGACGTTGTTTGCTCGCTCTTATTAACAACCAATTTGCTTGTCTGCTTATGCATGCTATTACATACCTCACTGAACTGCTTCAGGCCCTTGCATGCTCTTTCCCCATCTGCACTGTGGGAAGATTTTAAATGTTTATTTTGCTCTCACTGAAACTGCTTGCCCCTAAATCATACAAGTCCTACCAGCAACTCCGTATTATAGAACTGTACTGGATATCTTACTTTCTTACTTTAATTACCCGTTTATCTGCTAGTTATAAGACTGCAAATTGTAAGGGGTTACCCCAAAAGACTTAATGGGACTCCTAGCTAATTAGAGTAGTACTGAACTGAGTGTATGCTGTGGGCAAAGCCAGCTGCAGTGACAAATACTGTGGCACAGCAACCATGTAGGAGTGTTAGGATATTACTATATGATTAGTTATATGAATGCTAATGTGAATGTCCATGAGGTTTCCCATGACTATACTGTGACCTTACATCTGTATTCGCATTACTACTGTGTTTTATGTTTTGCCACACCATTGCTTCCTTGCATTGTTCGCCTTATATGTGAAATGGTATTTGCTATTTAACCAAATAATCTTGCAGCAGTGACCAGTGGTTTTAGAATAATAAATGCTATATCACCGTCCTAACATGTGGTGATATTGTTTAGGGTCCTCTGGGGTTGGGTTTCCTCGTCCCTCCGCCTAGGGTTCCAGCAGTGAGATCCAGTTCAAGAGGTGATTCCGGGAGAAGAATCCAGGTACGTCCACCGACACCTGTACTCACTAGAGATGAGCGCCTGAAATTTTTCGGGTTTTGTGTTTTGGTTTTGGGTTCGGTTCCGCGGCCGTGTTTTGGGTTCGAACGCGTTTTGGCAAAACCTCACCGAATTTTTTTTGTCGGATTCGGGTGTGTTTTGGATTCGGGTGTTTTTTTCAAAAAACACTAAAAAACACCTTAAATCATAGAATTTGGGGGTCATTTTGATCCCAAAGTATTATTAACCTCAAAAACCATAATTTACACTCATTTTCAGTCTATTCTGAATACCTCACACCTCACAATATTATTTTTAGTCCTAAAATTTGCACCGAGGTCGCTGTGTGAGTAAGATTAGCGACCCTAGTGGCCGACACAAACACCGGGCCCATCTAGGAGTGGCACTGCAGTGTCACGCAGGATGTCCCTTCCAAAAAACCCTCCCCAAACAGCACATGACGCAAAGAAAAAAAGAGGCACAATGAGGTAGCTGACTGTGTGAGTAAGATTAGCGACCCTAGTGGCCGACACAAACACCGGGCCCATCTAGGAGTGGCACTGCAGTGTCACGCAGGATGTCCCTTCCAAAAAACCCTCCCCAATCAGCACATGATGCAAAGAAAAAGAAAAGAAAAAAGAGGTGCAAGATGGAATTGTCCTTGGGCCCTCCCACCCACCCTTATGTTGTATAAACAAAACAGGACATGCACACTTTAACCAACCCATCATTTCAGTGACAGGGTCTGCCACACGACTGTGACTGATATGACGGGTTGGTTTGGACCCCCCCCAAAAAAGAAGCAATTAATCTCTCCTTGCACAAACTGGCTCTACAGAGGCAAGATGTCCACCTCATCTTCACCCTCCGATATATCACCGTGTACATCCCCCTCCTCACAGATTATCAATTCGTCCCCACTGGAATCCACCATCTCAGCTCCCTGTGTACTTTGTGGAGGCAATTGCTGCTGGTCAATGTCTCCGCGGAGGAATTGATTATAATTCATTTTAATGAACATCATCTTCTCCACATTTTCTGGATGTAACCTCGTACGCCGATTGCTGACAAGGTGAGCGGCGGCACTAAACACTCTTTCGGAGTACACACTTGTGGGAGGGCAACTTAGGTAGAATAAAGCCAGTTTGTGCAAGGGCCTCCAAATTGCCTCTTTTTCCTGCCAGTATAAGTACGGACTGTGTGACGTGCCTACTTGGATGCGGTCACTCATATAATCCTCCACCATTCTATCAATGTTGAGAGAATCATATGCAGTGACAGTAGACGACATGTCCGTAATCGTTGTCAGGTCCTTCAGTCCGGACCAGATGTCAGCATCAGCAGTCGCTCCAGACTGCCCTGCATCACCGCCAGCGCGTGGGCTCGGAATTCTGAGCCTTTTCCTCGCACCCCCAGTTGCGGGAGAATGTGAAGGAGGAGATGTTGACAGGTCGCGTTCCGCTTGACTTGACAATTTTGTCACCAGCAGGTCTTTCAACCCCAGCAGACTTGTGTCTGCCGGAAAGAGAGATCCAAGGTAGGCTTTAAATCTAGGATCGAGCACGGTGGCCAAAATGTAGTGCTCTGATTTCAACAGATTGACCACCCGTGAATCCTTGTTAAGCGAATTAAGGGCTCCATCCACAAGTCCCACATGCCTAGCGGAATCGCTCCGTGTTAGCTCCTCCTTCAATGTCCCCAGCTTCTTCTGCAAAAGCCTGATGAGGGGAATGACCTGACTCAGGCTGGCAGTGTCTGAACTGACTTCACGTGTGGCAAGTTCAAAGGGCATCAGAACCTTGCACAACGTTGAAATCATTCTCCACTGCGCTTGAGACAGGTGCATTCCACCTACTATATCGTGCTCAATTGTATAGGCTTGAATGGCCTTTTGCTGCTCCTCCAACCTCTGAAGCATATAGAGGGTTGAATTCCACCTCGTTACCACTTCTTGCTTCAGATGATGGCAGGGCAGGTTCAGTAGTTTTTGGTGGTGCTCCAGTCTTCTGTACGTGGTGCCTGTACGCCGAAAGTGTCCCGCAATTCTTCTGGCCACCGACAGCATCTCTTGCACGCCCCTGTCGTTTTTTAAAAAATTCTGCACCACCAAATTCAAGGTATGTGCAAAACATGGGACGTGCTGGAATTTGCCCATATTTAATGCACACACAATATTGCTGGCGTTGTCCGATGCCACAAATCCACAGGAGAGTCCAATTGGGGTAAGCCATTCCGCGATGATCTTCCTCAGTTGCCATAAGAGGTTTTCAGCTGTGTGCGTATTCTGGAAAGCGGTGATACAAAGCGTAGCCTGCCTAGGAAAGAGTTGGCGTTTGCGAGATGCTGCTACTGGTGCCGCCGCTGCTGTTCTTGCGGCGGGAGTCCATACATCTACCCAGTGGGCTGTCACAGTCATATTGGCCCTCATTCCGAGTCGTTCGCTCTGTATTTTTCATCGCATCGCAGTGAAATTCCGCTTAGTACGCATGCGCAATATTCGCACTGCGACTGCGCCAAGTAATTTTACAATGGAGATAGTATTTTTACTCACTGCTTTTTCATCGCTCCGGCGATCGTAGTGTGATTGACAGGAAATGGGTGTTACTGGGCGGAAACAGGCCGTTTTATGGGCGTGCGGGAAAAAACGCTACCGTTTCCGGAAAAAACGCAGGAGTGGCCGGGGAAACGGAGGAGTGTCTGGGCGAACGCTGGGTGTGTTTGTGACGTCAAACCAGGAACGACAAGCACTGAACTGATCGCAGATGCCGAGTAAGTGTGGAGCTACTCTGAAACTGCTAAGTAGTTTGTAATCGCAATATTGCGAATACATCGTTCGCAATTTTAAGATGCTAAGATACACTCCCAGTAGGCGGCGGCTTAGCGTGAGCAACTCTGCTAAAATCGCCTTGCGAACGATCAACTCGGAATGAGGGCCATAGTCCTGACCCTGCCCTGCTCCACTTGTCCACATGTCCGTGGTTAAGTGGACATTGGGTACAACTGCATTTTTTAGGACACTGGTGAGTCTTTTTCTGACGTCCGTGTACATTCTCGGTATCGCCTGCCTAGAGAAGTGGAACCTAGATGGTATTTGGTAACGGGGGCACACTGCCTCAATAAATTGTCTAGTTCCCTGTGAACTAACGGCGGATACCGGACGCACGTCTAACACCAACATAGTTGTCAAGGCCTCAGTTATCCGCTTTGCAGTAGGATGACTGCTGTGATATTTCATCTTCCTCGCAAAGGACTGTTGAACAGTCAATTGCTTACTGGAAGTAGTACAAGTGGGCTTACGACTTCCCCTCTGGGATGACCATCGACTCCCAGCGGCAACAACAGCAGCGCCAGCAGCAGTAGGCGTTACACGCAAGGATGCATCGGAGGAATCCCAGGCAGGAGAGGACTCGTCAGAATTGCCAGTGACATGGCCTGCAGGACTATTGGCATTCCTGGGGAAGGAGGAAATTGACACTGAGGGAGTTGGTGGGGTGGTTTGCGTGAGCTTGGTTACAAGAGGAAGGGATTTACTGGTCAGTGGACTGCTTCCGCTGTCACCCAAAGTTTTTGAACTTGTCACTGACTTATTATGAATGCGCTGCAGGTGACGTATAAGGGAGGATGTTCCGAGGAGGTTAACGTCCTTACCCCTACTTATTACAGCTTGACAAAGGGAACACACGGCTTGACACCTGTTGTCCGCATTTCTGGTGAAATACCTCCACACCGAAGAGCTGATTTTTTTGGTATTTTCACCTGGCATGTCAACGGCCATATTCCTCCCACGGACAACAGGTGTCTCCCCGGGTGCTTGACTTAAACAAACCACCTCACCATCAGAATCCTCCTGGTCAATTTCCTCCCCAGCGCCAGCAACACCCATATCCTCCTCATCCTGGTGTACTTCAACACTGACATCTTCAATCTGACTATCAGGAACTGGACTGCGGGTGCTCCTTCCAGCACTTGCAGGGGGCGTGCAAATGGTGGAAGGCGCATGCTCTTCACGTCCAGTGTTGGGAAGGTCAGGCATCGCAACCGACACAATTGGACTCTCCTTGTGGATTTGGGATTTCGAAGAATGCACAGTTCTTTGCTGTGCTGCTTTTGCCAGCTTGAGTCTTTTCATTTTTCTAGCGAGAGGCTGAGTGCTTCCATCCTCATGTGAAGCTGAACCACTAGCCATGAACATAGGCCAGGGCCTCAGCCGTTCCTTGCCACACCGTGTGGTAAATGGCATATTGGCAAGTTTACGCTTCTCCTCCGACAATTTTATTTTAGGTTTTGGAGTCCTTTTTTTTCTGATATTTGGTGTTTTGGATTTGACATGCTCTGTACTATGACATTGGGCATCGGCCTTGGCAGACGACGTTGGTGGCATTTCATCGTCTCGGCCATGACTAGTGGCAGCAGCTTCAGCACGAGGTGGAAGTGGATCTTGATCTTTCCCTAATTTTGGAACCTCAACATTTTTGTTCTCCATATTTTAATAGGCACAACTAAAAGGCACCTCAGGTAAACAATGGAGATGGATACTAGTATACAATTATGGACTGCCTGCCGACTGCAGACACAGAGGTAGCCACAGCCGTGAACTACCGTACTGTACTGTGTCTGCAGCTAATATAGACTGGTTGATAAAGAGAAGATGTCTATGTAACTATGTATGTATAAAGAAGACTGAAAAAAATCCACGGTTAGGTGGTATACAATTATGGACGGACTGCCTGCCGAGTGCAGACACAGAGGTAGCCACAGCCGTGAACTACCGTACTGTACTGTGTCTGCAGCTAATATAGACTGGTTGATAAAGAGAAGATGTCTATGTAACTATGTATGTTTAAAGAAGAATGAAAAAAATCCACGGTTAGGTGGTATTACAATTATGGACGGACTGCCTGCCGAGTGCAGAGACACAGAGGTAGCCACAGCCGTGAACTACCGTACTGTGTCTGCTGCGACTGGATGATAAATGATATAAAAAATATATATATATCACTACTGCAGCCGGACAGGTATATATTATATATTATATAATGACGGACCTGCTGGACACTGTCTGTCAGCAGAATGAGTTTTATTTTTATAGAATAAAAAAAAAAAAACACACAAGTGAAGTCACACGACGAGTGTTTAACTTTTTCAGGCAATCACAATATAAGTATACTACTAACTATACTGGTGGTCAGTGTGGTCAGGTCACTGGTCAGTCACACTGGCAGTGGCACTCCTGCAGCAAAAGTGTGCACTGTTTAATTTTAATATAATATGTACTCCTGGCTCCTGCTATAACCTATAACTGGCACTGCAGTAGTGCTCCCCAGTCTCCCCCACAATTATAAGCTGTGTGAGCTGAGCAGTCAGACAGATATATAATATATATAGATGATGCAGCACACTGGCCTGAGCCTGAGCAGTGCACACAGATATGGTATGTGACTGACTGAGTCACTGTGTGTATCGCTTTTTTCAGGCAGAGAACGGATATATTAAATAAACTGCACTGTGTGTCTGGTGGTCACTCACTATATAATATATTATGTACTCCTGGCTCCTGCTATAACCTATAACTGGCACTGCAGTAGTGCTCCCCAGTCTCCCCCACAATTATAAGCTGTGTGAGCTGAGCAGTCAGACAGATATATATAATATTATATATAGATAATAGATGATGCAGCACACTGGCCTGAGCCTGAGCAGTGCACACAGATATGGTATGTGACTGACTGAGTCACTGTGTGTATCGCTTTTTTCAGGCAGAGAACGGATATATTAAATAAACTGCACTGTGTGTCTGGTGGTCACTCACTATATAATATATTATGTACTCCTGGCTCCTGCTATAACCTATAACTGGCACTGCAGTAGTGCTCCCCAGTCTCCCCCACAATTATAAGCTGTGTGAGCTGAGCAGTCAGACAGATATATATAATATTATATATAGATAATAGATGATGCAGCACACTGGCCTGAGCCTGAGCAGTGCACACAGATATGGTATGTGACTGACTGAGTCACTGTGTGTATCGCTTTTTTCAGGCAGAGAACGGATACATTAAATAAACTGCACTGTGTGTCTGGTGGTCACTCACTATATAATATATTATGTACTCCTGGCTCCTGCTATAACCTATAACTGGCACTGCAGTAGTGCTCCCCAGTCTCCCCCACAATTATAAGCTGTGTGAGCTGAGCAGTCAGACAGATATATATAATATTATATATAGATAATAGATGATGCAGCACACTGGCCTGAGCCTGAGCAGTGCACACAGATATGGTATGTGACTGAGTCACTGTGTGCTGTGTATCGCTTTTTTCAGGCAGAGAACGGATTATAAAGTAAACTGCACTGTCCTCACTAGTAAACTCTCTCCACTCAGTCTCTACACTTCTACAGTAACAGTACTCCTCCTAGTCAGCTCCAGTAAATCTCTCTCAGTCTCTTATAATCTAAATGGAGAGGACGCCAGCCACGTCCTCTCCCTATCAATCTCAATGCACGTGTGAAAATGGCGGCGACGCGCGGCTCCTTATATAGAATCCGAGTCTCGCGATAGAATCCGAGCCTCGCGAGAATCCGACAGCGTCATGATGACGTTCGGGCGCGCTCGGGTTAACCGAGCAAGGCGGGAAGATCCGAGTCTGCTCGTACCCGTGAAAAAAACCATGAAGTTCTGGCGGGTTCGGATTCAGAGAAACCGAACCCGCTCATCTCTAGTACTCACCACAACACTCCACCGTACCTACCTTTTACAGTAGCATGTGCAGAGAGAGTTAGATTTGGTTGGGTGTGTTCAACCTGAAATCTAAATTGCAGTGTAAAAATAAAGCAGCCAGTATTTACCCTGCACAGAAACAAAATAACCCACCCAAATCTAACTCTCAGCACATGTTATATCTGCCACACCTGCAGTGCACATGGGGGGTCATTCCGAGTTGATCACTAGCTGCATTTGTTCGCAACACAGCGATCAGGCTTAAAAACAGCAGTTCCGCACATGCGTATGCGGCGCAATGCGCACGCACGACGTACAGGCACAACGAACGATGCAGTTTTGCACACGGTCTAGCGATGCATTTAATTTGCACTGGTTGCCGCAGAGTGATTGACATGAAGTGGGTGTTTCTGGGTGGCAACTGACTGTTTTCAGGGAGTGTTTGGAAAAACGCAGGCATGCCAGGAAGAACGCAGGCATGGCTGGGCGAACGCTGGGCAAGTGTGTGACATCAAATCCGGAACTGAATAGTTGGAAGTGATCGCAAGTGCAGAGTAGGTTTTGAGTTACTTTGAAACTACACAAAAAATTTTTGCAGGTGCACTGCGATACAACCGTTCGCACTTCTGCTAAGCTAAAATACACTCCCAGTGGGCGGTGGCATAGCGTTTGTACGGCTGCTAAAAACTGCTAGCGAGCGATCAACGCGGAATTGCCCAACTGCGAACAAATTTGCTGCTGCAATCAGATATTAATTACCCCCCTAGTTACTTGTAAAGAACAAAGGAAAAATATTTAATTCATACAGAATAAATAACATGTCATATTGATTGCATCTACAGTAAATATTTTAATATCATTTTGGAAACACTTTAATTCCTTGTTCATGTTTCTCTGAGCTTTCTTTGATAGATTAGGGTTGTTATATTTACTGTAGTTGGACGTGTTCCCACACCATACTATGCCCAAGCATGTCCCTTTGTTATACATTGCTGACATGAGTATTGAAGTATTTTCTATTCAGACATCTCCACGCATACCATAAATGAGAACCACACAGAATTACATTTAGTTTAAAACTATTCCTTTTTAAAAGAAATGTGCACACACAATATATATATTATATACTAACAGTTATAGACCCAGGTCTGCCGGGTCAATCTCAGCCACCCTGGTCTCACCCTCCACTGACCGCCCCCTTCTCGCCTACTTCCACACCCTTTCCACGCTTTTTTTTTAATCTGCCTGTACAATTGTGTGTTTCTCTGGTTTTACCTACATAACACCATATAGAAATGATATTATCTTTTGGAGAAAAGTTTGCAGAAGAGAAGTTTTCTCTTCTCCATAAATAGCATAACTGATCAGCCCCCGTTGAAACCTATGTGGGCTAAGAGAGGAGATACATTTTCTCTTCTCTAAATAGGGAGAAGAAAAAATTATTATTTTCTCCAGCTAAAAAATAAATCATGAATTCAGTCATTTTAGCTTCTCCCCTTTCTTAAGGCTCCACTATTCGCTAGAGATGAGCGGGTTCGGTTTCTTTGAATCCGAACCCGCACGAACTTCACTTTTTTTTCCACGGGTCCGAGCGACTCGGATCTTCCCGCCTTGCTCGGTTAACCCGAGCGCGCCCGAACGTCATCATGACGCTGTCGGATTCTCGCGAGGCTCGGATTCTATCGCGAGACTCGGATTCTATATAAGGAGCCGCGCGTCGCCGCCATTTTCACTCGTGCATTGAGATTGATAGGGAGAGGACGTGTCTGGCGTCCTCTCCATTAGAATAGAGATAGATAGATTAGATAGAGAGAGATTGTGCAGAGTCGCAGACAGAGTTAGTTTACCACAGTCAGTGACCAGTGCAGTTGCTAGTTAACTTTTATTTAATATAATATATCCGTTCACTTCTCTCTGCTATATCCGTTCTCTGCCTGAAAAAAAAAACGATACACAGCACAGTCAGTCACACAGTGTGACTCAGTCTGTGTGCACTCAGCTCAGCCCAGTGTGCTGCACAGTCATCAATGTATAAATTAAAAGCTTATAATTAATTGTGGGGGAGACTGGGGAGCACTGCAGGTTGTTAGCAGGAGCCAGGAGTACAATTATATTAATTAACAGTGCACACTTTTGCTGCAGGAGTGGTGACCAGTGCCTGACCACCAGTATAGTATTGTTGTATACTACTAATATCTCTTTAAATATCAACCAGTCTATATTAGCAGCAGACACAGTACAGTGCGGTAGTTCACGGCTGTGGCTACCTCTGTGTCGGCACACGGCAGGCAGTCCGTCCGACCAGAATTGTATTATTTATTATTATATACCTACCACCTAACCGTGGTTTTTTTTTCATTCTTTATACCGTCATAGTGTCATCCTAATTGTTACGAGTATACTACTATCTCTTTATCAACCAGTGTACAGTGCGGTAGTTCACGGCTGTGGCTACCTCTGTGTCGGCACACGGCAGGCAGTCCGTCCGACCAGAATTGTATTATTTATTATTATATACCTACCACCTAACCGTGGTTTTTTTTTCATTCTTTATACCGTCATAGTGTCATCCTAATTGTTACGAGTATACTACTATCTCTTTATCAACCAGTGTACAGTGCGGTAGTTCACGGCTGTGGCTACCTCTGTGTCGGCAGTCGGCAGGCAGTCCGTCCATCCATAATTGTATTATAATATATACCACCTAACCGTGGTTTTTTTTTCATTCTTTATACCGTCATAGTGTCATACTAGTTGTTACGAGTATACTACTATCTCTTTATCAACCAGTGTACAGTGCGGTAGTTCACGGCTGTGGCTACCTCTGTGTCGGCAGTCGGCAGGCAGTCCGTCCATCCATAATTGTATTATAATATATACCACCTAACCGTGGTTTTTTTTTCATTCTTTATACCGTCATAGTCAGTCATACTAGTTGTTACGAGTATACTACTATCTCTTTATCAACCAGTGTACAGTGCGGTAGTTCACGGCTGTGGCTACCTCTGTGTCGGAACTCGGCAGGCAGTCCGTCCATCCATAATTGTATTATTATAATATATACCACCTAACCGTGGTTTTTTTTTCATTCTTTATACCGTCATAGTCAGTCATACTAGTTGTTACGAGTATACTACTATCTCTTTATCAACCAGTGTATAGTGCGGTAGTTCACGGCTGTGGCTACCTCTGTGTCGGAACTCGGCAGGCAGTCCGTCCATCCATAATTGTATTATAATATATACCACCTAACCGTGTTTTTTTTTTCGTTCTTTATACCGTCGTCATACTAGTTGTTACGAGTATACTACTATCTCTTTATCAACCAGTGTACAGTGCGGTAGTTCACGGCTGTGGCTACCTCTGTGTCGGAACTCGGCAGGCAGTCCGTCCATCCATAATTGTATTATAATATATACCACCTAACCGTGGTTTTTTTTTCGTTCTTTATACCGTCGTCATACTAGTTGTTACGAGTATACTACTATCTCTTTATCAACCAGTGTACAGTGCGGTAGTTCACGGCTGTGGCTACCTCTGTGTCGGCACTCGGCAGGCAGTCCGTCCAACCATAATTGTATTATATACCACCTAACCGTGGTTTTTTTTTCATTCTTTATACCGTCGTCATACTAGTTGTTACGAGTATACTACTATCTCTTTATCAACCAGTGTACAGTGCGGTAGTTCACGGCTGTGGCTACCTCTGTGTCGGCACTCGGCAGGCAGTCCGTCCAACCATAATTGTATTATATACCACCTAACCGTGGTTTTTTTTTCATTCTTTATACCGTCGTCATACTAGTTGTTACGAGTATACTACTATCTCTTTATCAACCAGTGTACAGTGCGGTAGTTCACGGCTGTGGCTACCTCTGTGTCGGCACTCGGCAGCCCGTCCATAATTGTATATACCAGTGACCTAACCGTGGTTTTTTTTTCATTCTTTATACATACATACTAGTTACGAGTATACTATCTCTTTATCAACCAGTCTATATATTAGCAGCAGACACAGTACAGTGCGGTAGTTCACGGCTGTGGCTACCTCTGTGTCGGCACTCGGCAGCCCGTCCATAATTGTATATACCACCTAACCGTGGTTTTTTTTTCTTTCTTTATACATACATACTGCAGTGCCACTCCTAGATGGGCCCGGTGTTTGTGTCGGCCACTAGGGTCGCTAATCTTACTCACACAGTCAGCTACCTCATTGCGCCTCTTTTTTTCTTTGCGTCATGTGCTGTTTGGGGAGGGTTTTTTGGAAGGGCCATCCTGCGTGACACTGCAGTGCCACTCCTAGATGGGCCAGGTGTTTGTGTCGGCCACTAGGGTCGCTTATCTTACTCACACAGCTACCTCATTGCGCCTCTTTTTTTCTTCTTTGCGTCATGTGCTGTTTGGGGAGTGTTTTTTGGAAGGGCCATACTGCGTGACACTGCAGTGCCACTCCAAGATGGGCCAGGTGTTTGTGTCGGCCACTAGGGTCGCTTAGCTTACTCACACAGCTACCTCATTGCGCCTCTTTTTTTCTTCTTTGCGTCATGTGCTGTTTGGGGAGTGTTTTTTGGAAGGGCCATCCTGCGTGACACTGCAGTGCCACTCCTAGATGGGCCAGGTGTTTGTGTCGGCCACTAGGGTCGCTTAGCTTAGTCATTCAGCGACCTCTGTGCAAATTTTAGGACTAAAAATAATATTGTGAGGTGTGAGGTATTCAGAATAGACTGAAAATGAGTGTAAATTATGGTTTTTGAGGTTAATAATACTTTGGGATCAAAATGACCCCCAAATTCTATGATTTAAGCTGTTTTTTAGTGTTTTTTGAAAAAAACACCCGAATCCAAAACACACCCGAATCCGACAAAAATAATTCGGTGAGGTTTTGCCAAAACGCGTTCGAACCCAAAACACGGCCGCGGAACCGAACCCAAAACCAAAACACAAAACCCGAAAAATTTCAGGCGCTCATCTCTACTATTCGCAGCATTTTGCTATGCAGGGGCAGGGACAGCAACTTTGTTTTTGACTATCTGTTGTGCTATTAAATTGTATTATATACTTATTTCCATATTAGTATAGTCTATTCTGGTGTACACATATATCTTATTGTTTCAACAGCTTGTTGTACAACTCACATTAAGTACTGGGGCAACAGTACACTGGTGTGCATATTGCGCACTACGGGTAAAGGAATTGCTATACAGTAGGTGTAAACTGGAGGTTTTTTCTATGGAGGCGATTCAATTGTTTATGTGCACCCGATCTTCCATATAAAGTGACAGGAGATCAGGGGGCAAAATTCAAATACTTTCTTTAATGCACTTGACACGCCCAAACAGACAGACTTAAGCTAAGAAAAGCAGCTAAACATGTTGAAAATGCTGGGTACAAAAAACTCCTGTTATACTTATTTCCATATTAGTATAGTCTATTCTGGTGTACACATATATCTTATTGTTTCAACAGCTTGTTGTACAACTCACATTAAGTACTGGGGCAACAGTACACTGGTGTGCATATTGCGCACTACGGGTAAAGGAATTGCTATACAGTAGGTGTAAACTGGAGGTTTTTTCTATGGAGGCGATTCAATTGTTTATGTGCACCCGATCTTCCATATAAAGTGACAGGAGATCAGGGGGCAAAATTCAAATACTTTCTTTAATGCACTTGACACGCCCAAACAGACAGACTTAAGCTAAGAAAAGCAGCTAAACATGTTGAAAATGCTGGGTACAAAAAACTCCTGTTTGAGTGCCCATTTTCGGACAGCGCCACTGCTGCAAACAATTGAATTCCTCCTATGAGTTTACACAGATAGCAGACTTGGGACTCATAGTGCACTTGTAACATCTAAAGCAGGAACTGATGAGAGAAGCAGGAACTGCAGGACTTGCTGAGAGAGCTGTAACACAGTAGCAGTAGTAGTGGTACTGTTGAGCCAAACTAGTCTGAAGACAGTGATTCAGGAAGCTGACATGAGGAGTTTTACCAAAGGAACACAAGGATCAAGCAGGGAGCATGCTGTGGGACAGAGATAAGTTAGACAAACACCCGTGCATCCACAGCTGCTTAATTATACACTCAGTCCAGTCCAGGTACTCACAAGCATAGAGTCTGACTCTGAAAAGTACTGAAGAAATCTCCAAGGAATGTGACACCACAGGCAAAACAGTGGAACTGCTTGGAATTGTGACACTACTGTCAGCTCTAACAGGCTGTATCTAAGGTATAGTCAGTGCAGGGACGGATCTAGACTTTTCATTAGGGGGGGGCGGTTTACTGTTTAATCTTGACTCCTCCCTCTACAGTCCCAACTTCTCCCATCTGCAATCCTAACTCCTCCTCTCTCAATTCTGACTGAACTTTTTGAGTGAGACTGAAATAGAGCTTTGTGATTGTTCTATGTACATGTGACTGTGCTATGGGGTAATTGTATTTATTAGCCCTAGTACCCACACACCAGCAAGTGAGGGGCAAATGCTCTGTAACCCTTGCTCTCCTGGCTCCTCTGTGCTGCTGTGGTATAAGCTGCAGCACATCGTTCTGCCTCATGCTCTCCCCGGAGAGCTCTCTTCTGCTCAAAAGTGGGCGTGGCTATGACTGTGCTGGGGGGGGCGGTCGCCCCCTTCGCCCCCCCCCCCCCCCCTAGATCCGGCCCTGAGTCAGTGGCACTAAAAGGGGGGGAGAGAGGGGTATAATTACCTGATAGAGGAGCGTGGTGGGGCTCGGGTCCCCCATCCCACTCCTCTTACCTGACAACAGCAGCTCTTCTCCTGGGCTGCAGCGTGAAGGGCTGCAGTGTGGCTGTGGAGGCTGCTGCGGAGTCTCCTCTGCCTGTGCGGGTAGAGGTAGTGATCACAATGATTGTATGTCCCCCTCCTGGATTTGCTCCTGGTGCTTAAAGTACTTTTAAAATATTTTCTCTAACGTCTAGAGGATGCTGGGGACTCCGTAAGGACCATGGGGAATAGACGGGCTCCGCAGGAGATAGGGCACTTTAAGAAAGCTTTGGATTCTGGGTGTGCACTGGCTCCTCCCTCTATGTCCCTCCTCCAGACCTCAGTTTTACACTGTGCCCGGAGGATGAAGGGCGCACTGCAGGGAGCTCTCTTGAGTTCTTTGCTACAGAAAGCATTTTTGTTTGGATTTTTACTTTTTTCACAGGGAGCACTGCTGGCAAAAGGCTCCCTGCATCGAGGGACTGAGGAGAGAGGGGCAGACCTACTTAACTGATAGGATCTGCTTCCTCGGCTACTGGACACCATTAGCTTCAGAGGGGGTGAACACAGGTTCGTCCTGGGCGTCCACCCCCGGAGCCACGCCGCCGTTCTCCTCACAGAGCCAGAAGAACAGAAGCAAGAAGACGTCTCAGGCGGCAGAAGCCTTCAGCTTCACAGAGGTAGCGCACAGCACTGCAGCTGTGCGTCATTGCTCCACATCACCTCACACACTCCGGTCACTGTATGGGTGCAGGGCGCAGGGGGGGGGGGGGGCGCCCTGGGCAGCAATAATAACACCTCTTAGATGGCAAATAGGTATATACATGTACAGCTGGGCACTGTACATGTATATAATTGAGCCCCCGCCATTTTACACGATTTTGAGCGGGACAGAAGCCCGCCGCCGAGGGGGCGGGGCTTCTCCCTCAGCACTCACCAGTGCCATTTCTCTCTCCACAGAACGCTGAGAGGAAGCTCCCCGGACTCTCCCCTGCTTACACACGGTGAAGGGAGTTTAAAAAGAGAGGGGGGGGGGCACATAATTGGCGGATAAAGTATAATACAACGCTGCTGGGGAAAAGCATTCTGTGTTGGTCTCCAGGTTGTTGCGCTGGGGTGTGTGCTGGCATACTCTCTCTCTGTCTCTCCAAAGGGCCTTTCAGGGGATACTGTCTTCAGAAAAAGTTTCCCTGGGTGTGTGCAGTGTGTCGGTACGTGTGTGTCGACATGTTTGATGAGGAAGGCTCGCTTAATGTGGAGGGGGAGTGCTTGAATGTCAGGTCGCCGTCGGCAACGCCGACACCGGACTGGGTGGATATGCTGAATGTCTTGAATGCAAATGTAAATCTCCTGCATAAAAGATTAGACAAGGCTTAAGCTAGGGATCAGTCAGGTAGCCAGTCCGTGCCTGTCCCTGTGGTGCCAGGACCTTCAGGGTCTCAAAAGCGCCCCATATCCCAGGTCGCTGACACAGATACCGACACAGATACTGACTCTAGTGTCGACTATGAGGATGCAAAATTGCAGCCGAAGGTGGCAAAAGGTATTAGGTACATGATTATTGCCATAAAAGAGGTTTTGCATATCACGGAGGAACCCCCTGTCCCTGACACGAGGGTTCACATGTATAAAGGGAAAAAGCCTGAGGTCACGTTTCCGTCCTCATGTTCCCAAAAGGATTCTCATGGCGTATCCTTTTCCACAGAAGGATCGGATACGATGGGAATCTGCGCCTAAAGTAGACAAGGCGCTGACACACTTATCCAAGAAGGTGGCACTGCCTTCTTTGGATACTGCTTCCCTCAAGGATCCTGCTGATCGCAAGCAGGAAATTACCATGAAGCACATTTACACACATTCAGGAACTATAGTTAGGCCGGCCATGGCGTCGGCCTCGGTTTGTAGTGCTGTCGTGGCATGGGCAGACTCCTTATCTACGGAGATGGACACCTTAGATAGGGATACCATTCTAATGACCATGGAGCATATCAGAGATGCTGCCTTGTATATGAGGGATGCTCAGAGAGACATTTGTTTACTAAGCTCTAGAATAAACGCTATGTCTATTTTTGTCTTGTGGACCCGACAGTGGACGGGAGACGCCGACTCAAAGCGGCATATGGAGTCATTGCCTTACAAGGGGGAGGAGTTGTTTGGAGAAGGCCTCTCGGACCTAGTCTCTACTGCTACGGCCGGTAAATCGAATTTTTTACCTTATGTTCCCCCACAGTATTCTAAGAAGGTACCACATTATCAAATGCAGTCCTTTCGTTCCAATAAAAACAAGAAGGTACGAGGATCGTCCTTCGTTGCCAGAGGTAAAGGCAAGGGAAAAAAGCTGCACTCAGCTAGTTCCCAGGAGCAGAAGTCCTCACCTACTTCCGCAAAGTCCACAGCATGACGCTGGGGCTTTCTGGGGGGGGGGGGGGGTCAGATCAATTGAGGGCCCGTCTTCGTCTTTTCAGCCACGTCTGGGTTCAATCACAGGTGGATCCCTGGGCAATAGAGATTGTTTCCCAGGGATACAGACTGGAATTCGAAGACATGCCCCCTCGCCGGTTTTTCAAATCGGCTCTGCCGGCTTCCCCGTCAGAGAGGGAGCTAGTGTTAGCGGCAATTCACAAATTGTACATTCAACAGGTGATAATCAAGGTTCCTCATCTCCAGCAAGGAGAGGGTTATTATTCATCCCTGTTTGTGGTACCGAAACCGGACGGTTCGGTCAGACCCATTCTAAATCTAAAATCCCTGAACCTGTACTTGAAGAGGTTCAAGTTCAAAATGGAATCGCTCAGAATGGTCATCGCCAGCCTGGAGGGAGGGGATTGGATGGTGTCCCTGGACATAAAGGATCCGTACCTTCATGTTCCGATTTTCCCCCCTCACCAGGCGTTTCTGAGATTTGCAGTACAGGATTGTCACTACCAATTTCAGACGTTGCCGTTTGGTCTTTCCACGGCCCCGAGAATTTTCACCAAGGTAATGGCGGAAATGATGGTGCTCCTGCGCAAGCAGGGAGTCACAATTATCCCGTACTTGGACGATCTCCTTATAAAGGCGAGATCTCGGGAGAAGTTGCTGGACAGCGTGTCTCTGTCCGTGAAGACATTGCAGATGCACGGCTGGATTCTCAATTTACCAAAATCCCAGCTAGTACCTGCAACGCGTCTGACCTTTTTGGGCCTGATTCTAGACACAGACCAAAAAAGAGTTTTTCTTCTGGTGGAGAAGGCTCAGGAGCTCATAGCCCTGGTCAGCAACCTTTTAAAGCCAAAAAAGGTTTTGGTGCATCATTGCACAAAGGTTCTGGGGAAGATGGTGGCTTCATACGAGGCCATCCCCTTCGGCAGGTTCCATGCGAGGACTTTCCAATGGGACCTATTGGACAAATGGTCCAGGTCCCATCTACATATGCAGAAACGGATCACCCTGTCTCCCAGGGCCAGGGTATCTCTCCTGTGGTGGCTGCACAGTGCTCACCTCCTAGAGGGTCGCAGGTTCGGCATTCAGGACTGGTTCCTGGTGACCACGGACGCGAGCCTCCGAGGTTGGGGGGCTGTCGCACTGGGAAGAATTTCCAAGGTCTCTGGTCAAGCCTAGAGACTTGTCTCCACATCAATGTCCTGGAGTTAAGGGCCATTTACAACGCCCTACGCCAGGCGGAGGAATGGCTTCAGAACAAACCGATTCTGATTCAGTTGGACAATATCACGGCAGTGGCTCATGTAAACCGCCAAGGCGGCACAAGGAGCAGAGTGGCCATGGCAGAGGCGACCAGGATTCTGCGCTGGGCGGAAGGCCATGTAAGCGCACTATCAGCAGTGTTCATCCCGGGGGTGGACAACTGGGAGGCGGACTTCCTCAGCAGGCACGACCTGCATTCGGGAGAGTGGGGACTTCATCAAGAAGTCTTCACACAGATCGTGGATCGGTGGGGACTGCCTCAAATAGACATGATGGCGTCCCGTCTCAACAAAAAGCTAAAGAGGTATTGCGCCAGGTCAAGAGACCCTCAGGCGGTAGCGGTAGACGCTCTGGTGACACAATGGGTGTTCAGATCGGTCTATGTTTTTCCTCCTCTGCCTCTCATACCCAAGGTGTTAAGATTAATAAGACTAAGAAGGGTCAGAACAATTCTCATTGTTCCAGATTGGCCAAGGAGGACTTGGTATCCGGATCTGCAAGAGTTGCTCACAGAAGATCCGTGGCCTCTTCCTCTAAGGCAGGACCTGCTGCAGCAGGGGCCCTGTCTGTTCCAAGACTAACCGCGGCTGCGTTTGATGGCATGGTGGTTGAACGCCGGATCCTAGCTGAAAAAGGGATTCCGGAGGAGGTCATTCCTACCCTGATCAAGGCTAGGAAGGATGTGACATCGAAACATTATCACCGTATATGGCGGAAATATGTTTCTTGGTGTGAGGCCAGAGCTGCTCCTACGGAGGAGTTCCATTTGGGCCGTCTGCTTCACTTCTTTCAAACGGGAGTGAATTTGGGCCTGAAATTAGGGTCCATAAAGGTCCAAATTTTGGCCTTATCCATTTTCTTTCAAAGAGAATTAGCTTCTCTTCCTGAAGTACAGACTTTGTGAAGGGAGTGCTGCATATTCAGCCTCCCTTAGTACCTCCGGTGGCGCCTTGGGATCTTAACGTGGTATTAAGTTTCCTCAAGTCACCTTGGTTTGAACCACTCAAAACAGTGGAGTTGAAATACCTCACTTGGAAAGTGGTCATGTTGTTGGCCTTAGCTTCTGCAAGGCGTTTTTCGGAATTAGCGGCTTTATCATAAAAAAGGCCATACCTGATTTTTCACGTGGATAGGGCAGAGTTGAGGACCCGTCCTCAATTTCTGCCCAAGGTGGTCTCATCTTTTCATATGAACCAACCTATTGTCGTGCCTGTGGCTACACGGGACTTGGAGGACTCCGAGTCCCTGGATGTGGTCAGGGCTTTGAAGATTTACGTGACCAGAACAGCTGGGATCAGGAAGACTGAAGCTCTGTTTGTTCTGTATGCGGCCAACAAGGTAGACAATTGCTCGCTGGATCTGTAACACGATTCAGCAGGCGCATTCTACGGCAGGATTGGTATTGCCTAAATCGGTTAAGGCCCATTCCACTAGGAAGGTGGCTCTTCTTGGGCGGCTGCCCGAGGGGTCTCGGCACTACAACTGTGCCGAGCTGCTACTTGGTCGGGGTCAAACACCTTTGCAAAGTTCTATAGGTTTGATACCCTGGCTGAGGAGGACCTCCTGTTTGCTCAATTGGTGCTGCAGAGTCATCCGCACTCTTCCGCCTGTTTGGGAGCTTTGGTATAATCCCCATGGTCCTTACGGAGTCCCCAGCATCCTCTAGGACGTTAGAGAAAATAGGATTTTACTTACCGGTAAATCTATTTCTCGTAGTCCGTAGAGGATGCTGGGCGCCCGTCCCAAGTACGGACTTCTTCTGCAAGACTTGTATATAGTTATTGCTTACATAAGGGTTATGTTATAGTTGGTCGGTCTTGAACCGAGGCTATGTTACTTGTTCATACTGTTAACTGGGTAGTTTATCTCAAGTTATACGGTGTGATTGGTGTGGCTGGTATGAATCTCGCCCTTAGGTTACATAAATCCTTTCCTCGTACTGTTCATCTCCTCTGGGCACAGTTTCTCTAACTGAGGTCTGGAGGAGGGACATAGAGGGAGGAGCCAGTGCACACCCAGAATCCAAAGCTTTCTTAAAGTGCCCTATCTCCTGCGGAGCCAGTCTATTCTCCATGGTCCTTACAGAGTCCCCAGCAGCCTCTACGGACTACGAGAAATAGATTTACCCGTAAGTAAAATCCTATTTTTTCTAACGGGGCATGGCCACGCTTCCCGAGATTAAGCCACACCCCCAATAGTACTTGGGCAAGGCTCTCTACTGTTCTGGGTCTAGTGCCCTTTAGTTTGGGTCACTTTCCCCTGGGCCTCTCACTGCTCTCACTCTTCTCCATCTCTCCCACGAAGCTGCATCCGCAATAGCTTACCAGGACCCATTGCTTGTCAGGAGTCCTTTCATACAGCCATCTTATATCCACCCCCTCACTTGTTGGTCCGATAAGCTCAGTCCCTTTCCCCCATACACTTCTTGGAGATGTAGTTCTCCTGGAAATGTCAAAACACACTGCTCCTCTGCAGGGATTAAAGCCAGGGCCGGATTAACAATGGGGCGGATGGAGCTGCAGCTCCAGGCCCCCCATTGCAAATAGGCCCACAGATCCCCTGCAGTGCAGCAAGCCAGTGTTGAGAGGAGAAATACTTTTCTCCTGTCATCACTAATCAAAACCCTTGCCGTGGCTCAGTCTATCCCCTCCGGGCTACCCGCAGTGTGCACATCCGCCCCCATCCCCCATATTACCTGAAGCTTAGACCCCGGGCTGCGCTAAGCCCCGCCCAGACCGCGATAAGCTCCGCCCCCATGCTGCCTCCAGCTGTGCTCCTTCAGATTGTCTGACACTCCTCATGCCATCCACGGTTCTGTCCCCGGATGATAAGCTCCACCCTCTCCTCCTCTCCAGCCACACTGAGCCTCCAGTCATCCCTCCTCCCCTGGGAAGCCCTCAGCTACGCCCACATGTTTGATTAGCTCCGCCCCCTGGACAGTCAGCAGCAGCTTTGTCCCCCAGGTAACCTGACGTTCTGCCAATTCAGCTGCTGTAAGTCATCATGTCCTTTTATAGCTTTAAATATGCAGCCAAAAAGTGTGCAGAGCCAGAAGGTATATACACTGTATAGCAGTGGAAAAAAGGCAGCGGCTCTCAGAGGCTTAAGGATTGAATCCGTGTATTATTTATTTAATACATTACAACCAAAACTCCAACATTTTGGGGCTGCAACTCCCCTTTATCAAGGTGAGATCACCTCATACTTGCCTACCTGACCCTCTCCATGAGGGAGAAAATGCTCTGTTCCTGGACTTTCTTGGTAATGTATGATTGCAATAACCTGTGGTGAGCTAGTTAATTGATAAGAAAGGTGTTTCACCACAGGTGAATAACAATCATACATTACCAGGAAAGTCCAGGAACAGAGCATTTTTTCCCTCATGGAGAGGGTCAGGTAGGCAAGTATGGATCACCTTGATTAAGGGGCGTTGGAGTTTTGGTTGTAATGTATTAAATACACGGATTCAACCCTTAAGCCTCTGAGAGCCGCTGCCTTTTTTCCACTGCTGTACTACAAGTCTCAGGGGACACTAGAGCCAAAGTGAATGGGAGAGGGAGTGCCAATATATATATATATATACATATATATATATATATGTTTGGTTAGGATGCCAGTGGTCAGAATGCTGACAGCGACATCCCGACATCTGCTATGTGAGTATTCTAACCCTCTACCCCTCTAAGCCTAAAGGGGGGTACTCACGGAGCGATATTCTAAGCAATCTGACTAGATTGCTTAGAATTTAAGCAGGATTGCCCCGTGTGTACCCCATACAGCGATAGCGATGCGCAGCCTCGCGCATCGCTATCGCTGCTGCTAGATTGGCCTGCCGTGCAGGCCAATCTAGCGGGTTGCTCACTTCACCCGCTGGGTGAAATGAGCGGCCCCCACATCTCCCCCCGCACGCTCAGCACACATCGCGCTGTGCTGAGCGGCGGGAGAGATGTGTGCTGAGCGAACCGCTCAGCACACATCTCTCCCCGAATTGGCCCGTGGGTAATGGGCTTAACCCTCCCTGCCCACAGGCTAAACCTAACCCTCCCTCAGCCTAACCCCCCCCACTTAGGGGCTCATTTATCAAACCGTGGAGAGTGATAAATAGCACAGTGATAAAGTACCAGATAATCAGCTCCTAACTGTCATGTTACAGACTGTTTGAAAATGACAGCTATGAGCTGATTGTTTGGCACTTTATCACCGTGCTATTTATCACTCTCCAAGGCTTGATAAATCTGGACATAAAAGTGCCTAACCGCAACCCTCCCTCCCCGCTGGCTAACCCTAACCCCCATGCAGCATAACCCTCCTCCTTGCAAACCTAATCCTAACCCCCACCTCACAGCCTAACTCTCCCTGCAGCCTACCTCTAACCTCCTCCCCCCCTCCCTGCAGCCTACCTCTAACCTCCTCCCCCCCTCCCTGCAGACTAACCCTAGTGCCTAATGTGATTGATGTCGGAATCCCAGCGTCGGTCTTCTGACCAGTGTCGGGATTCCGGTGTCGGTATATAACTCCAGGTTGCTGTTGCTCAGCTCCCATGTGTAACTGTGATGGGCCTAACACCTCAAGCAGTCCTGCTCTCACCCAGCTCTGATTGGTGCATATTGCATCCATTAGTGCTTTATAAAAAAAAAACAATATAGTAGGACAGTGCTAAGCTGGGCGGGCTCCTGGACACTTGTTTTCCTCCATGGGCGGCTGCGGCCCTGCAATCATAGCTGTGTAGGGCCGAGGCGGACAGACGATGAGTTGGGTGTTGCAGAGGCAGGAGGGACAGTTACTTTAGTTACTCCTCTGGGGGTGGTACCCTCCAGCGTCTGTCTAAACTCTGATGCATTTTTACTTTTAATTATAGAATAAACATGCTGCATGCAAACGGCTGGTGGTGGACGGCAGGGACATGGAGGGCCCTGAGTTAGGGGGCCCTGGGAGAACATATTCCCCCCCTCCCCTTAATCCGGATCTGGTAGTGTGAACTTTGTGAGGTGTTCTGCAGCGGCTGTGGCCTAGGCTCTAGAGCAGCGGTGGCCAACCCGTGGCGCTCGTGCCGCATGCGGCTCTTTCTTTATTGAGCTGCGGCTCCTGCCTCCCGCTCCCTGATACTGTATGCGCGGCTCCCACTGACAGTGACAGCCTCACAGAGCCGGCCATTGCCTACGGCATCTGCTCTTTTGAACAAGCTGCAGTGGTTCCCTGTGTGCTACGGCACCCTGGTGTGCCGCTGAGAACTTACAGAGGTGCTGCGGCTGGTTGGTCGGGTGTCAGCAGCTGTGAAGAAGGGTCACGTGAGCTGGTGGATGCTGGTGTGGGTAGCACTGTGTGCGCGGTGTCCCGAGAGCGGAAGCAGGAGCTTGGGGGATTCTCTCATGTAGCTGTTGTCTGGCGCTGCCACGGCAAGCAGCAGCGGGGTGATGGAGAGGAAGGTCTCCCTGGGGAAGAAGCTATTTGGGCAGGACGGAGGTTAGTCTGCACATTATCCCACCTCAGCAATTAGTAGGAGGCCGCCGCCTTCACCCGGGGACAAGTCATGCTCCGCAGCCAGCCGGCCTCCCTGCAGCTCTCATCTCCCAGCCCCAGTGTGTTCGGCAGGTCCGGCCTCCGCACCCACGGCAACACCTGCATCATTAACACCGCAGCCAGGACCGCAAGGAGGTGACTAACCAAGATCCTGCGCTCACTATGGACCCTGGAGTACACTCCCCAGCACAGTCGCGAGTTCAAGGTGAGAGACAGGGACTGTCCCAATTTTTAGAGTGACAAGGAGATGGTGACATTCTAATTCTGTCACCCTCTCCTTGTCACCAAGTATCTCCCTGTCACTCTCTCCTTGTCACCCACCGTCTCCTGTCACCCACTATCTCCCTGTCACCCTCTCCTTGTCACCCACTAACTCCTTGTCACTTTCTCCCTATCACCCTCTCCTTGTTACCCACTATCTCCTTATCACCCTCTCCTTGTCACCCACTATATGCCTATCACTATCTCCCTGTCACCCTCTCCTTGTCACTATCTCCCTATCACCCTCTCCTTGTCACCCACTATCTCCCTATCACCCACTATATGCCTGTCACTATCTCCCTGTCACCCTCTCCTTGTCACTATCTTTCTATCACCCTCTCCTTGTCACCCACTATCTCCCTGTCACCCTCTCCTTGTCACCCATCTCCCTTTCACTATCTCCGTCACCCTCTCCTTGTCACTATCTCCCTATCACCCTCTCCTTGTCACCCACTATCTCCCTGTCACCCTCTCCTTGTCACCCATCTCCCTTTCACTATCTCCGTCACCCTCTCCTTGTCACTATCTCCCTATCACCCTCCTTGTCACCCACTATCTCCGTGTCACCCTCTCACTATCTCCCTGTCATCCTCTCCTTGTCACTATCTCCTATCACCCTCTCCTTGTCACCCACTATCTCCCTGTCACCCTCTCCTTGTCACCCATCTCCCTTTCACTATCTCCGTCACCCTCTCCTTGTCACTATCTCCCTATCACCCTCCTTGTCACTAGAGATGAGCGGGTTCGGTTTCTCTGAATCCGAACCCGCCCGAACTTCATGCTTTTTTTCACGGGTCCGAGCAGACTCGGATCCTCCCGCCTTGCTCGGTTAACCCGAGCGCGCCCGAACGTCATCATGACGCTGTCGGATTCTCGCGAGACTCGGATTCTATATAAGGAGCCGCGCGTCGCCGCCATTTTCACACGTGCATTGAGATTGATAGTGAGAGGACGTGGCTGGCGTCCTCTCCATTTAGATTATAAGAGAGAGAGATTTACTGGAGTTTAGGACTAGGAGGAGTACTGTAGAAGTGTAGAGAGTGCAGAGAGTTTACTAGTGAGTGACCACCAGACAGTGCAGTTTATTTAATATATCCGTTCTCTGCCTGAAAAAAGCGATACACACAGTGACTCAGTCACATACCATATCTGTGTGCACTGCTCAGGCTCAGCCCAGTGTGCTGCATCATCTATATATATTATATATCTGTCTGACTGCTCAGCTCACACAGCTTATAATTGTGGGGGAGACTGGGGAGCACTGCAGTGCCAGTTATAGGTTATAGCAGGAGCCAGGAGTACATAATATTATATAGTGAGTGACCACCAGACAGTGCAGTTTATTTAATATATCCGTTCTCTGCCTGAAAAAAGCGATACACACAGTGACTCAGTCACATACCATATCTGTGTGCACTGCTCAGGCTCAGCCCAGTGTGCTGCATCATCTATATATATTATATATCTGTCTGACTGCTCAGCTCACACAGCTTATAATTGTGGGGGAGACTGGGGAGCACTGCAGTGCCAGTTATAGGTTATAGCAGGAGCCAGGAGTACATAATATTATATTAAAATTAAACAGTGCACACTTTTGCTGCAGGAGTGCCACTGCCAGTGTGACTGACCAGTGACCTGACCACACTGACCACCAGTATAGTTAGTAGTATACTTATATTGTGATTGCCTGAAAAAGTTAAACACTCGTCGTGTGACTTCACTTGTGTGTTGTTGTTTTTTTTATTCTATAAAAATAAAACTCATTCTGCTGACAGACAGTGTCCAGCAGGTCCGTCATTATATAATATATAATATATACCTGTCCGGCTGCAGTAGTGATATATATATATTTTTTATATCATTTATCATCCAGTCGCAGCAGACACAGTACGGTAGTTCACGGCTGTGGCTACCTCTGTGTCTGCACTCGGCAGGCAGTCCGTCCATAATTGTATACCACCTAACCGTGGTTTTTTTTTCTTCTTTATACATACATACTACTACGACATCTCTTTATCAACCAGTCTATATTAGCAGCAGACACAGTACAGTACGGTAGTTCACGGCTGTGGCTACCTCTGTGTCTGCACTCGGCAGGCAGTCCGTCCATAATTGTATACCACCTAACCGTGGTTTTTTTTTCTTTCTTCTTTATACATACATAGTTACATAGACATCTCTTTATCAACCAGTCTATATTAGCAGCAGACACAGTACAGTACGGTAGTTCACGGCTGTGGCTACCTCTGTGTCTGCACTCGGCAGGCAGTCCGTCCATAATTGTATACCACCTAACCGTGGTTTTTTTTTCTTTCTTCTTTATACATACATAGTTACATAGACATCTCTTTATCAACCAGTCTATATTAGCAGCAGACACAGTACAGTACGGTAGTTCACGGCTGTGGCTACCTCTGTGTCTGCACTCGGCAGGCAGTCCGTCCATAATTGTATACCACCTAACCGTGGGTTTTTTTTCTTTCTTCTTTATACATACATAGTTACATAGACATCTCTTTATCAACCAGTCTATATTAGCAGCAGACACAGTACAGTACGGTAGTTCACGGCTGTGGCTACCTCTGTGTCTGCACTCGGCAGGCAGTCAGTCCATAATTGTATACCACCTAACCGTGGTTTTTTTTTCTTTCTTCTTTATACATACATAGTTACATAGACATCTCTTTATCAACCAGTCTATATTAGCAGCAGACACAGTACAGTACGGTAGTTCACGGCTGTGGCTACCTCTGTGTCTGCACTCGGCAGGCAGTCCGTCCATAATTGTATACCACCTAACCGTGGTTTTTTTTTCTTTCTTCTTTATACATACATAGTTACATAGACATCTCTTTATCAACCAGTCTATATTAGCAGCAGACACAGTACAGTACGGTAGTTCACGGCTGTGGCTACCTCTGTGTCTGCACTCGGCAGGCAGTCCGTCCATAATTGTATACCACCTAACCGTGGTTTTTTTTTCTTTCTTCTTTATACATACATACTACTACGACATCTCTTTATCAACCAGTCTATATTATTAGCAGCAGACACAGTACAGTACGGTAGTTCACGGCTGTGGCTACCTCTGTGTCTGCACTCGGCAGGCAGTCCGTCCATAATTGTATACCACCTAACCGTGGTTTTTTTTTCTTTCTTCTTTATACATACATAGTTACATAGACATCTCTTTATCAACCAGTCTATATTAGCAGCAGACACAGTACAGTACGGTAGTTCACGGCTGTGGCTACCTCTGTGTCTGCACTCGGCAGGCAGTCCATAATTGTATACTTGTATCCATCTCCATTGTTTACCTGAGGTGCCTTTTAGTTGTGCCTATTAAAATATGGAGAACAAAAATGTTGAGGTTCCAAAATTAGGGAAAGATCAAGATCCACTTCCACCTCGTGCTGAAGCTGCTGCCACTAGTCATGGCCGAGACGATGAAATGCCAGCAACGTCGTCTGCCAAGGCCGATGCCCAATGTCATAGTACAGAGCATGTCAAATCCAAAACACCAAATATCAGAAAAAAAAGGACTCCAAAACCTAAAATAAAATTGTCGGAGGAGAAGCGTAAACTTGCCAATATGCCATTTACGACACGGAGTGGCAAGGAACGGCTGAGGCCCTGGCCTATGTTCATGGCTAGTGGTTCAGCTTCACATGAGGATGGAAGCACTCAGCCTCTCGCTAGAAAAATGAAAAGACTCAAGCTGGCAAAAGCAGCACAGCAAAGAACTGTGCATTCTTCGAAATCCCAAATCCACAAGGAGAGTCCAATTGTGTCGGTTGCGATGCCTGACCTTCCCAACACTGGACGTGAAGAGCATGCGCCTTCCACCATTTGCACGCCCCCTGCAAGTGCTGGAAGGAGCACCCGCAGTCCAGTTCCTGATAGTCAGATTGAAGATGTCAGTGTTGAAGTACACCAGGATGAGGAGGATATGGGTGTTGCTGGCGCTGGGGAGGAAATTGACCAGGAGGATTCTGATGGTGAGGTGGTTTGTTTAAGTCAGGCACCCGGGGAGACACCTGTTGTCCGTGGGAGGAATATGGCCGTTGACATGCCAGGTGAAAATACCAAAAAAATCAGCTCTTCGGTGTGGAGGTATTTCACCAGAAATGCGGACAACAGGTGTCAAGCCGTGTGTTCCCTTTGTCAAGCTGTAATAAGTAGGGGTAAGGACGTTAACCACCTCGGAACATCCTCCCTTATACGTCACCTGCAGCGCATTCATAATAAGTCAGTGACAAGTTCAAAAACTTTGGGTGACAGCGGAAGCAGTCCACTGACCAGTAAATCCCTTCCTCTTGTAACCAAGCTCACGCAAACCACCCCACCAACTCCCTCAGTGTCAATTTCCTCCTTCCCCAGGAATGCCAATAGTCCTGCAGGCCATGTCACTGGCAATTCTGACGAGTCCTCTCCTGCCTGGGATTCCTCCGATGCATCCTTGCGTGTAACGCCTACTGCTGCTGGCGCTGCTGTTGTTGCTGCTGGGAGTCGATGGTCATCCCAGAGGGGAAGTCGTAAGCCCACTTGTACTACTTCCAGTAAGCAATTGACTGTTCAACAGTCCTTTGCGAGGAAGATGAAATATCACAGCAGTCATCCTGCTGCAAAGCGGATAACTGAGGCCTTGACAACTATGTTGGTGTTAGACGTGCGTCCGGTATCCGCCGTTAGTTCACAGGGAACTAGACAATTTATTGAGGCAGTGTGCCCCGTTACCAAATACCATCTAGGTTCCACTTCTCTAGGCAGGCGATACCGAGAATGTACACGGACGTCAGAAAAAGACTCACCAGTGTCCTAAAAAATGCAGTTGTACCCAATGTCCACTTAACCACGGACATGTGGACAAGTGGAGCAGGGCAGGGTCAGGACTATATGACTGTGACAGCCCACTGGGTAGATGTATGGACTCCCGCCGCAAGAACAGCAGCGGCGGCACCAGTAGCAGCATCTCGCAAACGCCAACTCTTTCCTAGGCAGGCTACGCTTTGTATCACCGCTTTCCAGAATACGCACACAGCTGAAAACCTCTTACGGCAACTGAGGAAGATCATCGCGGAATGGCTTACCCCAATTGGACTCTCCTGTGGATTTGTGGCATCGGACAACGCCAGCAATATTGTGTGTGCATTAAATATGGGCAAATTCCAGCACGTCCCATGTTTTGCACATACCTTGAATTTGGTGGTGCAGAATTTTTTAAAAAACGACAGGGGCGTGCAAGAGATGCTGTCGGTGGCCAGAAGAATTGCGGGACACTTTCGGCGTACAGGCACCACGTACAGAAGACTGGAGCACCACCAAAAACTACTGAACCTGCCCTGCCATCATCTGAAGCAAGAAGTGGTAACGAGGTGGAATTCAACCCTCTATATGCTTCAGAGGTTGGAGGAGCAGCAAAAGGCCATTCAAGCCTATACAATTGAGCACGATATAGTAGGTGGAATGCACCTGTCTCAAGCGCAGTGGAGAATGATTTCAACGTTGTGCAAGGTTCTGATGCCCTTTGAACTTGCCACACGTGAAGTCAGTTCAGACACTGCCAGCCTGAGTCAGGTCATTCCCCTCATCAGGCTTTTGCAGAAGAAGCTGGAGACATTGAAGGAGGAGCTAACACTGAGCGATTCCGCTAGGCATGTGGGACTTGTGGATGGAGCCCTTAATTCGCTTAACAAGGATTCACGGGTGGTCAATCTGTTGAAATCAGAGCACTACATTTTGGCCACCGTGCTCGATCCTAGATTTAAAGCCTACCTTGGATCTCTCTTTCCGGCAGACACAAGTCTGCTGGGGTTGAAAGACCTGCTGGTGACAAAATTGTCAAGTCAAGCGGAACGCGACCTGTCAACATCTCCTCCTTCACATTCTCCCGCAACTGGGGGTGCGAGGAAAAGGCTCAGAATTCCGAGCCCACCCGCTTGCGGTGATGCAGGGCAGTCTGGAGCGACTGCTGATGCTGACATCTGGTCCGGACTGAAGGACCTGACAACGATTACGGACATGTCGTCTACTGTCACTGCATATGATTCTCTCAACATTGATAGAATGGTGGAGGATTATATGAGTGACCGCATCCAAGTAGGCACGTCACACAGTCCGTACTTATACTGGCAGGAAAAAGAGGCAATTTGGAGGCCCTTGCACAAACTGGCTTTATTCTACCTAAGTTGCCCTCCCACAAGTGTGTACTCCGAAAGAGTGTTTAGTGCCGCCGCTCACCTTGTCAGCAATCGGCGTACGAGGTTACATCCAGAAAATGTGGAGAAGATGATGTTCATTAAAATGAATTATAATGAATTCCTCCGCGGAGACATTGACCAGCAGCAATTGCCTCCACAAAGTACACAGGGAGCTGAGATGGTGGATTCCAGTGGGGACGAATTGATAATCTGTGAGGAGGGGGATGTACACGGTGATATATCGGAGGGTGATGATGAGGTGGACATCTTGCCTCTGTAGAGCCAGTTTGTGCAAGGAGAGATTAATTGCTTCTTTTTTGGGGGGGGTCCAAACCAACCCGTCATATCAGTCACAGTCGTGTGGCAGACCCTGTCACTGAAATTATGGGTTGGTTAAAGTGTGCATGTCCTGTTTTGTTTATACAACATAAGGGTGGGTGGGAGGGCCCAAGGACAATTCCATCTTGCACCTCTTTTTTCTTTTCTTTTTCTTTGCATCATGTGCTGATTGGGGAGGGTTTTTTGGAAGGGACATCCTGCGTGACACTGCAGTGCCACTCCTAAATGGGCCCGGTGTTTGTGTCGGCCATTAGGGTCGCTAATCTTACTCACACAGTCAGCTACCTCATTGCGCCTCTTTTTTTCTTTGCGTCATGTGCTGTTTGGGGAGGGTTTTTTGGAAGGGACATCCTGCGTGACACTGCAGTGCCACTCCTAGATGGGCCCGGTGTTTGTGTCGGCCACTAGGGTCGCTAATCTTACTCACACAGCTACCTCATTGCGCCTCTTTTTTTCTTTGCGTCATGTGCTGTTTGGGGAGGGTTTTTTGGAAGGGACATCCTGCGTGACACTGCAGTGCCACTCCTAGATGGGCCCGGTGTTTGTGTCGGCCACTAGGGTCGCTAATCTTACTCACACAGCTACCTCATTGCGCCTCTTTTTTTCTTTGCGTCATGTGCTGTTTGGGGAGGGTTTTTTGGAAGGGTCATCCTGCGTGACACTGCAGTGCCACTCCTAGATGGGCCCGGTGTTTGTGTCGGCCACTAGGGTCGCTAATCTTACTCACACAGCTACCTCATTGCGCCTCTTTTTTTCTTTGCGTCATGTGCTGTTTGGGGAGGGTTTTTTGGAAGGGACATCCTGCGTGACACTGCAGTGCCACTCCTAGATGGGCCCGGTGTTTGTGTCGGCCACTAGGGTCGCTTATCTTACTCACACAGCGACCTCGGTGCAAATTTTAGGACTAAAAATAATATTGTGAGGTGTGAGGTATTCAGAATAGACTGAAAATGAGTGTAAATTATGGTTTTTGAGGTTAATAATACTTTGGGATCAAAATGACCCCCAAATTCTATGATTTAAGCTGTTTTTTAGTGTTTTTTGAAAAAAACACCCGAATCCAAAACACACCCGAATCCGACAAAAAAAATTCGGTGAGGTTTTGCCAAAACGCGTTCGAACCCAAAACACGGCCGCGGAACCGAACCCAAAACCAAAACACAAAACCCGAAAAATTTCAGGCGCTCATCTCTACTTGTCACCCACTATCTCCGTGTCACCCTCTCACTATCTCCCTGTCATCCTCTCCTTGTCACTATCTCCTATCACCCTCTCCTTGTCACCCACTATCTCCCAGTCACCCTCTCCTTGTCACTATCTCTGTCACCCTCTCCTTGTCACTATCACCCTCTCCTTGTCACCCACTATCTCCCAGTCACCCTCTCCTTGTCACTATCTCCCTGTCACCCTCTCCTTGTCACCCACTATCTCCCTATCACCCTCTCCTTGTCACCCACTATCTCCCAGTCACCCTCTCCTTGTCTCCTTGTTAAATTATGAAGAAAATAATATTTTAATATTAATTGAGGCAATATTAATAATTAATGACCATCCATGCTGGCACTTATAGCGCCACAAGTTTGTCATTTAAATGGTGCTTCTGTCATTAATTAATTTAATGAGGGGGGCAGGCTGAGAGGCACAGAGTGAAGGGAGATGCTGTGAGGCACACAGTGAAGGGGGTAAGACACAGGTGGGATGCTGAGAGACACAGAGTATGGGGGGGGGAGGCTGGCTTGTTTCAGTGTATTTAATGTAGATCTGTGTGACTAAAAACGGGTGGATGACACATGGTCATTCTCCTACAAACGTCATACCGAAGGCGGGTGCACAGAAATGGGGCATGGCCTTGTGTCAGGCCACACCATATTTTTTGCACGCGCGCCTTCAGCGCGCACATGATATCCGGCTCTTTAGCTTAACTGCAGATACTTTTGGGCTCTTTTCTTCTGACTGGTTGGCCACCCCTGCTCTAGAAAGAGGTACCTAGTTGGTGTCATCATCTAGTAGTGGGTACTATTGAGGCACTATTAGAGGGGAGCAGAACATCAGGACAGGTAAGATATATGTTTAATGGGCCACACTTATGGAGTGCAATGGAGTGTGAGAGTGTGCCTATAACAGGCACATCTGGAAAAATGTTATGTGTAGCATGTGCACAATTTTTGATGGGTTATATATTACGCCAACGCAAGTAGTTTCTACAGGTCGCTATGTGTTAGATGTAACACTGCTCCTTGATATCTCCCTTCATATATAGATAGATAGATAGATCTGCCTGCATCTTGTTGTCCGATTTATCCCATTCAAGAGACCATACACATTGTGTTACTGTTATGAACTGTGTATTTTGCGGTGATTGTTGGAGTTCTTTGTATCATATGATCTCTGTATTATATGGCACTCACTGTGATGCCCTCTGTATTATATGGCACTCACTGTGATGCCCTCTGTATTATATGGCACTCACTGTGATGCCCTCTGTATTATATGGCACTCACTGTGATGCCCTCTGTATTATATGGCACTCACTGTGATGCCCTCTGTATTATATGGCACTCACTGTGATGCCCTCTGTATTATATGGCATTCACTGTGATGCCCTCTGTATTATATGGTGGTCACTGATGCTTTTTGTAATTTGTGCCGGACCACACTGTGCAGGTTTCATAGGAGTCTGGCGATGGGGGGGAGGGGTGAGGTTAGTCAGAGAGTAAAGCCGAATGCTGAGTCCCGGGTGTCACATGGCAGCTGTGAGACACGCAGTGCCAATCCCTGGGATAATCAGGTAGCACATCTATTTCATACACCATAACATGTATGTTTATATGTGCTAACCTTCAACCCCTGCACTATGTGGTCAGTGCTAACGCCGCCACTGGTGGTCATTGATGCTTTCTGTATTATATAGTGGTCATTGTGATACTCTCTGTATTATATGGCAGTCAATGTGTTGTCTGTGTTATATCGTGGCAACCGATGCTCTCCATATTATATGTCAGTCACTGTAATGCTCTGTATTATGTGGTGGTCACTAAGATGCTGTCTGTATTATATGTATTATACTAAATATTTAATCATACAAATGTTGAAAATGAAGAACATTTTCAGAGAGTGCGATTTCAAGGTACAAAGGGGAGATTTTAATGTTTTTTTGCCATAGACATAAAAATAAGAATTTACTTAACGATAATTCTATTTCTCGTAGTCCGTAGTGGATGCTGGGGACTCCGTAAGGACCATGGGGGATAGCGGCTCCGCAGGAGACTGGGCACAAAAGTAAAGCTTTAGAACTACCTGGTGTGCACTGGCTCCTCCCCCTATGACCCTCCTCCAAGCCTCAGTTAGGATACTGTGCCCGGACGAGCGTACACAATAAGGAAGGATTTTGAATCCCGGGTAAGACTCATACCAGCCACACCAATCACACCATATAACTTGTGATCTAAACCCAGTTAACAGCATGATAACAGAGGAGCCTCTAGAAAAGATGGCTCACTACAGCAATAACCCGATTTTTTGGTGACAATAACTATGTACCAGTATTGCAGACAATCCGCACTTGGGATGGGCGCCCAGCATCCACTACGGACTACGAGAAATAGAATTATCGGTAAGTAAATTCTTATTTTCTCTAACGTCCTAAGTGGATGCTGGGGACTCCGTAAGGACCATGGGGATTATACCAAAGCTACCAAACGGGCGGGAGAGTGCGGATGACTCTGCAGCACCAAATGAGAGAACTCCAGGTCCTCCTCAGCCAGGGTATCAAATTTGTAGAATTTTACAAACGTATTTGCTCCTGACCAAGTAACTGCTCGGCAAAGTTGTAAAGCCGAGACCCCTCGGGCAGCCGCCCAAGATGAGCCCACCTTCCTTGTGGAATGGGCTTTTACAGATTTTGGCTGTGGCAGGCCTGCCACAGAATGTGCAAGCTGAATTGTACTACAAATCCAACGAGCAATAGTCTGCTTAGAAGCAGGAGCACCCAGCTTGTTGGGTGCATACAGAATAAACAACGAGTCAGATTTTCTGACTCCAGCCGTCCTGGAAACCTATATTTCCAGGGCTCTGACAACGTCTAGAAACTTGGAGTCCTCCAAGTCCCTAGTAGCCGCAGGCACCACAATAGGTTGATTCAGGTGAAACGCTGAAAACCACCTTAGGGAGAAACTGAGGACAAGTCCTCAATTCCGCCCTGTCCGAATGGAAAATCAGATGAGGGCTTTTACAGGATAAAGCCGCCAATTCTGACATGCACCTGGCCCAGGCCAGGGCCAACAGCATGACCACTTTCCATGTGAGATATTTTAACTCCACATATTTAAGTGGTTCAAACCAATGTGACTTTTGGAACCCAAAAACTACATTTAGATCCCAAGGTGCCACTGGAGGCACAAAAGGAGGCTGTATATACAGTACCCCTTTCACAAACGTCTGAACTTCAGGGACTGAAGCTAGTTCTTTTTGGAAGAAAATTGACAGGGCCGAAATTTGAACCTTAATGGACCCCCATTTCAGGCCCATAGACACTCCTGTTTGCAGGAAATGTAGGAATCGACCTAGTTGAAAATTCCTCCGTCGGGGCCTTACTGGCCTCGCACCACGCAACATATTTTCGCCAAATGCGGTGATAATGTTTTGCGGTTATATCTTTCCTGGCTTTGATCAGGATAGGGATGACTTCATCCGGAATGCCTTTTTCCTTCAGGATCCGGCGTTCAACCGCCCTGCCGTTAAACGCAGCCGCGGTAAGTCTTGGAACAGACAGGGTCCTTGCTGGAGCAGGTCCCTTCTTAGAGGTAGAGGCCACGGATCCTCCGTGAGCATCTCTTGAAGTTCCGGTTACCAAGTCCTTCTTGGCCAATCCGGAGCCACGAATATAGTGCTTACTCCTCTCCATCTTATAATTCTCAGTACCTTGGTTATGAGAGGCAGAGGAGGGAACACATACACTGACTGGTACACCCACTGTGTTACCAGAGCGTCTACAGCTATTACCTGAGGGTCCCTTGACCTGGCGCAATACTTGTCGAGTTTTATAAACATGTGGAAGACTTCTGGGTGAAGTCCCCACTCTCCCGGGTGGAGGTTGTGTCTGCTGAGGAAGTCTGCTTCCCAGTTGTCCACTCCCGGAATGAATACTGCTGACAGTGCTATCACATGATTTTCCGCCCAGCGAAGAATCCTTGCAGCTTCTGCCATTGCCCTTCTGCTTCTTGTGTCACCCTGTCTGTTTACGTGGGTGACTGCCGTGATGTTGTCCGAATGGATCAACTCCGGGTGACCTTGAAGCAGAGGTCTAGCTGAGCTTAGAGCATTGTAAATGGCCCTTAGCTTCAGGATATTTATGTGAAGTGATGTCTCCAGGCTTGACCATAAGCTCTGGAAATTCCTTCCCTGTGTGACTGCTCCCCAGCCTCGCAGGCTGGCATCCGTGGTCACCAGGACCCAGTCCTGAATGTGCGGCCCTCTAGAAGATGAGCACTCTGCAACCACCACAGGAGAGACACCCTTGTGCTTGGTGACAGGGTTATCCGCTGATGCATCTGAAGATGCGACCCAGACCATTTGTCCAGCAGGTCCCACTGGAAAGTTCTTGCGTGGAATCTGCCGCATGGGATTGCTTCATAGGAAGCCACCATTTTTCCCAGAACCATCTCATTGACGTACTGAGACTTGGCTCGGTTATAGGAGGTTCCCGACTAGCTCGGATAACTCCCTGACTTTCTCCTCCGGGAGAAACACCTTTTTCTGAACTGTGTCCAGGATCATCCCTAAGAACAGAAGACGAGTCGTCGGAATCAGCTGCGATTTTGGAATATTGAGAATCCAATCGTGCTGCCGCAACACTACCTGAGATAGTGCTACACCGACCTCCAACTGTTCCCTGGATCTTACCCTTATCAGGGAATCGTCCAAGTAAGGGATAACTAAAATTCCCTTCCTTCGAAGGAGTATCATCATTTCGGCCATTACCTTGGTAAAGACCCGGGGTGCCGTGGACCATCCATACGGCAGCGTCTGAAACTGATAGTGACAGTTCTGTACCATAAACCTGAGGTATCCTTGGTGAGAAGGGTAAATTGGGACATGAAGGTAAGCATCCTTGATGTCCCGAGACATCATGTAGTCCTCTTCTTCCAGGTTCGCAATCACTGCTCTGAGTGACTCAATTTTGAATTTGAACCTCTGTATGTAAGTGTTCAAAGATTTTATATTTAGAATCGGTCTCACCGAGCCGTCCGGCTTCGGTACCACAACAGTGTGGAATAATACCCCGTTCCCTGTTGCAGGAGGGGTACCTTGATTATCACCTGCTGGGAATACAGCTTGTGAATGGCTTCCAAAACTGTCTCCCTGTCAGAAGGAGACATCGGTAAAGCCGACTTTAGGAAACGGCGAGGGGGAGACGTCTCGAATTCCAATTTGTACCCCTGAGATATCACCTGAAGGATCCAGGGGTCTACTTGCGAGTGAGCCCACTGCGCGCTGAAATTCATTGAGACGGGCCCCCACCGTGCCTGATTCTGCTTGTAAAGCCCCAGCGTCATACTGAGGGCTTGGCAGAGGTGGGAGAGGGTTTCTGTTCCTGGGAACTGGCTGATTTCTGCAGCCTTTTTCCTCTCCCTCTGTCACGGGGCAGAAATGAGGAACCTTTTGACCGCTTGCCCACAAAAAGACTGCGCCTGATAATACGGCGTCTTCTCATGTTGAGAGGCGACCTGGGGTACAAACGTGGATTTCCCAGCTGTTGCCGTGGCCACCAGGTCTGAAAGACCGACCCCAAATAACTCCTCCCCTTAATAAGGCAATACTTCCAAATGCCGTTTGGAATCCGCATCACCTGACCACTGTCGTGTCCATAACCCTCTACTGGTAGAAATGGACAACGCACTTAGACTTGATGCCAGTCGGCAAATATTCCGCTGTGCATCACGCATATATAGAAATGCATCTTTTAAATGCTCTATAGGCAATAATATACTGTCCCTATCTAGGGTATCAATATTTTCAGTCAGGGAATCCGACCACGCCAACCCAGCACTGCACATCCAGGCTGAGGCGATTGCTGGTCGCAGTATAACACCAGTATGTGTGTAAATACCTTTTAGGATGCCCTCCTGCTTTCTATCAGCAGGATCCTTAAGGGCGGCCATCTCAGGAGAGGGTAGAGCCCTTGTTCTTACAAGCGTGTGAGCGCTTTATCCACCCTAGGGGGTGTTTCCCAACGCACCCTAACCTCTGGCGGGAAAGGATATAATGCCAATAACATTTTAGAAATTATCAGTTGTTATCGGGGGAAAACCACGCATCATCACACACCTCATTTAATTTCTCAGATTCAGGAAAACTACAGGTAGTTTTTCCTCACCGAACATAATACCCCTTTTTGGTGGTACTCGTATTATCAGAAATGTGTAAAACATTTTTCATTGCCTCAATCATGTAACGTGTGGCCCTACTGGAAGTCACATTTGTCTCTTCACCGTCGACACTGGAGTCAGTATCCGTGTCGGCGTCTATATCTGCCATCTGAGGTAACGGGCGCTTTAGAGCCCCAGACGGCCTATGAGACGTCTGGACAGGCACAAGCTGAGTAGCCGGCTGTCTCATGTCAACCACTGTCTTTTATACAGAGCTGACACTGTTACGTAATTCCTTCCAACAGTTCATCCACTCAGGTGTCGACCCCCTAGGGGGTGACATCACTATTACAGGCAATCTGCTCCGTCTCCACATCATTTTTCTCCTCATACATGTCGACACAAACGTACCGACATACAGCACACACACAGGGAATGCTCTGATAGAGGACAGGACCCCACTAGCCCTTTGGGGAGACAGAGGGAGAGTTTGCCAGCACACACCAGAGCGCTATATATATACAGGGATAACCTTATATAAGTGTTTTTCCCCTTATAGCTGCTGTATCTTTAATACTGCGCGTAATTAGTGCCCCCCCTCTCTTTTTTAACCCTTTCTGTAGTGTAGTGACTGCAGGGGAGAGCCAGGGAGCTTCCCTCCAACGGAGCTGTGAGGGAAAATGGCGCCAGTGTGCTGAGGAGATAGGCTCCGCCCCCTTATCGGCGGCCTTATCTCCCGTTTTTCTATGTATTCTGGCAGGGGTTAAATTCATCCATATAGCCCAGGAGCTATATGTGATGCATTTTTTGCCATCCAAGGTGTTTTATTGCGTCTCAGGGCGCCCCCCCCCAGCGCCCTGCACCCTCAGTGACCGGAGTGTAAAGTGTGCTGAGAGCAATGGCGCACAGCTGCAGTGCTGTGCGCTACCTTGTTGAAGACAGGACGTCTTCTGCCGCCGATTTTCCGGACCTCTTCTGTCTTCTGGCTCTGTAAGGGGGCCGGCGGCGCGGCTCTGGGACCCATCCATGGCTGGGCCTGTGATCGTCCCTCTGGAGCTAATGTCCAGTAGCCTAAGAAGCCCAATCCACTCTGCACGCAGGTGAGTTCGCTTCTTCTCCCCTTAGTCCCTCGATGCAGTGAGCCTGTTGCCAGCAGGTCTCACTGAAAATAAAAAACCTAAAACTAAACTTTTCACTAAGCAGCTCAGGAGAGCCACCTAGTGTGCACCCTTCTCGTTCGAGCACAAAAATCTAACTGAGGCTTGGAGGAGGGTCATAGGGGGAGGAGCCAGTGCACACCAGGTAGTCCTAAAGCTTTACTTTTGTGCCCAGTCTCCTGCGGAGCCGCTATCCCCCATGGTCCTTACGGAGTCCCCAGCATCCACTTAGGACGTTAGAGAAAGGTAGTACAAAAAAAAAAAGTTTTAGCTATTAATAATAATAATAATAATAATACTATACACAAAACCTATAAAAGTTACCTCTGGCAACTGAACTGTTTTATTAGCGCTATCTCAGGATGGCAATGACAGTTTATTTTTTTTAAATAGATATATTTTTAAATGTAAAGACTTTTTGTAGTTTTTTCATCATCAGAAATATTTTTTATTTTACATTTTATTTGTATCTTTAAACTAAAAAGTATAACTGAGAACCCAAACCAGCTCACACATGCACATCTGAAATGCAGTAAGTTAACCCTGATTTTTTTTTCTTTATTTTTTATAAATGTAAACTATTCTAGCACTCAGGAAAAGGCATATAATACAGTTCTCACCCTTTCATAAAAAAAAAACCTTTTTCTTGTTATAACTCCACTATAAAGTGGTTGAAGGTATGTACAAGCTATGTCCTCCATAGAGATAGCCATGCCCACAGTACTGGCCACACCCCCACATCAGTCATTCCACCGCAGCAATTGTCCCAGCCCCTACAGCGGCATGCAATAGGCCCTTCATAAATATCAGCTCCAGGCCCATGTGGACATTAATCTGGCACTGATTAAAGATATTAGTAGCCCCTGGGTGCTTCAGTTCAGCACACAGCACTCTCAGGAGTTACACAAACAAAAACTATTGCAAAAAAATAAAATCTGGAAACAAATATTGAGCTCACATTTACATAAATATTGGACTTACTAAATTCTCTGAGCCAGGGCCTTAGTTACTGGCCTACCATTCACCAAGTAGGTGATTTATAGTCAGTGTCCTGTTTTGTCTAAAAGTGACCCTGTTTACAGTACAATAAATATATGGACAAGATTGTGCAAATAATGCTTCATGTTTTATCTGTTAAACAAATGTTTCTGATTTTGGACAAATCAGATATGACTATTTTTAGTGTGGACCACACATAGGAAACCAGGGGCTGTACAAGTTGAAAGTCCCATCAGTCTCCTTTCACTCCAGTATAACTGTAAAGGGATCTTACTCAAATTCACAAATCTCCTGGCTGCAAAGTGTCCCTGGCTCAGCCTTTAGTGAATTCCTGCGCTGACAAATAGTTTTTATCACAAGGCCATATCAAAGTCACCTTAAATTATCATTCAACACTCAAATGCTATCGATGCTAACGATCAGCTATGTGGACCCTCCACATTCCCACTCAGCCTTAAATGTTATTATCAAATAAAAATGCCTTACGTCATATAATGAATGGTGCAAGATAAAGACTGGTAAAAGAGATAAGGACGTAAGAACTTGTAGAGATGTGTGTCAACAGGGCCTCACATAAAAAATGTGTGATGTGGTTCTCCTGTGGCAGCTCGGAGCACCAATAAGTGGTTGAGAAGACAATCATGGTGCGTTACACTGTGGGTGGTTACAACACACTGTACACTACATTCACAGAGAACTAAGGCTCATTGAACCCTTTTGTGAACACTGTGGGGCTGATTCAGAGGTAGACACACTGGCATATTTATGATGGGTGCACACAGGCCCCTGAGTCCACGGGGGGCCCACACCGCACACATTTCTTGAATACTCACCCCTCTGGAGTCCGGCGCCAACATATGCAATGCTGTTAAATCACTGTGAAAATGGCACGGCGGGCATTTTTACAAAGTTCTGGGCATGTATGGAAGAGAAATCACTGGGAAAATGACCACCTCACCATTTTCATGGAGATCTGCACATGCGCAGTAGAGTCTGAGCCCTCTTATGTTCAGACTCTACAGCACTGCCGGCAGAGAGGAGGGGGCCTAGATGGAGGAGGCTGCACACGGGCCTCCTTCTCTCTTAAAGCACCCCTGGGTGGACACTGCTGTGTCTGCTCTATCACATGTCGCTGGAGTTTAAGGTACGTTAATATGCAAATTCTAGTTTCAGCTTTCCCCTTGTGTACTAGTGTGCGCCTGAAAGTGGAAACCCTGAGACACTCAATTCTTGTACCCCTGCACGTTGTAACACTGCCGGTGGTTCTTGACACTCTACCATCAGCGCACCATCACCACTTCCACCTACCTTATGGCAGGTGGAGTTTCTGTATCTTAACACGGCCTCTTTTCTCTGCTCCAGCTGGCTCTGTCTCTTCAGTGCTCCCTCAGCCAGCACTAGCCTGTTTCTGATCAGCATATGACATCACCAATGCTGACTGGTGCATCACACGCACAACAGATTCACCTTCTGTCTTTCACATTCACAACTAAGTGCTTGCTGAGAGAGCTCTTTTTCACTTTGGCTGAATTGATGTAAGTATTGCGTAATGAAAATTGTGATAATCTGTGAAAATAAAGTACAGACATATCTTCATTTACCTAGCATTTTTGCAACATATGGTGAGAAATGGTTGACCCTCTGCCATGGGTTGCAATCCACATTGCAGCAGTTTACAAAGTCACTTACAGTGTAGCAGGCATATCAGATTAGTGTGATACCTCCAAAACGGGGCATCACTTAACAAAGCCGGCACAGGGAGAGAGCTGGGGATCAGGAGGGCCACATGTCTCTGTTTAACTGCTATGGGAAGTATATTATGTAACGATATTGGACGACATCTGTGATTTGCCCTGTCATAGAAAGAGGGGAGGAGTAATACACCTGTGCCAGAGTCTCTAGTGCTCAGAGCACTAACAGTGCTGCAGGGTACGGGAGAGGAGGGGGCCCACACACAGAGACTGATGGACACCGGAAAGGTAAGTATAGGAGAAATGGGTGCGGTGTGGGCCCCTCTGAACCCAGCGGCCCGTGTGCACCGCACACACTGCACCCATTATAGATATGCCACTGACTAGTGGTCAGTCTACTTCAGTTTCTACAATACAATATACTGTACATTGATAAATGCGAATAATACAATTTAAGTCATGCCCATTTTGATATAAAATTGGACGTTCCTTACAGTGAGGCTGTTCTTCAGGGGTAAAAGGTCATAGAATACAAGATTGATTGATTTATTGAATCATTCATTCATTAAAAGTAACACTTATGAGGCACATTTCTTATTACAAATTATTTAGTAATGTTGGATAAATAAGTTAACCAATGAAAATGTTTGTCTGTGCAAAATAGACCATGACCAATTCCCCCCCAAAATACAGCCCATAATGAAAAGAAAAGTGGTGCAGGATAGAATTGCCCTTGGGCCCTCCCACCCACTTTTCTGTTGGATATTAAAAAGGACGTGCACAGTTTAACAAACCAAGAACTTCAGCGAGAAGGACTGCCACTTTTATGGCTGAAGTGCTTGCATTTTCCTCTAATGGGTAAACCATGTGCACTGCAGGTGGGACAGATATAACATGTGCAGAGAGAGTTAGATTTGGGGGGAGTGGTGTTCAAACTGAAATCTAAATTGCAGTGTAAGAATAAAGCAACCATTATTTACCCTGCATAGAAATAAAATAACCCACCCAAATCTAACTCTCTCTGTACATGTTATATCTGCACCACCTGCATTGCACATAGTTTTACCCATTAGGGAAAAATTTTTATTTTGCAATAAACCTTCAATTAAGCCCTATGTCAACACCTATGTCAACAAAGGTGCTTGTACAGGTATATAACAACAAAGACCAAGTGTCGTTCACTGCTTACAGTTTGTATAAAAATGAGCTATTTTTTCTAAAAGACAACAAAAGCGACAAGTCACACCGCTTATATTATTATGTCAACAAATGCGCTTAATTTTATTATGTCCACAGTGGATCATATGTGTGTGTGTGTTTAAACCATCAATAAGGAATCGCCTATTGGCTGAATATAGCACTCAAAATCTTTGGAATAATGGATAAATTTCACTTAATCCATTTATTTAAAACAACAGCAGGGTCCATAGTTATACAGATATCCTTTTCTTCTCCTCAGGCTGTATGGAATTGGTCAGATACTGGTCAGCTGACACTAAGCAAGATAGTGTCGTCCATGCTGCCAGCCAGTAGGGGCATCGTGCACAGAGGAACCAGCCCCAACCACTGTATTATTAACACTAAGCAGCACTAGAGTAGAGTGTATTATGATCACGGTGGACACAGGGGGTAATTCAGATCTGATCGCTAGGGTGCGTTTTTTTGCTGCCCTGCAGTCAGATAGTTGCTGCCTTCAAGGGGAGGGGTAAAGTGCTGTGTAGGTGTGCAATCGCTTTTGTAGCAGAGCAGCACACATATCAGTTTGTGCAGTCTCTGCACAGCCCAGGACTTACATGCTGTGATCGTTTGCTGCTGATCAGGCCAGAGCTGACGTCAGACATTCTCCCTGAAAATGCCTGGACCATCCTGCGTTTTTCCGAACACTCCTGTAAAATGTTCAGTTGCCACCCACAAATGGCCACTTCCTGTCAATCACCTTGCGATCGCGAGTGCAATAATTTTTTCGCACCATCCCGTCGCTAGGCACAGATGCCTGGTGCTGTTGTGCGATGTGCCGGCGTATTGCAGTGCATAAGCATGCGCAGTTCAGATCTGATCGCCCGCTGTGCGAAAATGCACAGCAGCAATCAGGTCTGAATTACCCCCATAGATAGGTCAGCTCAGCTACTGGAGTGAATGTGTAACACTCAGGTAAATATTGCACGGTGTGTGATATACGGGTGAGTATTGCCGGTTACTTAGTACCTTATTGTTTACCGCCTAAGGAAACTTCTACAGGAAAAGTAACAAGGAGTTATAACGACGGTTTTACTTCTGGGAGCTTGAATACATTTGTAAAAAATATGTGTATTACCGTAACATTTTACATAAGGGCAAA